>NC_138964.1:86909537-87509537 GCF_055761805.1 Camellia sinensis
CATTATTGCCCTTATTCCCAAGGTTCCGAATCCTATGAAAGTTGGGGATTATAGGCCTATTTCCTGCTGTAACACCATTTATAAATGCATTGCGAAAATCATTGCTAATAGGATTAAAAAAGTTCTCCCTGAACTAATTGATCCTGTTCAGTCTGCATTTGTGTCTGGTAGGAAAATCTCTGATAATATTTTCTTGTTTATGAGAGGGTACCATAGAGAGTCTCCTACTCCTAGGTGTGCCATGAAAGTGGACATTATGAAAGCGTATGATAGTGTGAGTTGGGAGTTTATCATTGATATTCTTATAGCTATGGGCTTTCCCCCTATTATGGTGTCTTGGATTCAAGCTTGCATTACTAGCCCTTCATTCTCCATTTGTATCAATGGTAGCCTGCATGGCTATTTTAAAGGTGCTGGAGGTCTTAGACAAGGTGATCCCACGTCCCTTATCTTTTTGTCTTAGCCATGGAAATTCTTGCTAGGATTTTTGCTGAAAAGTCTCATCTTCCGCTTTTCAAGTTTCATTGGAGATGTGATAAAACTAAAATTGTTAACCTCTGTTTTGTTGATGATCTTATGATATTTTGTAGAGGTGATGTTCCCACTATTGAATTGATTATGGCTAGCCTTGATGAATTTAGGAGTCTCTCTGGCCTCACTCCTAGCTCCAGCAAGAGTAACATCTACTTTTCTGGCTGCTGTAATAAGTTAAGAGAATCCATTCTTAGGGTTGCTAAATTTAGTGAAGGGACCCTTCCTGTTAAATACCTTGGTGTTCCTCTCATTACAACCAAATTAAGAGCCGCTAACTGTCACCAGCTCACTGATAGGATTACAAAGAGGATTAAGAGTTGGACTAATAGAGTCATTTCCTATGCTGGTAAAGGCCAGCTTATATAAACCACTCTCTTTTCCATGCAAGTTTATTGGTCTTCTCTTTTCATCCTTCCTAAGAAGGTGGTTAAGGAGATTGAGAGTATCCTTAGGGCTTTCCTTTGGTTCGGCACTAAGCTCAAGAAACATAGTGCCAAGGTTGCTTGGGACAAAATGTGTGCTCCTAAAAAGAAGGGTGGTTTGGGGTTTAAATCCCTTGAAATTTGGAATAGGGCTGCTATTGCTAAACATATTTGGTTTTCGTTTTTTGGGGGTGAGCAATCTATATGGTGTCAATGGGTTAAATCGTACTTACTCAAGGGCAAAAGTTTTTGGCAAGTTAAAATTCCTAGTGACGCTTCTTGGGTTTGAAAGAAGCTTTTGTCTCTTAGGAATATTGTCTCTCCTATTATTCTTCACAAGATTAGCAAAGGTGAATCTGCTTTCCCTTAGTATGATAATTGGCACCCTCTTGGCCCTCTCTGGGAAAGTATGGGGATAGAATCCCGTATGACTCTGATCTTAACAGGGAGACTAAAGTTAGTCAAATTGTTAATGGTGATTCTTGGAATTGGCCCTTCCCTAACTCTTGGGAAATTCAGGAGTGGATCTCTTCTACTCCTGAGAGTTATAGACCTGATCCTTCTAGGAATGATATTATTAGCTGGACTCTCACTTCTGCTGGTGAGTTCACTATCAATTCAGCATGGAATCATTGGAGAAGCAAATTTGCTAAAGTGGTTTGGCATAAGTTTGTCTGGGGGCCTCATAGGATTCCTAGAGTTAGTTTTATTGTCTGGATTGCTATTCAGGAAAGGCTAAATACTAGTGATAGATTGTCTTCATTTGGTATGGTTCCTACCTCTATGTGTCCCTTTTGTCAGTACCCTACTGAAAGTAACTCTTATCTCTTTTTCACCTGTGTTTTCTCTTCTAGAATTTGGCATGCTATTCAAGATAAATGTAATGTTAACTGGCCGACTCTCCAATGGCCTGAGATTGTTATCGATGCCACAAGAAAGACTAAGGGCAAAACTCTGAGATCCAATGTCCTTAAGCTGGCTTTAATGTGCTTGGTTTACCATATCTGGCTTGAAAGGAATAACAGAATATTCAATGAAGAATTCAACTGAAGAGGTTATTATCAAATCTATTATTCACATGGTTAGAGGTAGATTGCTGTCTGTTAATAATTTATCTAGGTCAACAGGTGATAACTAGTTCCTATCTCAATGGAACTTACCTGAGACAGTTTTGAAGCCCCAATCCTTCAGGAATGGGAGGGCTGCTGAGTGATGTGAGTTCACTATATGAGGGTTGAGTGATAGAGAGCAAAACTATGTTTCCTAATGGTTTGCTCATTTTGCAGTAGTCGCGGAGCTTTATGGATTCTCGTTGAGAGTTGAGTGATGTGAGGAATATATTGTTTAGTTGGTTAGTAGTGGGTTGGGTGACTTCAGGCCTCATATTTGATTTTGCTAATGTTTATATATATAGTACAATTTTATTTGCAGGCTAAGGAAACTTTACTTGAGTGGTGTGAGTTCCTAAATTGTGGGTTGACTGAAGTGAGGTTCTATAATATAGGTTTTATTTTCTTGTTACCGAAGTATGGATATTCTCCTTCATTTGGTTGCAATCATTTGAGTTCCACTATGCAGGTTCTACTGAACTCCTACCAAGAGACCTTCTTCTACGGTATATATCAAAGTTTTATTTTCATAGAGGAAGGCCCAGATGCATATGGCAATCAATGGGTTTTTGTCTTTGTGAAGACTGTTGAAACAAAGTTGGTAGCTGGATTTTGTTGCTGGTCAGGTTATTGCTAGATCAAGTGCTCGCAGTATTACTTACGGACAAATGGATTCTGGCAAGTTCTATTGAGTTATTGTCATATGGTTCCTTTCTATGGGGATGGGCTTATCATCATGGAAGAAGTTCTTTGCTATGTGAAGGTATTTGCTTCAAAAGATAGCTGCTAGAAGTTCTTTTGATTGATGGGTTGCTGCTGGGATGTAAGCTTGGCCGTTTTATCTGTTGATCATTGGAAGCAAGGTTTTAAAAAGCGGCCGCAACCGTTACGTAACGCCGTTACGTAACAGTTTTGGCGGTTACCGCCACCCGTTACGGCCGCTTTTGTAGTGTGATTGAGATTCACAAGTGTGTCGGCTGTAACGGTTGTCGTAGCGGTCGTAACGGTGCCGTAACAGCTATAACGGCCTGTTACGCACCGTTACGTAACGGTTCCAAACTGTTTCTTTCGAAAAAAACACACAAAAAAAAAAGTTGAAAATGGGGGAAGAGGGATAGAGAGAAGGTGGAAGATAAAGAGAGAAAATAGAGAAGCAACAGATAGAGAGAGAGAAGAGGGAACATGAAGAACATGTTATTGATTTGTTAAAGCTGTATGACCTATGCTATTCTATTCAGCTGCTATTACTAAACCATTTTGTTTGTGTGTGTCTATCTATATTTTGTTTGAAAATAATAATAATAACAATAATAATAATAATAATAATAATAATAATAATAATAATAATAATAATAATAAGTGTGGTCATTATCTATTTGGCTTGGTTAAAATATGTATATATATATATATATATTTAGGCTCTTATTTATTCTCATACTTTTGTCATTGTTTATCTTATATATAATAGTCAGTGATTGAATTTTTGTATAATATAAAGTCATTAATTATTAAAATAAAATGTAAAAAACTCAATTTATAGTGATTTAAAAATATGAAATATATTGGATCATACTTAAAAATTTACAAAAATTGATCAATATTTATTTTTAATCCAATAAATATGATCATGGAAAAAAAATATGCGTATCGATAAGTTTTTTTCAAATTGTGCGAAAAATAAAAAAATTCACGGTTCCGGTTACCGCAACCGTTACAATACGACCTTTATACCCCGCAACCGCATCACTGCTACCGTTACGACGACCGCAACCGCTTTTCAGGACCTTGATTGGAAGCCAACAGCTTGGAGTGATGGTTGCCGTAGGCGCCTCAAGTGTGAAGTTTTTCTTTTTTTTAATTAGTAGTTTGTTAGTTTTGAAATTAGTTTTTCTAAAGATTTGGATTTATTTTGGCCTACTCATACGAGTTGTGTATGGGGAGTTTTACGTTTACTGTTGCATCAGATTTCTGAGCTTATTAGTGTGTTCATGGTCCACATATAGTTTGTATGGGGCCCATGAACACATTTCAGTTTTAGAATCTGCTTCTATATTTTGTTTTAGTCGTCTTTGTTATTTTTTTAGTTATAGCCGTGGCTCTTCTAGCTCTTAGTTAGCTGTTGTTGTATTGCTTGTGTCTTTTGGCCTATAGTGCTAGGTCTCTTCTGTATAGTGGTGGTTAGGGCATGAGGCATGCCCCTTATAGTTTTGTATATTTTTCGTCTTTAATTTATGTTTTATTCATCCAAAAAGAAAAGGGTTTAAATTCTAAACGGGGGTTTTCAAATGGATATCTTGAAAATGATTATAGAAATGGATATGACCTTGGGTTATATTAAAATGGTTGCTTTTTGGTATTTAGGATAAGATTGGGAAAAATGGAGTTTTGCCCTAAAATACTTTGAATAATTATTTTGTATAAATAATGGAAATTGTACAAGAAATATGAAATTAGAGAGACATTTATATAAACGGTGTAGTTAGATACATGTTATCTCTCACCTATGGAAATTTAGGTAATTTATCTGTTTAGAAATATCTGTATTGGGCTATCGGTGGAGGATAGCTATGATTGTTGTAAAAATTGTATAAGGATTAGGTAAATTGAAACTAATTCCTTATTGGTTGTCATTAAATATGACTGTGTTTTAATACATTATATACGTTTGATATTTGGAAGGAGAAAAGAGATGTACTCTATGTTTGGAATGAGAAATGGGATGGACTCTATTAAATTAAGTTGACATGTGTGTCCTATCTGCAAGTCTTGAAAACCGCACGTATACATGGGTGTCAATCCCACGGACGAAATTTTCGTAAAATGGCAAATTGAAGTGTTTGTGTGTAATGGTTGTGTGGTAAGAAAACCACTGAGTTGTAGTCTCAGTTGGGTTGTCTGGATAACAATGGATAAGACTCATGAATTGAGGAGATATGAAATGACATGAAACAATTTGATATAAAATGGATTGGGATATAATACTTGGCATAATATGGTTTTGGAAAAAGAGTTATAAATGATTTTATCTTTGAGTATTGGTCATGTGCATCATGTTTATAACTTTGTTAAAGTTCATATATCGTGTTAGATTGTTTCTACCGGGTTTTGGCTCACTTTGTTTGGGAAAAATCATTTTCAGGTACCAGTGATATGCCTCCGCCAAGGCAGTAACTTGGAGGGATTGGGAGCAAGAACTTCTATTTTGTTGTATCTATTTTGTATAGTCAAGGATTTTAAATTGTGTCGAGATAGGCTTATTTTTGTTGTTACCAAGCAATGACTTGGAAAGATGTACGTCATTAGGGGCAAATGATGATCTATATAGGTTTCATTCTTTCTTATATCTGTCCCTCATGTATATTAAACTCTGATGGATAAAGGTATGTTAATTCAATTATATTTTTGCTTATGAGTTGGGTTTGTTGCATTTATTTTGGGGGTGTTACACAGTTTCCTAATCTTGAATGTTTGGTCATCTGAGGAACTTTCAAGACAACGTGTTTGAAACCGTTAAAACTACAGCACAGAATGTGAAGATAAGAAAAGAGACAATATGGAAAATATGGGCATTGAATTCTGAGAATGTGAAGATAAGAAAAGAGACAATATGGAAAATATGGGCATTGAATTCTGAACTTTGATCCTCTCAATTTCACGTATAATGATTATAATACAAAATGCATATATATTTGCAATTATAAATATAAATATTCCTTTGACATTTTAAAAGAGTAAAAGAAAAATAAAACACCAAAAGCTATCGAGTACTGAGTCCAGATCCTCTCCAGCCACTTTCTTCAGCTATTCATATGGGGGACAACTTAGATAAAGTCACGTCACCCCGCAAGGAAATGAATGGCTCAAATTTATTTCTTTAAACAAAAAAATTTCAAAACACACCCATACTGAATCATTACCTTTTCTCCGACACTCCTTTATCTCCCTCACTGCATGCACATGTCACAGGTCACATCCTACCCCCACACACTCTCTCTCTCTCTCTCTCCACGTCACAGGTCACATCCTACCACTCTCTCTCTCTCTTTCATTTCTAATAAAAAATTTTAAAAACTATTTTAATCTTTTTTTCATTTTATTTTCATATTATATATATATATATATATATAAAATTTTAATTTTATAAAATTAATATCATTGAAAATATACCTTTAAAATGAGACTAATATTAAATATATTTAATAAAATTTTAAAATAAATAAAAAGTAATTACGATGTTTAGTTATTTTTTCAAATTATTATTTTTTAAATATAAAAATTAATTTGATGAAATAAACACACAAAAATCATATATTTTTCTCAAAAACAATCTGCATTCCAAAAAAAAAAAAATCATATGAAAATAATGACTATTAATTTTATTTTATTAATCAAACGAATTTATAATTTTGCTTAAAGGAAATAAAAAACAATCTATATTTGATTTACACCTATGCATAGATTTATTTTGTGTTTTAAAGAAAATAAAAAATTTACATCTATGCACAGAAGTCATTATTTTCATATACTTTTTTTGGATTGAAGATTGTTTTTAAGAATTTCAAAAATATATGATTTTTGGTATAATTTTTATATTTTAAAAATAATACTTTAAAGCATAACTAAACATAGTAATTACTTTTTATTTATTTTAAATTTTTATTAAATATATTTAATATTAGTCTTATTTTAAAAGTATATTTTCAATGACATTAATTTTATAAAAATTAAATTTTTATATTAAAAATTATATATATATATATATTATGAAAATAAAATGAAAAAGATTCAAATAATTTTTTTATTTTTTATTAGAAATGTGAGAGAATGTGTGTGATTTTAATTTTTTATTAAAAATGTGATAGACAGAGAGAGAGAGAGAGAGAGAGAGAGAGAGAGAGAGAGAGAGAGAATGTCATTGAGGAAGGGACAGAAAGTGAGTGCGTATGTCAACGGGTGTGTTTTTATTTATTTATTTGTTTAAAGAAATAAATCTAAGTCATTCATTTCTTTGTGAATGACGAAACTCTAATTGAACCGTCTCCTAAAAGAACAACCGGCGAGGGAGTTAGAGAGGATCCAGACTCGTTCTCTACTACTATTCTTATTAAATACACACACATTATCTACATACATGCTTTGTAAAACATCAGCTCGCTACCACTTCTTCAATGGCGTTGACTATTATCACCACCACCCTCTTCTTCCTCATCTTCCTCCTTTCTAAACTTCCATCTTCAACTGCACAAGAACAACCATGGATCCAAGCTGGTTACTGGTTCTCCGGCAGCGGATTCCCCATCTCCGACATAAACTCATCTCTTTTCACTCACCTCATATGTGCTTTCGCAGGCCTCAACTCTTCCACATACGAACTCTCCATCTCTTCCTCGGACAGCCAGCTCTTCTCCAACTTCACCAACACTGTCAAACAAAAAAACCCATCAATCAAAACCCTCTTATCAATCGGCGGAGGATTAGCCAACGGTTCATATTACTCCTCAATGGTCAGCCAATCTTCTTACAGGAAATCATTCATTGACTCCTCAATAAAAACAGCAAGATCATATGGGTTTCATGGCATAGACTTTTCTTGGATTTCAGTCGGTACAGATTCTGAAATAGCCAACATGGCAATCCTATTCGACGAATGGCGTGTTGTGATTGAATCCGAGTCAAGAAACTCAAATGGGTCGATTCAACTTATCCTAACAATGGCTGCTCAGTACACTCCATATGTAGCTAGTGGAACTTTTCCAATTGAATCTATAAACAAGAACTTGAATTGGGTACATGTCATGGCATTTGACTATTACACGCCAAAAAGGTCCAATCAAACAGGTGCCCAAGCAGCTTTATATGATCCTGGGAGTGAAAAAAGCACAGATTTTGGTATTAATTCATGGATTAACAAAGGATTATCGGCAAACAAGCTTGTTTTGGGCTTGCCTTTCTATGGCTATGCATGGGCACTTGTGAATCCAAAAGACAGTGCAATTGGTGCTCCGGCGAAGGGGCCGGCTACTAATATTGAAGATGGGGCGATGAGTTATAAGGATATCAAGGGATATATTCAGACACATGGAGGTGTTTCGCAGTACAATGCAACTTATGTAGTGAATTACTGCACAATTGGATCGACGTGGATTGGGTTTGATGATGTTGAGGTTGTGAAGATTAAGGTTGCTTATGCTAAGAAGAAGAATTTGCTGGGTTATGTTGTGTGGCAAGTCTCACAGGATGACAATTGGGTGCTTTCTCAAGCAGGTTAGTATCAATAATACCATTTTTTTAATTTATCTATATTGTTCTCAACAAACAGAGGAAATATATAATATATTATTGGGGAAATAACATGTCCGGGTAACTGATAAAAATAATTACAATTTGATGAAAAAACTTATAAAATTATTTTGGATAAAAAGCACTTTATTCTATGTGATTTTAGATTGTTGCACATTACTTCCTGCGATTTGAATATATATAGACATCTCCCTTGTGGTTTTGGACTAATTTATAACTGTTATATATAGACATCTCCCTTGTGGTTTTGGACTAATTTATAACTGTTACCTTTTCCATCCAAACAAACCTTTTCCATCCAAACAAACGAGAGGTGTGGTACACAAGTCTGCTTGTTCTGAGTTTAGGAACAAGACAATCCTCTTCAGCCTTATAGGTAGAAGACACAGTGAACAAGCCAGGAGATGAGGATGTGGCTTCCCACCAAGCTCTATCAAGTTCACTACTAATTGCAGGTGCAGCCAACAAGAGACTATAGAGTCTTGTGACCTCCAAAGCCTCCCATTCATAAAGTGAACTTCTAAACTGAAGAATCCATACTCCTGAGATGTCTTTTTTCTCATATATCATTCTCAAAGTTTCCTCCTTTTCCACAGACAACCTATATAAACCTGGAAATTCTTCTTTTAAACATGTGTTTGCACACCATATGTCAGTCCAAAATTTGAAACTATTGCCATCCCCAACTTTTAACTTGAAATTGTCCATATAACCTGCTCCTCTGCTCAGCAATGGATAATATGCCTTTCCACTTGTGATTTACGGATAGTTTTGGATGATCTAAATAAGTGTACTTTTTGACTTTTTATGAAATATGGATTGAGTTCGAAGTGATCTGGGAGAGAGGTAATGTGACTTAAATAGGATAATGACTTTTTAAATTTTTTAAGTTATGACAAACAAGGCCTTAATTTTATGATAATAGATTAGGGTGTTTAAGTTAATTTTGTTAAATATGTGAATAATATAAAAAATTATATGTATTAGAGAAGAGAAAGAAAGAATAGCCTTTCTATGTAAGGATAAATTAGTCTTTTTAACATTTATCGTTAACTGTGTTATAGTTGCACATTAGTTCAAAATTACGGAGGAGATATCTGCATATATTCAAATTATAGGGGTAGTTAAAATGCTTCATATCAAACGCAAGGGAGTAAAATACTTTTTACCCAATTATTTTTTAATGTTCTAAAATTTTTCATTAATATGCTATTATTTTTCTACCTTCCACTTAAATGATACTTTCCCCATATAATTTGGCGCGACTCTATTATAATATGTTGGGTAATTTATTTTGATGAGTTTCTTTCTGTCTATTAAATCTTCATTTTTGTATCAAATAAGAATAAAAATAAAAAGTATGGGTCTTGTGTAATTTTAGTTTATAATATTTGAATTGTGTTAATTTAGTTTCTCAATATAAAAAATTATTTTAATTTAGTCTCCAATATTTAACTTGCGTCAATCTCATTTCCAACATGTAAAAAGTATTTCAATTTAGTCATCAAATTCTTCAATCTAACTCCGTTAATAGATGTGATACTAATATATATATATATATATTGAGAACCAAATTAAAATACAAAATACATTAAAAACGAAGGGCTTGTTTGGTTTGTTTTTGGGAGAGTTATTTTTGAAAAAATTTTTGGGGAGAGAGTTTAGAAATTTTTTTGGTTTGTTCGGTTGTATATTTTGGAAGAGTTGTTTTTTGGGAGTTTAGGATGATTTGATATTTTGGGAGAATTTGAGTAGATGTGTGTGAGAGAAAAAGTGATTGAGAAAGAAAGAGGAGAGAGAAAAAGTGATTGATTGATGTGTAAGAGAGAGAAAATGATTTTGAAATTTTTTTAAAAAAAACTCAAACCAAACAATTTTTTAGAAATCTTTTTCTAAAACTCATCTCCCAAATGCAAACCAAACATACCCTAAAATTTTTTATACGATAAATATAACACAATTTAAATATGAAAAACTAAAATAAGTGATATAGGAGTAAAAATGTAACGTCACAATAATTGATAAGGGGGGCAGAAGACAAACACTTTCTCCTACCTTTTGCCGGCATGTAACGTCACAATAATTGATAACGTCACAATAATTGTTCCTCTCTCTTTTTCTCTCTTGTCTCTGTCACCTATTTTTCCCCTTTCCCTACCCCACACCATGAAAACACAGCAACCGTTCTTCTCTTCCAATCCCCATTGTACTACAAAACCACGATCTCACACTAAGACATGGCAGAAATACCCATAATGGCCGACACCTCCATTTAATTAAAAATAAATTTAACAATATAAAATGGGTTATTTGTATAAAAGTTCATAAATTATTGAGAAATATCACTTTTTAATAGTTTAGGAGATCTTAGTGTAAAAATGGCCCTATAAAACTTGATTACAAACATGAATACAAAATACATGAATAAACACGATTTTTTTAAAAGTGAGTCCGATCGACAAATTAAATTACATCAAATTAAAGTTTTGGATACAAAAATTTAAGGACGATATATCTTAGTTATCAAATGTGTTATTGTTATATTTTTAGTGACAAAATTTGAGATTTAATAATGAAGATCAAAATTTGCATAAATATGAAATTATTTTGCTCTAAAGGGGTTGGCTTGGTGGTCAAGAACTAAAGTATGATGGATGTGTTCCCCAATATTTTGGATTTAGAATCTTCTAGGTTAAGCACTTTTCTGAGACCTGTTCCTACGGGACTTTAATTATCCCAGCTTTAATTGGGCCTCCAACTAGTGAAAGGTAGGACTGGTCTTCCAAATTAGTAATTCTAATACACTGAATACCGAGTTATAAAAAAATATATATTTATTAGCAAAAAGTTTATAATTCTGTCATTGAAAGTTTTTTTTTTTTTTTTTTTTCAAATTTTTGGGATGTGCATACGATCCGACCCCTAAAGAGTCTCCACACCGTAGAATTTTCCTAGAAAGTGAGATTATCTGAGGACAAAGTAGAAACTAGAAAATAGAAAATAACCCAATTTTGCTGTCTCATCGAGTCATGCTAATCAATAAAGTTTATTGATTGTTTCTTTATTTTTTTTTTATTGTTATAATCCAAATAAATAAATAAATAAATAAAAATTTACCGATCAAAAAAAATTTTTAAAAAATGAATCGTGCTAACATCAATGACAGGTACACAAACTTATCAAGAATTCTGGCCAATCTAGCGAAAACATACACCAACCCAACTCCTAAAACGATTTGAAACAAATACACACGTATTGTATGCAATCGAAGCATAGGTCCCATTCATCCAAAAAAAAAAAAAGCATAGGTCCTGGTCAATAACCTATTTTTTAAAAATCTACAAATCACAATTATAAAATGATAAAACAATACTGGTTTTTAATTATTTGCAGAAGAAAAAGAAAATTTGAGTGAACATACAATTTTTCTTCAATATTTTCGTTGAGAAATTACACGGTCAATGTCAATCTATAAAGTATGGAAAGTTCGACAAACATATTATACCTATATTGGATACTTATCACGTTATGATATTTTGTATAAAACTTTTGCATATATACCGGTTTACGTGAAATACATATCCAAATTTTTTTTTCTTTGTTTTTATATTTAATTTATACTCAAGTTGTACCTCATTTGAAACGATATTTTCTTATAATACAAAAGTAAAATTAGATTTATTAGTATAATTTTAAAATTAAGTTATGGTTTGTAAATTATTTAATATAATGACAATCAATTTTGGCTTATATTTTACTTTCTGCATTAAATGTGAATTGTAGGTTGAATCTTGACAAATTAAATCATTTAACTAATTTTTACATTACTCTAAATTAAAAATAAATATTTTTATAAACTACAAAGCCTAAGATGTACTTGTACCCGTACATTTTTTTTATTTTATATATTTTACTGTATCAACATATTTGTATTGTACTAGTACCTATATTTGTATCCATATAGGTGCTTCACAAGTGTCAATTGTCTTTATTTGACGGAAAAAAAAAAAATAAAAAACAAATGTTTTACAGCTGAAATGATAAAATCATATTGATATGGGGGGGGGGAGTGTCATGACACTCAAATATTTTTTTATTTTTACACTTTTTACAAATAAACACTAGACATAGAGCAAGCTTTTTTTTTTTAATATTAATTTGAAATTGCTTCATATTCCTTTCCTATTATAATTTTAAAAAAAATTCAAATTGCTATTGTCTAGAGTATAAATTATCATTTTAGGCTAAGTTTGGTATGTCCAGGAAAAGTCAAAAAACTAAAAAGTTACTCAAAAAGTTAAAAAGTTAACAGTATTCACCAAAAGTCAATAATTACGGCTGCACAACTCTCGATCCTAATTTTCTCCTACAAACCAATTTTACAATTTTTTATTACACATTTTTCCATGAAAAGTCAAAAAGTTAATCCAAACATCTACATTTTCTTCCTCAATTTTTTAGTCCAAAAAGACAAAAAATATACTTATTTAGGACACTCCAAACAACCCCTTAATATCCTATTTGTGTTTTGTATGGTATGATGTAGACCAAGTGGCCTTGGCCTGTTTGGCTCAATTGGATCATAGAGTAGCAAAATAATAAATGACTGTTCATTGTTATCTTGAAAACACACTCAACAGTCAAAACTTTGTATTTTTCAATTAATTTTAACGTTTAGGCTCTCAAATTTTGATTATTTTTGTTTTAGGGAAGTTTTAGTTTTACCGTCATACTTTTGCATTGTAATTTCTATTTTGGTTGCCATTTGTTTTGGCATGTTTACCAAGTCTAGCATCCAAATATGAGCTCAAATCAATTTTTTGGGGTTATATATATATATATATATATATTTGGGAGCTCGATTAGCAATAAATTAGCTTAATTGGTTATTAACCCATGCTATGCGCAGAATTAAACAATGATTTATAAATTTATTTTTAAATTTATTTGTGGAGAAGTGGTTTGAAAATACTCTTTAAATCCTGTAGGACGCTTGTAATCCTCAGCTAGTTACCTGAAAAGGAATGAGCACTCCGGTCGGGGGAGCCGAAATTAGCATTCCGACGGATCAGCTAGTATATACTCTCTTAGTTGCTTATATCTCAAGTTAAAACTCTTTTTTTTCTTGGTTGTTGTTCCTCTATTTATATACGCCCTTGGTCCTCAAGGTATGGCCCACTCTTAATCCGTCGTGTGATTGTTCGTTCGGCCTTCCTTTTGTTATATTCCAACTTCCATTCGGCCCTACGCTCAACTAGCTTTATGGTCAATTAGTATACTCGGCACCTAGAACTTAAGAGATGGGAGAATGTCCTGATTTTGTAAATATGTACTCGGCCTATCTGAGTCCCCTATTATTCGACTCCCACAATTGCCCCCCAAACACCCCACTAACACCATTTAGTCGGCGTGTTTGGTTTCAAATTTGGAAAGTCAAAAATTCGGCAGTTAACCTCATTTCAACGTGTGTTAGTACGTACATGTTTTTTTTTGTCATCATTACGAGTTCCTGCCCCTTCGTACGATTCCTTCATTTAATGTGATTTAAAAGTTTGTCTCTTCGAATGTATGTTTTGAATACTCAAAATTTCTGGTTCACCTTCTAGTACAACACCTTCACTTCGCGACCTCTGCAACTTCCTCCCGTTTCTCACTACCCCTTCTGCTTCTCGTAAGTTCTCTTCTCCTTCACTCCCAATATCATTTCCCTATTTACTTTTAGTTTTGCATAGTCCTTAGGTTGGTTGGGATGGCAAAAAATTTGAAAGATCTCTTTTCTGAGGATCAAGTTTCCGACTTCCGACGCCACGATTCCATCCCCGAAGATGTCCATCTGTCACTCGTGGCAGATAGCACCACCGATATGGTGAGAACCGATGAGAGTACAATCATCTTTCCTCTCCTATCGATTGCTGAGAGCGGAGTCCGTTTTCCCCTTCACCCATTTTTAAGGGCCGTCCTCCGATACTGGGGTCTAATTCCTTCCTAACCCAACGTGAACTTTTTCCGCATTATAATGGGGATTATATAATTGAACCGTCGTCTTAGGATTAACCTAGGTATACCTACAATTCGGTATTGTTATGGCTTAGCCAAGTCTACTAGTCGACTGGGACGCTATTTTCTCAGGGCCAAGGATACCGATCATCACCTAGTGACTATGCTTGCCCGCTCTAGCAAGCGTGTTGACGACGTGATGGCCGTTGTCCGAGGCAACTGGGAATTCAGCAAGGGTGAAGATCGCCTAGATCCCGTGCCAAGGTGAAAAGGCAAACCAGGTGGCCGTATAACTCATTCTAGTTTCTTTTATTACCTTATTTGTATTCGGCTTTCCATCCACGTGTTTACCGTTTTGTTTATGCAGGTAACAATTTGAAGAAAGTGTTGGTTTCAGCCGACGATGCTGTGCTTGCAGACATTAAAGTCACTCTACAGTTCGTTGGCCATCCAAACCTACAGAAACAAGAGAGGGCCGCCCACATTCTTTTGCGATACGCGCCGTCTTACTCTACGTTTTCGGCGGCAGACTACATTCCAATTCCGAGTGGTGAAGATCATCTTACCACCCTCATCTTCCCCAGCCTCAAAAACATAAAAGAGGTTAGTTTAGAAGCCTCTGATTTGGAACACGAGGAAGAACAAGCAGCCGATCCAGTCGCCGAGGACCTGAACCAGTTGGAAGCCGGGATAGACGAAGCTCTTAATTCGGCCTTTGAGGAAGTTGAATTCAATTTGTCTAACCCTCCGTCCACCTCAGGCCAAGGGGACTTCTCCTTCGAAGACATTTTTATAAACTTAGAGGACTTGCCTGGCTCTTACCTTGACAACATGGCCGGCGAGTCGCTCACCCAATTGGCCAAATGGAGAAACGTCGAGAGGATGGCTGCCCGAAAAAAAGCTAAAGCTGAGCGAAACCAACCTCCACCCCCTCCACCTGACGCCAGGGAAGAAACTCCACCTATTCCTGTCGAAGAGGTGGTTCAGAATGAAGTGGCCAAAACGGAACCTGTTGTCGATCGATAAGAGGGTCAAGTGACGGAGCACAGGGGTGAAAAATGCCTAGCCGATCACAAAGCCGTTTATTCGGAAGACCTAGTGGATAAACGGCCACGCTTGGAAGAATCGAACTTGGTTGCGCCGTTCATAGTGCAACCAAAGATAAAAAAAACATGCCGGTTAGCTCCGATGCATCGGCTATATGAGACCCGACTGTGGCCTTGAGCCTGGCTTCCTCCATGTCTCTGCCGGCTAAAAGAGCGACTTTTAGGGCGGAGGCCGATCTGCTGGCCATCGCGTTAGCCGCTCAATCGGTGATATTGGTACATAGACCTTTACAATTTTGCAAGGCTAAACAGGAGTATTTCTATATTAGCTTACTAATCCTTTCTTTTGCAGGCGGCGGGGAGGATAGCCAAGATTGGTCATCGCCAACACGACGCAATCGAACAGATCGGCTTTCTTACAGCCGAGTTGAAAAACGAAAAGGGAAAAACAGTTGAGGCCTCTCTCCGAGCCGAGTCTGAGGCCGCAAAAGCGACGGAAAAGAGAGCTAGGGCCGATACAGAAGCAAGTGAGGCCAGGACTGCTGTCGAACTAAAAGTGGTCGCTGAGGAAAAAGCGAAAGCGAATGAGGAAGCACTCAGATTGGCCAACGAGATGATTGCCAAGCTGGAGGCCGACCTGGAAGAGTCGAAGCGGGCAAAGGCAAACGCCGAGTATGCGCTTTCTGAGTCGTTCCAAGTTGGCAAGAATGCGGCCTTGGTGGACTGCGTCGAAGAAGTGCTGAAATTCGAAAATAGGGGGTTCAAACAAGGCTGGCTCAAAGCCTTGGCTGCTGCTAACGTGGTATCGGAACAACCGATTCCGTATGAGCAGGTAGACGCCGCTGGAGTCTGACCCCGAAGACTGAGTTGAATATTTTCCATTTTGCTTTTGGTATTAAGCGTATATAGATTTTGCTATATGTATTAGGTTTTTGTTTTTGACTGTTCATTTTCGTGAGAAGCTGATATAGGGTAGTTTTCATTTGTAAAATGAATTTTATTTGTGCTCAATTTACGAATGAAAATTATTTTTGCTATTTGTGCTCAGCTTATTAACGGAAATTATTTTTTCCTTTTGTGCTCAATGAATATGCTTGTTAGCAGCCAAGTAAGATGTAAAATAATGAAATGAATGAAACAAGCTGCCAATTTAAAAATAACTGTGAAATGCTGCAGCTTAGCCGAATATATTAGTGAATATGCCCTTGCAGCAGCAAGTTAATGAACCAGTTGGACTAAAAACGGCAATTCAGGAGTTTGCTGGGGCATAATGGAAATTCGGCTGAGCTCTGATAGTTCTGCCGAATAAATTGATGAATCTGCCCTTGCCCCAGCAAGTTAATGAACCAAGATAGACTGACAATGGCAGTTCAGGAATTCGCTAGGGCACAATGGAAATTCGGCTGAGCTCTAATAGTTCTGCCAAATAGATTGATGAATCTGCCCTTGCCCCAGCAATTTAATGAACCAAGACAGACTGAAAACGGTAGCTCAGGAATTTGCTGGGGCGCAATAGAAATTCGACTAAGCTTTGATAATTTTGCCTAATAGATTGGTGAATCTGCCCATGCCCCATTAAGTTAATGAACCAAGACAGACTGGAAACGACAGCTCAAGAATTTGCTGGGACATAATGGAAATTCGGCTAAGCTCTAATAGTTCTGCCGAATAGATTGATGAATCTGCCCTTACCCTAGCAAGTTAATGAACCAAGACAGACTGAAAACGGCAATTCAGGAATTTGCTGTGGCACAATGAAAATTATGCTGAGTTCTGATAGTTCTGCCGAATAGACTAATGAATCTGCCCTTGCCCCAGCAAGTTAATGAACCAAGACAAACTGAAAACGGCAGTTCAGGAATTTGCTGGGGCACAATGGAAATTATGCTGAGCTCTGATAGTTCTGCCGAATAGATTAATGAATCTGCCCTTGGCCCAGCAAGTTAATGAACCAAGACAGATTGAAAATGGCAGTTCAGGAATTTACTGAGGCACAGTGGAAATTCGGCTTAGCTCTGATAGTTCTGCCGAATAGATTAATGAATCTGCCCTTGCCCCAACAAGCTAATGAACCAAGAAAGACTGAAAACGGCAGTTCAGCAATTTGCTGGGGCACAATGGAAATTCGACTTGCCCCAGCCAGCACTTGAATTGGGACGCCAAGAACAATTAGTTCATGGCATGAGGCTTTTGAAGCTTAGTATTAATGATATCACCTCGAGGGTGCTGCACCCGTAAGGAATAAATGGGACGAGTGTTTCGTGTACGTAGGTCCTATTAGTATGTTCAAACTCAACAACTCAGACAAGCGCGAATGTCAAATAGATTATTCTTCAATAGCAGAGGAGAGGGGAGGACATTGGTTGAGCTGGAAGGAGAGATGAATCGAAATGGCGGACCTACGTGCACGGGCAGCAGGACATCGAGGGAGCGAGAGAGACGCCAGTCCCCCCGTCATCGAAGTAGGTCGCCCTGGAGGGAAAAGTAGCAACGGGGCAAATCCCCTCAACCCCGCTCCAGAGGAGAATCCGATGCGACACCACGCCCGTTGAGTTTGCGGTTTTTGTGGAGAATAAACCGATGACGAAAGCGGATTCAATCATTTGTGACCCAAATGTGACAGTCGAGTTCGCTCGACAGATTTTTCCACCAGAAGTCTAGTAGTCGATGGTCGGTCGACAGGATTTTGAAGTGTTTCGGGAAGGCGTTCATGGGGCGGTGAAGGGGCTGTACACCACCTATGAAATCAGCATGCGTCTTCGTGCCGCATGGCGGGATATAGAGCAAAGGGATGAATGCATTCGAAGCTTAGAAGCTCGTGCGAAGAAAGCTGAACAGGAACTAAGAAAGGTCAAGACTGCTGAGTCACAATCAGCCGGCCATCCTAACCCAATCGTGGAGGAAAGGGTGACCCAGCGGCTAATAAGTCACGCGATTGCCGATCGAGATACGGCTAGCATGTTTGCAATTAGGACTGCTAAGTCCAGGGCTTATGAAAAAGGGTTTCACGATGGCCGAAAGATCGGGATAGACAAGACCAAGGAAACACTCGCCGAGGAGGTCTATCGATGCGAAAATCATGGATTCAAGCACAGTTGGATCAAGGCACTTCAAGCCGCGGACGCTCTCCGGGGAGCAAGCGTTGATTCGGCGTCACCGCTATATCAACGTCATCATTTTTCCTTTTCGACCTTCAAAGTCGAGAAGAGTGATGATGAGGGAGATGCCGAATAAAAGTAGACATTGTAACGCTCCAACGCAGATTGGGTGCAAATTATGTATTTATTGGTTAATTTAATAAAACACTCTATTTTAAATGTTTGCATGTTTCAACTTATGTTTATACACTTTGTGCCAGTCGATTAATTTAATGAAACATTTCGTCTTGAATGCTTGCATGTTTCAATTTTCGCCAACTGTGTATCGTGACACCCATGAAAGGTGCTCTGAATCCAAAGTCTTATTCGGCCCAAACGTGACTTGCACGGATGGAGCTCTGAATTCGGAGGCTCTTTTTTTTTTTTTTTTTTGTGTTGTACACGAAAGACGCTCCGAATGAGGAGTCTTATTCGGCCCAAACGTGACTTGCACAGATGGGGCTCCGAATTCGGAAGCTTTTTTTATCTTGGCCAACCGTGTTGTCCATGAATGGCACTCCGAATCCGGAGCCTTATTTAGCCCAAACGCGACTTGTACGAACGGGGCTCCAAATTCGAAGGCATTTTCATCTTGGCCAACCATGTTGTCCACGAAGGGCGCTCCAAATTCGAAGTCTTATTCGACCCAAACGCAACTTGCACAGACGAGGCTCTGAATTCGGAGGCTTTTTCATCTTGGCCAATCGTGATATCTACGAAAAGCGCTCCGAATCCGGAGTCTTATTCAGCCCAAACGTGACTTGCACGGATGGGGCTCCGAAATTCGGAGGTTTTTTTATCTTGGCCAATCGTGATATACACAAAGGGCGCTCTGAATCCGAAGTCTTATTCGGCCCAAACGTGACTTGCACGGACGGGGCTCCGAATTTGGAGGCTTTTTTATCTTGGCCAATCATGATTTACATGAAGGGCGCTCCGAATCCGGAGTCTTATTCGGCCCAAATGTGACTTGGACGGACGGGGCTCCGAATTCGGAGGCTTTTTTATCTTGGCCAATCGTGATATCCACGAAGGGCGCTCCAATTCCGGAGGCTTATATCTTCAAACTAAAATTGCACATAGTGAAATAAGTAGTCTTGCATTATAAAAATGAAAGTTTGTACACGGCGAACATTCAAAACAAGTTATTATGTCCCACAAGTCGGGTTAATTATTGAAGTTGCGCAAATGCGTAGAATTCCAAGGACGCGGTAGATTTCTCCCGGACATGTCTTTGAGCCGATATGCCCTTGTTCCCACGATTGAATCGATCTGATATGGGCCATCCCAGTTAGGACCCAGTTTCCCATCGGCCAGATTCCTGGCAGCTGGGAGTACCTTCTTCAGTACCAATTCTCCCGGTGTATAACGACGTAGATGAACACGTTGATTATAAGATTTGGTAAGCTGTTGCTAGTATCTTGCCATGGATGCCAGGACACGGTCTCGCCGTTCTTCGATCAAAGTCAAATCCAAGGCCAACATCATGTCATTTCAACCCATATCAAAAACTTTCGATTTCAAGGTTGGGAGACCGATTTCCAAGGGGATGATTGCCTGGGTTCCGAAGCATAAAGCAAACAGAGTTTCCTCGGTGGATCGCCTCGGAGTGGTACGATGTGCCCACAATACACTCGGCAATTCTTCGACCCATCTGCCTTTAACTTTCTCCAACCTCTTCTTGATGTCGTCCAAGATGGTTTTGTTTGAGGCTTCAGCTTGACTGTTGCTCTATGGATATGCAGGGGTAGAGAAATAAGGTCGAATACCATACGTGCTGCATAATTCTCGGTAGACTCCACAATCAAACTGGGTGCCGTTGTCTGAAATAAGAGCCCTTGGAATGCCGAATCTCGTTATGATGTTCCTCCATACAAAACGTCTAACATCAGTATCTCGAATGTGCGTTAGTGCCTCCACTTCGACCTATTTTGTGAAGTAATCTGTTGCGACTATCAAGAATCGCTTGTTTCCTGGGGCCCGCGGTAATGGTATGACGATGTCAAGTCCCCATTGGGCGAACGGCCAAAGACTGGTGATAGAGCTCAACTCTTCAGCAGACAAATGGGTTAAAGGGGAAAACTTCTGACACCGTTCACATTTCTTGACGTAATTCTCGGCATCAACTCTCATTGTCGGCCAATAATACCCTTGTGACACAGCTCGATGAGCCAAGGAGTGTCCGCCGGAATGGGCACCACAACTACCTTCATGTATTTCAGTCAGGAGTTCTTCGACCTTATCCGAATGAACGCATTCTAGACATGGACCAGAAAGGGATTTTTTGTAGAGCTTTCCTTGGGGATCCAAGTAATATCGCAGGGCTTTGTTTCGTAGTTTGTGAGCTTCTTTCTTTTATGCCGGGAGTCGTTCAGAAGATAGGAATGCAATGATAGGGTCCATCCAACTTGGACCTGATTCTATGACATTAATTTCAATCGACTCTGAGTGGGCAATGCTCGGCTTAGGGATAAATCCCACTTCAATTGTCCATTTGATTTCTGAGTTGATGGCGGAAGCTAGGCAGGCCAGGGCATCTGCATGTGTGTTCTGATCCCGGGTTATTTGATTTAGTTCATGATGGTCGAATTTTTCCAGCAAAGAATTCGCCATTTTCAGGTAAGCTACCATTCGGTCATTTTTGGCTGTGTATTCCCCTTTCAATTGGTTAATGACCAGCTTTGAATCACAGAAAACAAGCAGACGCCGAGCACCAAGGAGATGTGCATTCCGTAGACCGGTTAGCAATGCTTCGTATCCGGCCTCATTGTTCGATGCATCGAAGCCCAGTTTGACAGCCTACTCGATTATTGCACCGTCGGGAGCCATGATCACTACGCCCGCCCCACTGCCACGTTGATTGGACAATCCATCACAATACAACTGCCAAATGTCCCCAACATAAATTCTCCAGTTTGACTTAGGTTGAATTTGATCAGATTGGAAGTCGGCAAGACCACCAGTGAATTCAGCCACAAAGTCGGGAAGCACTTGTCCCTTGATTGAGATTCTAGGAAGAAACTGAATATCGTATTGGCCGAGTTCAAGAGCCCACTTTGAAATGAGCCTTGATGCTTCTGCACTACGGAGTACTGACCGGAGGGGGTAGTCCGTTAGTACCCCGATGGTATGCCCCTAAAAGTATTGCATCAGTTTTCTTGCTGCCATGACGAGGGCTAGGATGAGTTTTTCCAACAGGAGGTAACGTGTTTCGGTGTCAACCATTGCCTTGCTCACATAATACACTGGTCGCTGCTCCCCAAGCTCTTCCTTTAACAGTACGACGCTGACGGCCAGGTCGGAAACTGCCAGATATAAAATGAGCAGGTCACCTGCCGAAGGTGTTGTCAATAGTGGAACTGATTGGAGGTAAGTCTTCAAACCGTTGAAAGCGGCTTCGCACTCAGGGGTCCATTCAAATGCTCTACCCTACTGTAGGATATGAAAGAATTGTTGGTAGTGATCTATGGAACGACTGATGAACCTATTGAGCACGGCGGCCATCCCCATCAACTTTTGAATCTCCTTGACTGATCGAGAGGAGCCGAGTTCAAGGATTTCTGTGATTTGCCTCGGGTTGGCTTCGATTCCTCGGTGATTGACAATGTAGCCAAGGAATTTGCCGGATCCGATCCCAAATGCACACTTGGAAGCATTCAGCTTCATTTTGTACTTGCATAAAATGCCGAATGTCTCTTCCAGATCGGCTAGATGAGTTTGCTCTTCTTTGGACTTGACCACGATATCGTAAATGTACACTTCCATAGTACGACCGAGTTGCTCCCTGAACATGGCTGTGACTAGTCTTTGGTAAGTTGCCCCTGCATTCTTCAGCCCAAAAGGCATAACCTTATAGCAATAAGTTCTTCTTGGGGTAAGGAATGCAATTTTGTCTTGGTTCTCCGGATGCATGGCAATTTGATGGTAGCCTCTGTAGGCATCGAGAAAGCTCATACGTTGATGACGTGCCTGGCGTCTACGAGTTGGTCTATTCTGGGGAGGGGAAAACAATTCTTGGAGAAAGCTTTGTTTAAGTCCGTGAAATCCATGCAGACAGGCCAAGTTCCATTTTTCTTCTTTACAACCATAGTATTCGACAGCCATGTAGGATAGGTCATTTCTCGGATTGCTTCGGCATCAAGTAACCGGTCAACTTCTTCAACAACGACGGCAGTGTGTTCAGCAACCGACTGTCGGCTTTTCTGAGTAATCGGTTTACATTTGGGGTCAACATTTAAACGGTGCTGAGAAATAGATGGATCCACCCCCAGCATCTCATATGGTGACCATGCAAACACATCAAGGTTGCAGAGTAAGAAGGTAACTAGCTGTTGCATGTCGACTTGATTCAGAGAGGCGCCGATCATGAAGAACCTGTCAGGATTCCCGTCAATTTCAACTCAATCGAGGGCTTCCATGGCCTTTTCACTTGGGAGCTGTCCAATTTCGTCAAGGCTCTCTCGATCTGGCACTTCAATAGAATTCACTTCTAACTCCCTTGGTGTCTTGGCGGCAAGAAAATAACATGCTTGTGCCAATTTCTGGGAACCACAGATTTGTTCAATGCCGCATTCAATCGGGAAGCAGAGCAATTGATGATAGGTACTTGGCACGGCCTGCATGGTATGCAGCCAAGTTCGTTCCATGATGAGATTATACGACAAAGGCAGCTTGACGACCAAGAATTCCACATCCACTATTTGGGAGCCCGCTCGAACTGGTAGTGTGATTTTGCCCAACGGATATTCTAGATTAGCATTGAAGCCGAATAACGGATAAGGAGCCGAAGACAGGTCTGACTCGGTGAACACGAGTTTGATGAAGGTCTTGTAATACATAACTTCTGAAGTACTCCCTTGGTCTATGAGAACGCATTCAATGGTGAATCGGTTTACGCGTAGTTCGATGACCAATGGATCAATGTGGAGGAGTGTTACGCCGATCAAATCAGAATCGTCGAAGGTAATACTCGGAGCTTCATAGGGCCATTTTGCTGGTGTGATTTGCTTTTGGGGTTCAGGATGCGACTGAATTGTATGTACCGCGGATGACGTCGGTAGGGTATATATCATATGGATTACGCCGAGTGGAGGTGAATCCTGCCGTAAAGCTACTGTCTTGGTTGAGTTGTCTTTTCGGACGGACTTCTTAAGCTGACCATCTTGTACCAATTCCTCAAGGTGATCCTTCAATGCATAACAACTCTCGGTATCATGGCTGTGGTCTTTGTGATACTCGCACCGTCTATCCCGTCTCCTCGTGTCGGGAGGTCCCACCATTTTGGATGGCCATTTGAAGAACAAAAGGTGTTGGACTTTAGACATAACCGTGCTGATCGGCTCTGACAACTCCGTATATTTCTTGTCCGCGCGCCTGGTGTGCTTGCTATCTACTTAAAGTTGTTCACTAGCTCGGTGGGAACATTGGTCATTTGATCGGTACGAATCCCGTCTCTTGTCTCTTTTAACCCAACTCCATGGTTCAGGGCTCCGTGATGGCACAGAATTTATCGGCTGAACAATTTTAGAAGGGGCCGTCTTGTTGACCTTGTTCCCAGCTTTAACCCGTAGAGTGTCATCTTCAACTTTGCAATATTCCTCGACTTTCTTCATCAACGACCAAACTGTTTTGGGAGGCCTTCTAGTCCGGGATCTACAGAGGGCACTATCAGGATGTAACCCCATTTTAAAGGCGGTGATGGCCATAGAGTCGTTGCAGGCGTCATCCATGAGATTAAAGCATTCCCAGTAGCGCGCCGAATACACTCGTAAGGTTTCCCCTGGTTGGATTTGCATTGCCCAGAGAGAATCAGTCTGCTTTGGCTGAACCTCATTGGTGATGAACCTTGCCCTGAAGGATTTTTGGAGTTGATGGAAGCTCTTAATCGATGCTGGTTTCAATTTGTAATACCATCTGATGGCCAATGGTCCCAAACTGCTCGAAAATATTCGGCACATGAGGGCCTCGTCGTCCGTATGCAACGTCATGGCTTGCTTATAATGGCAGATGTGATCAGTGTGGTCTGATTTCCCATCATACAAGGTGAACGATGGGGCTTTAAACTTTTTGGGTAATACCGCCTTTGCAATCCGTCGCACAAACGGATCATGTTAGTCCTCTTCGTCTGAACCATTTCGTCTTCTCTTGTTCTGCGCATGCGGACTCTCTTCGGAGGAGCTGGAGGTTTCGACTTATCCATTCTTTTTGGGTTCTGGGGATAATGAGTCAGAATTACTATCACTATCCTGTTTCCGAACTCGAGGTCGTCGACCATCCTCTCTCAGAGGTCGTCCCGGATCTTGGCGTGCCACTTGTTTGGATTTTTCCACTTCTAAGGCCAAATCCTGACGAAGGCGCTCGTTCACAGCAATCATGTTTTCCAACCTCTGTTCATTCTGCTTTGCTTGTTCCATAATCGCTTGCATTGTCTCTTGTGCTGATGTTGAGGGTGAGTTGAAGTTTACGGCTCTTCTTACGGCAATATTCTCTGGCCCACGCATATTGCTTGGGGTGGTATCATTTTGTGGCGTAAGGTCGTCAACAACTACCGGAGGATCTTCTGTCACGCCCGCCATGGATGTGTTGGAGTATTCCCACAGGCGGCGCCAATTGTGGAGTAGTGGTTTGGAAATACTCTTTAAATCCTGTAGGACGCCTGTAATCCTCATCTAGTTACCTGAAAAGGAATGAGCACTCCGGTCGGGGGAGCCAGAATTAGCATTCTGACGGATCAGCTAGTGTATACTCTCTTAGTTGCTTATATCTCAAGTTAAAACTCTCTCTTTTCTTGGTTGTTGTTCCTCTATTTATATACGCCCTTGGTCCTCAGGGTATGGCCCACTCTTAATCCGTCGTGTGATTGTTCGTTCGACCTTTGTTTTGTTGTATTCCAACATCCATTCGGCCCTACGCTCAACTAGCTTTATGGCCGCTTAGTATACTCGGCATCTAGAACTTAAGAGACAGGAGAATGTCCTGATTTTGTAAATATGTACTCGGCCTATCTGAGTCCCCTATTATTCGGCTCCCACATTATTAAAATAATTTTTTTTAAAAAATAAGATTAAGTTTTAACTTCTTTTTTTTTTTTATAACAAAAAGAGTGTTTGAAATTATAATACAACAATTTACACTTTTTGCTTTTTCATTGGCTTTTTGACTTTTTTAAGAGAGAAAAAAAAAGTTAATATATTTAAGAAAGAGTTTTTTAATTGTATGGAAAAATGCGAATAAGTGATGTCATATTTTTATTCTTTACTTAAATTTTTTGTTTTCTCCTTCCAAAGATGTAAATACCTATGCACTCACTTACAAGAGTTGTTTGGTCTTTTCGAACTACTACAAAGATTTCTTAACTTTATTTTTTTTGTACATGCCAAACACATTTTAGCACTCCTAGTTTCTTAACTTTTTAATCAAAAAAATAACATCCCAAACATGAGTTACACATTTATTTATGTATTTATTTATTTCTGTTGCTATTAATGTTTTGTCCTAAGTATTATATAATAAATAGATATATAATAATTCAATTGATAAAATTAAAATAAATGAATTTTCTAAAATTACAAAATTATACGTTCGGTCAAGTATACTTACATTATCTACAAAATTCATAATTATTATCCATCATACCACAGTTTATCAAGTGATATAACAATCCTATCTCTAGTTTTTTTTTTTTGGTCTCTTTTCCCTTACCCACTCTCTCTCTCTCTCTCTCTCTCTCTCTCTCTCTCTCTCTTTATTTTTAAGGCGACATGGCAAAAAAAATTGAAATGAAATCTTTAAATTTTATATTTATGGAAATTTATCCATAAATTCTATAAGGGGAATGTTGATCCATTTATTCCTAAGAGTTTTCTTATGAACCACTTAGTTCTTTTTGTTTTAGAAAGTTATATTTATTTGATTTGATGCAATTTGAGTTTAAGAAAACCCTTTTGTAATTCATTTTTTCAATTTTTTGATTTGTTTTTGAGATGAGAATGGAAATGTAGGGTGTGAAAGATTCTTTCTTTGGGGCGGGGGATTGGTGGTTAAAGTTTTAGTTGTCGAGCGTAGAAATCTACATTTATGTTAGTGTGATTTTCTAGTATTACATTGGAGTATTACATTAGAGTGATACAATTAGGTTTTTGTAATTGGCAATTTCGTTTGACAAAAATATTTTCAGTTATAATTTTATTCGCTATTTTATTGCAGTGAGGCTATGAGTGTTTAGATACGAATCCAATCCAAATTGTGTCTATACAAATGAGTTTGTGATTTTGATACTTTTATGTTTGCCACTTCGCTGACTATGCATAGGGATCAAGCTGCCCGATCAGCTCGCGGGGGTCCAGGGGGCAACGCCTGAACGTCTGGGCATAAAGTTTTTGTCATGACCTGAACTCGCCCCTATGGATTATGATCATAACCGGCCAGAAAAGAAAACCAAAGTTCAAAAACAAAAGCCTCATACGTGAGGCAACCTTGGCTGACTTCAAAATCTAATTACTTTTTCAGAATTTCACTAGGGCTAGGGCTAGGGCTAGGGCTAGGGCTAGGGCTAGACATCCCGTTGTTCACCTACATACATATAGATAAAGAGTGAGCTAACGCCCAATGAATTATCAGAGCAAAGAGGTTAATGAATGAGATTCGTATTTAAATAAATCATACTTGTACTTAATACATATGGAACACAATTCCCATTCCTAACATACTTAAGCAAATTATAGTCCAATCCATTATACTTAGAACATGTCGAAAGGACGAAACGACCTTGGATCCACACATTTTTCATAACTGATCATAACATATGTACTAAACGACCTCAAGTCCAACATTTTCATACTCTTGTTCATGTGCATATTTAGATTCAAGATCATATTCACATTTAATAGATCCATACACAAATCGGTCCTTCACATCACATATACAAAACGACCCTAGGTCCATCATTTCCAAATTCATATTCATACATGCTTTTATAATCATGATCATGTTCACATTCGTATTCACATTCAAAATGACCTTTGGTCTAACCAATCCCTTGTTCAAAATGACTTTTGGTCCATAGTCATGATCATGTTTACATTCATATTCATATTCAAAACGACATTTAGTCCAATCAATTCCTTATTCAAAATGACCTTTCGTCCATTTAACATTCATACAAAATAACCTTCGGTCCAATTCATATGTAAGATGAACTTAGGTCTATCTTTTCAAGTATTCTAAACGGCCTCAGACCCATTCTGTGTCGTTGTCAAATATACCAAACGGCCTTGGGCCCATTTCATATTCTCGAGCCTTTTACGAATCAGACAGGTAGAATACTCATTCATAATACAAAATTCATAAGTTCAGAAAACTTACCACATAGGTAGTATTTAGAAAATAACATACATGAAAATATCTTTACTAAGATATTACTCACAGTATTCAGATAGTTGATTCGTCCTCGCAATTGACCCTGCACAATTCATAGCACATATGGAAATTGGGTCACAATACAATTCAATATATTCTTTATTTCATTTATCTTTCTTATGTTTCTTTCTAACTCTTTAGTTCATTTAGGATGCTCAATGTGTGCCAAAGAATGCTCAGAAATGAAAAAAAAAAAGAAAAGGAAATTGGAACATAATACAACTTTTCAAAGTTTCCTGAAACAAGGTACTTCGCTCGAGCGCAACATTAGTCGCTCAAGCGAACCCTTTAGTCTGCAAAAGTACTGGATGCTCTCATTTCTTCTTGGTCGCTCGAGCCAAGACTGAAATAAAGGGTGGTCCCTCGAGCGGTCTTTTGGTCATTCGAGCCAACCTCCAATGTCTGCAAAAGTATTGGGAACTCGAAATGTATGCTTGAGCGACAATTTCACCGCTCGAGCGAACTACTCAAATTCTGGAGTTTCTAGAATTCTATTTTGAGCTTCAAACTCACATTCAAGGCTCTAAACTCATGCATGACTCACTCAAACATGCAAGAACACTCCTAAATACATATATTTGAAGCTAGTTTCAACCCATAGTTCAAAATTCCATGAATTCATCAAAAATTCAAACTGTAAACTACATGTATGTGAACCATTTTTCAAATCTTGTATCTGTAGACGCGCCCGTGGGCCTCACTACAGTTCGAACTCGATTAGTTGTCGAGGTTCTAAATTTGAACCAAAGAGTCCAAATCTGGCAAATCGTTTTGAGAAACAGATTTTGAAAAAGTAGTGCCAAACATGGACTGCTTTGCCAGATACAGAGTCGCCACCTAAATATTTTAAAATGGGGAAATTTAGGAAACCCTGACTCGGGGCCGAAGGCCACATGTCCATCATCATCGGAGTTGTCTCGGCTCGGGAGCTAGGGTACGATCGGGGAAGGTCAGCTATGAGCACCCCCTCTCGCCCGGTCTGAAGACCGGCCTCTACTAACCGTGATATCCAATTTTGAAAACGTTATGTGTTCTTATTCCAGTTATTAGTCTAGAATTACTATGTTATGCGCACAACACACAAGTATAGACTAGATTGCCTAATTTGGGAACAAGCATTGCGTATCCGTTTTGTTTCGAAAATTGTTTTGAAATTTGCTACTCGTAAGTAGGCTAAAACACGGATTTCAACGAGTTTTTCCAACTCGGGCAATCCAACCTTCACCCACAGGCATTCAAACAGTTTATCTCACATAAGCACTTAGCCACATGGTAAGCATACTATCATGGCAGCATTCACACGCATGTGGTATGCTAAAGCATAAATACTTACATCGTACTCCATGCCAAAACAACAAACTAGTTAGCAAAAATGCGTGTCCTAGTTCATGTTAAAAATGGCTAATGCAACACATGCAATAATGCAATCTAGATAGGCTCGGCTAACCTAAACATGGCATGTGACATGCGATCAACTACCACGTATTCAGTTTTGAATTTGAAGTACAAATGCAGTTAGCGTGGTGTACCGAGCCTGATGCATGCAATACAAATGCATGAATGCACGCATGCATAGCATAAGGTATGCTAATAAAAAAAAATGTCCTAGTCTACCATCATAAGCAGGTAAATAAAAGGGAAGAAAGACGTGAGGTTGGAAGACATACACACACTCACGCACACTTATTACATCATTGCCCTCACTCGGAGGGACCGAATAAATATTACAGTCCGAATGACAAGCAAATAAAATTATTACAGAATTTTTTATTAATTAATAAAAAAAGAATGCAAAGAGAAAGGAAAGGGGGTGGCCGCAGCCTCCGCCTCGGGATGCGCGAATGATGCATGCTCGAAACCCAGCTCGCCTGGAAAACACGTACCACATTACTGCCACCTCTGTTTATACTACCCTGCTTCTCTGAAAATTCCCAAAGTCCCAGAACAGGTTCCTTGCATGCTGCAGAGTACCACCGGCCAAGGGAAATTACCACCGGCAGTGCACAATTCCCACCGGCCGCTTTTGGATCTATCGGCTGTAAACAGATTGCCGGTCGGCACTAAATTCTGCCGATCGGCAGAAACTTCCTGCAGAAGACAGTTTTGACAGCAAACAGAGGACAGACAGTATGGTATGGGATTTCAGGCATATGTAAGCATGGTCATGCTTCCTATCATGCTTTAAACTCAAGGAAGCATGGCCCTCGATCTTCGAGCCATCAATGGTGCATGATAGCCCAAGGGATCAAATTTGCCACTTGATGTAAAGATGCATGCAACAAACAAAATGAGAACCAAAGCCTTATCAAATTGGAGTCAAAGGTCTCGGTGACCGAGAATCAAGGCACATTACATCACTTGAAGTATGAATGTCCCTTGATCCCCACATTTGGCTTGACACCCCAAACCAAATAATGCAATGCATGTTATGCAAACATGGCTTAAAATGCGACATGATACCAAGATGCAAGGCATGCCGAGTATGGTGCAACTAGTATGGCAAGCATGCAATGTTAGGCATACGAGATGCAAATGTAGTGCAAACATGGGCCATTTAGGCAATGGGATCGACATGTTACAACACTTAATGAAGCAATTATGCAACAAACATGAGATAAGCATGCAAGGGTGACCATAAACCACAAAGGGGCAGACATCAAACCATCTTAAAACAGTGGCCAAAAGTGCCTAAAATGGTGGACAGACTCTCATGCCAACATGCAAGCCAATGGTCTCAAAACTAAGGCACAAGAAAGGAGGTACCTCACTCCCATAACATGACCAATCATAGCATGATTTAGACAAGTAAGAAACAGAATTTTTACAGGCAAAATAGGGCTCCAAACCCTCCTAATATGGCAACTAAGATGGCTCCAAAAAGGTGTATGCACTAAGGTTCATGTGTAGGCACAAGAGGGCACACCTTCAAGGCACAAAAGAGGTCACAAATGCACACATGTGAGCATGATTTATGGACTGAAATATGGTCCTAAATGATGCCAAAACATGAGGATGGTCCAAACTATGCATGCTAGAGGTCAACATACTCAAAGCTTACAAGCCAAAACACAAAGAAATGACATCAAACAAGGCGAACATGGCTGAAATAGATGACCAACAGGCCTCAAACATGATAAGATAATACCAAAACCTTCATGGAACCATGCCAATATATGCAAGAATCATGGCCTAAGCACAAGGGACATTTCTAGGCCAAATGGAGCAATACAAAGCAAGTACTTTAAGCATGCAAAGAGACATAAATCCGGCCAAAAACAGAGGTCACACATGACCTAAAACACCCAAAAAGCTTCTGAAATGAGGCCAAAAATGATCAAGCATACATGCTACCCTTTTAAGCCAAAAAGCAAGGAAACAAGACAATGAAGGGAGAGGGGTGTCCCTCCCTTATGCAAGACTTCAAACCACCTTTATTACCACTAAAAATACACTGGTTTTCAGTGGTGAAGAGATCAAAACACTGAAGTAAACAAAGCCCTACCAAAGAGGCAACAAAAGGGGCCAAATAAGGCCTAACAAGGTGAGTTTGCACTCAAACTACAAGACAACCTTAATGAAAGTTCTAAAGCATGAAAATATAAGCCTTTTTCATGTTATGCACAAAAGCTAAATCAGCAAGCAAGATAGGTAAAAAACTATTGCAAGTTTGGGAAAAATAAAGCAAGATGCTCACCCTTGAAGAACCTTTGAAGAACAAATGGTCTAGCCCTCTTCTTTTGATCAAAATCAGTCCAAAAACTCAAGAATCAACCCCCCAAGTCCCTCAAACTCGGAGCAAGGTGTAATAGTGTGTGTAATGGTGCAAAAGTAAGGTAAAATCACACTTTTGGGTCAAATAACACACACAAAGGAGGAGAGGGAGGGAGATATAGAGATAGGTTGTATCTATATCTCTAAGCTCTGGTTTTTGCTTCCAAGTCTCTAACCTAGATCAAAGAGGAGAGCCTTCCTCTTATAGGACTCCCTCTTGCAAAGCTTATACAACAAGCTTGCTTAGAGGGAGATCCCTCCATACACGAGTTGGTGCCAGCTATCACAGCTGGCACAAAATATCTCCATAAAGTAGATGAACAGTGGTCGGCTGCCTAAAAAAGTTATTTCGACAAAATTTAGTGCCGACCGGCAACGAACAGTGCCGACTGGCAATAAAAAGTGCCGATGGAAGCAAAAACCAGCCGGTGGCCTCTAGCCACTGTCGGTGGTGTGTGGGGATGCCTCACAAGGCATTCTCTGCCCCTCCAAGGCAAAACACAAGTGTTTGGTGTGAAACCAGACACTAAACGGTCAAGTTCGGAGATCCTGAGGCAGGGCGCGCGAGCCGAGACCTCCGGGAACTCCAAACGAACACAAACATGGATAATCACCGAGTGTTCCAAGCGGTGACGTCCAAGTCTTGAGGACGGTCAAAAATGGGGTGTCTACAGTTGCCCCTCTTTGACAGAACTCGAAAGTCATGACAATGACGGGAGTGAATGTCAAAGCCCAGAGACGACCCATTTTTGACAAGGCCGAAGACTCAGACAAACATGCAAGACAAACAAGATATGCGCCCGAAGGTAGGGGCAAAATGCAAGACAATGCACAGAGCCGGGCATAACTTATGATCATGCAAAGAAAGCTGTAACGAAGCACACATGCGACAATTTTAAGCTAGCATATACCAAACTACACTACAATGCAGAAAGGACGTAAGAGAATTATGTAATTCTCAATACGTCTTACTCGGAGGATACAATACCTGTGCGGCTCGTCTGGTTGCACCAGCCTCAAATGAACCGTACATACAATATCGTGCTTGCAAAGAAAACAAACTTAACAGGTACAATATTGTTAGGAACATACATAATAGTATATTCGGAATGCGTGACAACGCAAAGCAAGTGGGAAGCATAACAATGCTGTGAAGGTACAGATGTGTAAGTGGAACATGCGGTCTACGCCAGCAATGAGATTGATTATGAGCATGCGGTCTACGCAGGCAGTGAAATTGACAAGTATGCGGTCTACGCAAGCAAAACATGCGGTCTACGCAGGCAGTGAAATTGACAAGTATGCGGTCTACGCAAGCAAAACATGCGGTCTACGCAGGTAATAAAATTAATATGCGGTGTACGCAATCAAAACATGCAGTCTACGCAGGTAATGAAATTAATATGCGGTCTACGCAGGTGATGAAATTAATGTATGGTCTACGCAGGTAATGAAATTAATATGCGGTCTACGCAATCAAAACATGCGGTCTACGCAGGTGATGAAATTAATATGCGGTCTACGCAATCAAAACATGCGGTCTACGCAAGTAATGGAATGTACTGTTACACAGCATGATTTGAAACAATTTGTGGAATTTTCACAAGGCATGAAAAGGATACAGGGTGGGACATTCTTCGCACGCATCGAGCATTGCTCGCAGAAATTGTGGCCTGAGGTCAACTCGAAGGTTCACGTTTCAAAAGTGCGCGTCCTCGTATGGTTTAAGGTATCGAAGGTGAGAAAACACGTCGTTGACCCGAACACAGGCATGGAAGGTGCGTTGACTGCAAGGGGAGTTTCACTGGTATCAATTCTGATACTTTGCTTCCTTATCACTCTACGCTTTACTTTCCCTTTTACTGGTAGTTTAAGCACATTGCACTGTCTCGGGCAGGTTTTATTTTTTTTTCTAAAAAAAAAAACACATTTTGCAAAACACGTGATGGGAATGAAACAATCCATTTTGTTCAAAAGATGTTGCATTTGTGGACTTTCTGTGCATCGCATCGCAAGGTATCACACCACAATGTGAACGAATTTTACTTTGGAAATTTGCATCGTAATAATCAGGTAGTGAACCGACTTACAACTTGATAGGCAAAACAAAGACATGATATAACCAAACAAGCGTGAGTACAACTCGATAAACAAATCAAGAGCTCAAAGAGAGTGAAATACAACTCGATAAGCAAATGTACAATATCTTGTCAATCGGACAGGCGTGCCCCCCGCAAGAATCGATCGCCGGGGAGGGGGTTGGAGGTGGTGAAGTTCCCCAATGCCTAGTATAAACAGCTCAGGAAACCAGAAGGAAGCCCACCGGCTTGGGGTAGAGACCACCGGCTGCAAGGAATGGCTATCGGCCATGAAATTGCTTGGTCGGCAAACTATTATGGTCGGTCGGCAAAGAGTTTGGCCGGCCGGCACTTAATGAGGGGATCACCAGAATGTTGACACCTGTCCCCCACTCAACCTTATCTCCTACAAAAGACCCCAGCTTTGTAGTTTTTCTCATTTTCACACTGATTTGCTCCAATGGAAGAGTTTCTTGCTCAAAATCTCACAGCTTGGATTGCTAGCTTGGATGGCTCGGAAAAAGTGAATTTCCGGGGTTTTGGCATAAATGCACTATTCACTCTGGGTCGCACCCCATTGCACCTCCCGTTTCTTCATGCCGCGGCAAGGTTTTGGAATCCGGTGACACATGTCTTTAGCTTCGCCGGGCAAGAGATATGTCCTACTTTTGAAGATTTCCGAGCCTTAATGGAGTCCGAGCGCGACGAGGAGCTCCTAGCCCCACTTAATTTTGGCCATGCCCAATCCTTAGGGCGCATGTGTGGACTTAGCATGCGTGACGCTCGGTCCCTAATTTGTGACGGGATGTTGGACATTCTGAGTTTGGCCAATCGATTTTTTGATGCTGGTGATCGCAACAACCATTACTGGCAAGGCTTCCGGCGACATGCCCTCTGCTTGTGCATGCTATCCTATTTTCTATTTGTCTCAGGCTCTGGAGGGGCTAATGTCCGGCTGATTGAGGTTGCCCAAGGCTTGAGGGAGGGCAAGAGCTGTATTGCGATGACTCTGGCCGAGACGTTAATGGGCTTAGATGCCTTTTATCGCCATGAGACGACCAGATTAGCAGGGAGTCCACTACTACTACAGGTAATGTTTCCCACCCAATCTCGCATTTATGTATTGCTCACATCACTCGGCCCTCAAGCTCGGTCTTTTCTCACAAAAACCCTATTCTCACTTTTCTCTCCTCGTACATCTCTCTATTCTTTAATCTCTCGTTTTTCATCCCTCCCCAGGTATGGTTGATGGATAAATTGCAGGTTGTGGACTCTTGTCCCGCATATTCGGCTCGCGGCTACTTCTTCCGGCACCGTCTAGTCAATGCCTTGGATGAGGGATGGTGGTTTGCTTGGATGTGCTGCTTGTCCGCAGACCGTATTGTCTGGCGGTGCCCTTGGTTGAGCCTTCCGGCAATAAGTTACAATATGCCCCGGCAGACTGGGATTCAATTGGTTGGTCTCACTCACTGTGTATTCTACTTCCCATTTCGGATTCGACGCCAATTTGGCCATGATTAGACCTGCCCGCCAGAGGGGATAGAGTATCCTGCTGCATTCCCAGCCCGAGGCGCACAGCTTGTTTGGCAGGCCACCGCGTGGAGGATGAGAGAACTCCTGGCCCCCGCTCTTACTTTCAGTTGCACTTTGTCTGACGAGTGCGTGGATTGGCTTAACGAAGAAGCACAGATTGGGCCCAGCTTGGCATTAGAGGCTTCGACCAGCTCTGGGAGGGGGCGCAAGAACACCTGACTTGACTATGCCCCAGATTTATTGCTTTATTAGTACTTTCAAGTTTTCTTTATGAATGTAATAAAAAGCAACTTCGATTGTATGCAAGAGCAGGAGAACTCTGTTTTGAAATCAATGAAATTGAAGGTTGTGGTACTGAAAATTTTACGCTTTTGGTCCAAAAATGGTCAAAGTTGTAAAAAGATTATTTGAACGAAATCGGCTTTATTAAAACTTCTCAAAAATATTTTCGATATGGATCAGAACTGGACACGCCTGAGATCTGTCACTGATATGCACAACCCCAGATCTCTGCAACTGGAAAGTTGCCCCTAGTCTGAGGAGCACTGCAGTACTGCACAGCAACGGAAAGTTGCCCCTAGTCTGAGTGGCACTGCACTGGAGATTCCAATTGATGCTGATAGACAAAGATGACTGAGAGGATCAAATGGACAAAGTTGATCGGGGAAGTGTTATGGCTGAACTTCAAGATGAAGCTGCCTACGTATCCCAAGGATGGGAATCAAGCCTTACGTAGTTCAGGCTTAGGTTCACTCGAGTATTTTCACTCTCCTTTTGTGCTCTAACTTTTGCCAAGGCCGCCCTTTGCGGGTTTTCAGCCTTGCGAGCTCAGTTTTTATATTTTCTAATTTTTTGTGCTCTGACTTTTGCCTAGGTCGCCCTTTCGGGTTTTCGGCCTAGCGAGCCTCTCAAGGGTAGTATTTCTTCAACTTGTCCATGTTGATCGGTTGGGAGAATTCTAAGCCATCTAAGTCCATCAGAACCACAGCTCCACCTGACCAGATAGCTTTGATGATGTAGGGGCCAGTTCAATTGGGTCTGAACTTACCCCTTGGGTCGTGGATGGGAGCTCGGTTGTCCTTGAGCACCAAATCCCCTTCTTTCAGATTTCTGGACTTAACCTTCTTGTTGAAAGCCCGGGAAATTCTCCGCTGATAACTTTGGACGTGGTACAGTGCTTTCAGCCTTCTCTCGTCAAAGAGCATAAGTTCCTCAAACCTGCTCTGCTGCCAATCTGCCTCAGCTATCTGACACTCAGCCAATACCCGTAAAGACAGAACTTCAATTTCGATAGGTAGAACGGCCTCCATTCCATAAACTAACGAATACGGAGTCGCTCCGGTGGAAGTTCTAATTGAAGTCCTGTAGCCCCACAGAGCAAACGGCAACTTATCTGGCCAATCTCGGTAGGTTTCCACCATCTTCCGCAGTATGTGCTTGATGTTCTTGTTGGCGGCCTCAACTGCTCCGTTGGTTTGCGGCCGGTATGTAGATAACTTATGAAAAGCCACGTTATATTTCTCTAACAAGTCAATCACTTCTTTCTTGAAGTGGGAACCATTATCCGAAATAATCTCGTTTAGCACCCCGTAGCGACAGATGATGTTGTTTCTGATGAACTTTGCGATGTGCGACGCCTTCAACACCGCGTATGATTGGGCCTCGACCCACTTTGTGAAGTAATCTATCGCTACCAGGATGTACTCATGTCCATTCGACCCCTTCGGGGCAACAGCTCCGATCACATCAATTCCCCAAACGGAAAATGCCCATGGGGACGTCATGTTGTACAGCTTGGACGGTGGGATGTTCATACGGTTTGCATGGATCTGGCATTTGTGGCATCGCCGAACAAAGCCGATACAATCCTCCTCCATGGTTGACCAGTAGTAACCCTGTCTGAGGATCTTTCTGGCCAGCATTACTCCATTCATGTGCGCACCGCACTCCCCTCCATGGATGGCCTCCATTAGGCGCTTCGACTCTTCAGCTTCTACACAGAGCTTATGCATTCCCAGATGACCCCTTTTGTACAGCTTACCCCCGCAGATGATGAACTGGACAGCCACTCTTCTGATTGCCCTCTTATCCTTGGCATTTGCCCCTAGTGGATACGTCTCCTTTTCCAAGAAGTTCCAAATATCGTAATACCAGGGGTTGTCGTGTTGAGCCTCATCTATGGCGGAAATTGACTCGTATGTTGGCGCAAACTTCTGATCAATAATGACTGGACGCATCCGGACTCCGGACGGGATGTCTATCATGGAAGATAGAGTTGCTAGTGAATCGGCGAACCTGTTGTTCTCTCTTACTAGGTGGGTGAAATTTAGCTTCTCAAATCGAGGAATTAACAAATCCAAGGTTTGGTGGTAAATTATCATCCTTTCCTCTTTGACTTTCCAGTCTCCTTTTGCTTGAGATACAACAAGGTTCGAGTCCCCAATGACGTCCAACCGTCTTGCCCCTAGTTCCAGGGCCGCTTCTAGGCCAGCAATACATGCCTCATACTCCGCTTCATTGTTCGAGACTTTGAACTGGAGCTTGAATGCTAAAGGGATACGGGAATCGTCAGGCGCTATCAGCAACACCCCTATCCCATATCCATACTGGTTTGACGCTCCGTCAAAGTACATCGTCCAAGTTTCATCTTCGATGTGCAGAATGGCTTCATCTGGGAATAGGTACTCAACCGCTTCATCCCCCTCAGCCGGGTGGTCGGCAAGGAACTCCGCTACCGCTCTTCCTTTCACTGACTTGCGTGTTACATACTTCAAATCAAATTCAGAAAGCAATAGCAGCCAGCGAGCTAGCCTACCCGTAAGTGCTGGTTTCTCGAAAAGATATTTTATGGGATCCAAACGTGAAATCAACATTACAGAGTGAGCTAACAGGTAGTGCCGCAGCTTCTTGGTAGCCCATACCAAGGCCAAAAAAGCCTTCTCCAGCGGTGTATAGCGGGTCTCGTAATCCAGCATCTTCTTGCTCAGATAGTAGATGGCCCTTTCTACTTTGTCCTCTGACTCTTGTGCGAGCATGCAGCCCATGGTAGTCTCAGTTACCGAAAGATACAATATCAACGGTCTCCCCGGCTCTGGTGGTGACAACACGGGCGGGTTCTGTAGATACTCTTTGATCTGTTCAAAAGCTGCTTGACATCGGCCATCCCATTGGAACTTCTTTCCTTTCTTTAGGAGACCAAAAAGTGGTTCACAAGTCAAGGTTAAATTAGAGATAAACCGTCTTATGAATTGCACTTTACCCAGAAAGCCTCGCACCTCCTTTTCAGTCCTCGGTGGTGGCATTTCTAAGATGGCCTTGATTTTGGAAGGGTCGACCTCGATGCCCCTTTGTGTAATCAGAAACCCTAGCATTTTTCCTACCGTAACACCAAAAGTACACTTCTGGGGATTCAACCGCAGCCGAAACTCTCTGATCCTTTGAAAGAATTTTTGTAAGGCGGTGTAGTGGCCTTCTCTTTCTTTGGACTTGACAATCATGTCGTCCATGTACACCTCGACCTCTTTATGGATCATATCATGCAAGATCGTGGTTGCTGCCCGTTGATAAGTAGCTCCAGCGTTCTTCAACCCAAATGGCATCACTCTATAACAATATGTACCCCACGGGGTAGTGAATGCAGTCTTCTCCCGGTCTTCGGGTGCCATTACTATCTGATTATAACCTGAAAAGCCATCCATAAACGAAAGCAAGGCGTGTCCCGCCGTGAAATCTATCAATTCATCAATGTGCGGCAAGGGAAAGTCGTCCTTCGGACTGGTCCTGTTCAAATCTCTGAAGTCTACACAGACCCGAATTCTGCCATCCTTCTTCGGCACCGGAACAATGTTGGCCAATCAAGTCGGGTATTCGGATACCAGCAGGAAGCCTGCATCGATTTGCTTGGTGACCTCTTCCTTGATCTTAATGGCCCAATCAGGGCGGATCCTTCTGAGTTTCTGCTTGACAGGTCGGGCCTCGGGATCAAGAGGGATCCGGTGCTGTACAATCTCAGGATCGATTCCAGGCATGTCTTCATAGGACCACGCGAAAACATCTTTGAAATCTTTTAATAAAGCGACTAAACGCTCGCGCTCCTCAGAAGACAACGTGGACCCGATCTGGACCAGCCGCGGGTCCTTCTCAGTACCAACATTCACGGTAGTGATTTCATCCATTAAGGGTTTAACAAATCTTTCCTGCTCTTGATCAATTAACTGTTGCAAAACCGGAGGAATTTCTTCCTCGTCGTTTTCATCAAAATTTTGAAAATCCTGATTCAAGCAATAAATCAAAGGCACAGAAAAATACTCAGAAACCACATCCACGTCGTTCTCATTAAATACTTTCAAGCCGTCGGATTCCTCTGTTACAACAGACTCAAAAGAAAATGAAAATGACGACCTAGACAGGGCTGTGGCATCCGGGTTATCACCCCCAGGAATACCGGACTCAAACTCAGTCGAGCTGGAACCTGATTCCGACGCACAAGATTCGGTGGGATCAGATTCCGGCTCACTACCTGACCCGGTGCTGCTAGATAAAAAGCCTTCTTCATATTGCCAGATGAGAGAGGGTGCGATGGACGCATCCAAAATAGCTGATGGTAGGCCCACAGCCGCTTTATTCCCGATCACACAAACCGAGGAGCTATCCCCCAAGCACTTCTGTTCGATCGGAGGATCTGAAAGCAGACACGCCAGCGCTGCCCCCATTTCATTTTCAGCGTCCTCAGACTGTACTTCCTTACTTTGCTCAGCCTCAACTGATAGATTTGCCTCCCCTTCGACGTCGTCATTCTCAGGTAGCTACAGGTTAAAGATGATCTCGAACCCCGGTACGCGCTTCTTCTCCGCGTTGAGCCACGGCTCTGGGAATCCACAGAACGGAAAGTCTTCCCCCTCCTGGACGAAGCGTCCGTTTAGGGTACCCCGAATGGGTCGGTGCATTAAATCAAAGGGCTTTCCCATCTGTTTCGCTCTGGCCCTTCCGGCCATTTCCTTTCCTTTCCTTATCCAATCCTCTTTGGTGGGTAGGTAGCCCAAACCAAAGGTATGAGGGTTGTGTGGCACTTCGGCCAATGCTGCGACGCCCTTACAACCGCTCTTCTCCAATCCCATCCCGGGGATGTGCTGGAGTTTGTTCATGAGATAGACTGCTTGGGCACTGACATATACCCCTTCACTAGCTGCCATGATGTCCTGTACAACCCAAGCCTCAGCCAAGGTAAAACCTGATATGAACACATCTTCTATACCGTGTTCAATTTCTAGAACAGGCGTGGATACTTCTGGAGGCGGATGAATCGATGAATTTCCGAAGACAATGGCTACTCCCTTCCCATAGGGGTATTTCACCACTTGATGTAGGGTAGAGGAGACCGCCTTCACCTGATGCAGCCACGGCCGCCCCAAAAGCAGGTTGAACGTTGCAGGAACCTCCAAGACATGGAAATCTATCTCGTGCAGTCCCGGCCCAACCTTTGTTTGAATCTTAACTGTTCCCATTACTTCCCGGCTTGTGTTGTCATACGCCCGAATTACCTGGGCCGTTGGCACAAAATCCGCGACTTTCAAACCAATCGCATAAGCTGTCCTTGCCGGGCAGACGTTGATGGCGGACCCCGTGTCGACAAGCACCACGGGTATCCATTTATCCCTGCACTCCACAGAGATGTAGAGTGGCTTGTTATGGTTCGCACCCTCGGGTGGCAGCTCTTTGTCAGAAAAACTCAATGCCGGGGAACTTCCTCCCGAAAAGACTAAGCCCACCAGCTGTTCGGGCGTGGTGTCTATGGAAAGCTTGGCTTTGTCCATGGCTGAGAGGACAGCCTGTCTATGTACTCGAGAAGCCATAAGCAGTCCCAGATGGAGATGTCTGCTTGTATCTTCTTTAATTGTCTCAATACGGCCTCATCTTCGAGTTGCTTTTCCTTTTGCTTCTCTGCTTCCTTATCTTTTCCAGACGCTTCCGGTTGATCTAGGTGTGGAGGCTTGAAGTACCGTCCACTCCTAGTCATGTGATCGACTTCGCCGATATACCAGGTATCATCTGGTTGGTTACCTTCCCAATCCTCGTCCGTGTGGGCAAGACATAGATCGTCGTCTTCCCACCACATACCATCTGCAGCCAACAGGCATCTGTCTGGTTCTGGCATAACTGTCCCGATACTTGCAGTACCTTTTATCCCTATGCTCGCAGCATTCTCCATTTCTGTACTTGTGGCAGTCTCAACCCCCATGTGGCCTTTTGCCTTCCTGACCCTCTCAGAATCTTCGAATCTTTCCTGTTCTGACTGTGTCAATGCAGTAGATTGTTCAATGATCCCTGTACTCAAAATGCTCCATTCCTGAGCGAAACTCTCGACACCGGCGCTCTCCGGCGATGTATTCTGTTCTTCAACCTTCCCGGCTATTATTGACGCTTCTGCCCCTGCCGGGCCTTGTTCTGACTGAAACTCTCCTACCACATCTGGCTGATCGTCCAACCATCCCGTGGCCTCTGCCGATTCTTCATAATCGAACCAGTTGACGGCTGGGTCTTTTGGATCTTGGTTATCGTAAAACTGGAACTTGGCAAGATCCTCTTCCACAGCTGTCAAATCATCCGTTCCCTGTCCTGGACTGTCCCCTTGGATTGCGCACAACTCTCCCCTGGCTGGAAATTCGACATCTAGTCTATTCTGACCCACTGGTGAAATGTAGTCACTCGGACTGTAAGCGTTCCCAACATCACTCCCAGATTCCGCAGACTCTAGTTTGACAACCCCCTTTTCCTTCGGAGTCTTCTCCCTCCTGCTCTCGATGGTCACCACTACTGGCTTGGGTTGGGTTATGGAGACGTCCATCATGCACAAATCGGTGCAATCAGGAAGGGAAACCTCCGGTTTAGGTAGGTAGGAGGGTGTGATATAGATACTAGGATCGTAGGATGCGATCCCAGTGTGGATGAAATTGATTCTTTTGGGTGGTGGAGCTTGGTTATGTGTGGGGAGAGGATTTGTAGTAACATTGGGTTTCTCAGGAGGTAAAATCACCCCATTATCAATGAGATCTTGGATCTCATGACGCAATCGAAAGCACAGGTTGGTGTCGTGACCGTGCAGCTAGTGGAACGCACAATACTTGGCTGGATTGTGGGCAGCGGGGAGTCTTTCCGGTAAGGGCCGCGGCTCTAGGGGCTTCAGATGCCCTTTTCTGATCAAAACCCCCAAAGCTTTGGACAGGGGCATATAAAGTGGAGCGAAGGTTCTAGTATTTCTGGGAGGGTATTTGGCTGTTTGTGGGTTGTTTCCGGACGCACCGGAGAATGGTGTGGCTGCCGTAGTTCTTGGGGAAGGGTTGGTGGTGACCATACTCACTTCGGAGGTCCTGGTAGTTGTAGCGCCACTCGGGCCTGCAGTAATATTTCGATTGAAAGTTCTACGGGGTTACTCCCGGTCGTTATCAATCAGGCCTTGTCTTAAGACATCCTCGATCTGCACCCCCATTTCATGTAGATCAGCAAAGGTAGGGAAGGGGATTACAATCATCTTTTGCATTAGCTTCGGCTGAAGATTGTGCACAATCATCCGAATCTGGTCTTTGTCCGTGGGTCTTAAGGTCATCATCGAAGCCTTAGCCCGCCATCTGGTTACAAATTCTGAGAAACTCTCCTTGGTTTCTTGTCTCGTTGTCTCGAGATCTTGGGTCGTGATCTCGATTTGTGTGTTATACGAGTACTGCAGGATGAAGGCCTCAGCCATCTCGTCCCAACTTCTCTTGACGTCATCCTCCAACTTGGCATACCATGCGGCCGCTACACCCGACAGGGTCCGGCCAAACAAAGACAGCTTCTGCAAACTGGTGAGGCCCATTGGCCTTAGGACGTCCGAAAATAGTCGCAGATGTACCATAGGATCCTCAGATCTGTCAAAACGATCAATTTGTGGCATCTTAAACCGATCTGGCAGCGTCACGGCTGCGTTAGTGTATCTGTCTCCAATGTCCGGGATGGACTTCACACCTTGAGATTTCTTGAACAGCTTTTCAAGCTTATGCATTTTCAATGCCACAGGGTCTACTTCGGACTCGAAAGGAGAATCTGATAGATTGATAGGAGTGGGTGCCTTGGGTTGTTGAGGTAGAATCGGGGGTGGAACCGGCCCCGTTGGGATGTCTGTATCTTCTTGGACATTCCGGGCGTTTGGTGTCTCTTCGGGTATTGGAACCCTTAGTGGGGGAGGGACTTGCTGTGAAGCTGGCGCCCCAGTTTGCTGCTGCAATCTCACAATTAACTCCGCTTGCTCACCCATAACTGTGGCTTGTTGTCTGGCGAATTCTGCCTGTCGGACAGCATCCTGCTGCATCATTTTCATGCTTTCCTGAAGTTGGCGCACCATCTCCTCTAAGCTAGCCATACTATTCTGCTCTGGTTGAATTACTGGTATGCGTTCCCTCTCTGTGGGTGAAACAGGACCCTGATCCCTACTGAACTCAGGTGGGGTAGATAAGGCCCTCTGAACTGACTGTTGAACTGATACTTTCTGTCTGGCTGTCCTCCGTTTAGCGACCGGGGGTAAAGAGTAGTACACCGGTTGTCCTGCTATCAGATCCTCAGCTCGATCGGGGGTAAAGAGTAGTACACCGGTTGTCCTGCTATCAGATCCTCAGCTCGATGGAGCCGACGACCTCTGATCCAGAGTGCTTGGGGAATATCTACCGGGTTGGAAGCAATGATGCTAAACTACCTAGCAAAAAGACAAATAAAGCAATAAATAAACCAACAACCGGCAGCACAACGGCATAAAATAAACATATAATACATAGTTGGGCATTCATAATACATAGTCGGTAAGCCGAACACGCTGTTCCTCGATACTGATCACTGTTCCCCAAAATCTCTGTTCCCAAAACTGAACCCTGATACCCGCAGATAACTGATTCTCTTAAACTGATACTGATACCCTCAGGCCTAATACTCAATCTTGCAAACTGATATGCATGTTCCTGTAGAACAACACTCTCAAAGCACATAGCAAGTAAAGAGAGCCAAAACACCCCTATGTTGGGGTAGGGTTTCCCTGTCCTATTTTGTCAGGAGCTAGGGTTTCACTATGCACGCAGCAGTTCTCAAACAACCTAACATCGGGTAAGTAGCCTGTCCTAACTTGGAATGGTCACTATGGATCCGAATATGCATTAGGTCGAATGGTCAAAAGGGTGCCCCGGTAAAAACTGGGGTTTGTGTTCCCATACTGTCAGAGCCCATAACCGATCAGCCTTATGGTCATGCCTTGACAAGACAAGCCTCCGGCAAACCGTTCAGGAATGGCAGATGGCAAACACTGTGTTCCTAGGCGCACCAATGCAAATGCAATGCAAAGAGACACATAAATGAAGTCAAAATGGGATATCACGAGTTCGAGTCAAGCTCTCTAAAATTCCCCAGCAGAGTCGCCAGAAACTGTAGACGCGCCCGTGGGCCTCACTACAGTTCGGACTCGATTAGTTGTCACGGTTCTAAATCTGAACCAAAGAGTCCAAATCTGGCAAATCGTTTTGAGAAACATATTTTGAAAAAGTAGTGCCAAACATGGACTGCTTTGCCAGATACAGAGTCGCCACCTAAATATTTTAAAATGGGGAAATTTAGGAAACCCTGACTCGGTGCCGAAGGCCACATGTTCGTCATCACCGGAGTTGTCTCGGCTCGGGAGCTAGGGTACGATCGGGGAAGGTCAGCTATGAGCACCCCCTCTCGCCCGGTCTGAAGACCGGCCTCTACTAACCGTGATATTCAATTTTGAAAACGTTATGTGTTCTTATTCCAGTTATTAGTCTACAATTACTATGTTATGCACACAGCACACAAGTATAGACTAGATTGCCTAATTTGGGAACAAGCATAGCGTATCCGTTTTGTTTCGAAAAATGTTTTGAAATTTGCTACTTGTAAGTAGGCTAAAACACGGATTTCAACGAGTTTTTCCAACTCGGGCAATCCAACCTTCACCCACAGGCATTCAAACAGTTTATCTCACATAAGCACTTAGCCACATGGTAAGCATACTATCATGGCAGCATTCACACGCATGTGGTATGCTAAAGCATAAATACTTACATCGTACTCCATGCCAAAACAACAAACTAGTTAGCAAAAATGCGTGTCCTAGTTCATGTTAAAAATGGCTAATGCAACACATGCAATAATGCAATCTAGATAGGCTCGGCTAACCTAAACATGGCATGTGACATGCGATCAACTACCACGTATTCAGTTTTGAATTTGAAGTACAAATGCAGTTAGCGTGGTGTACCGAGCCTGATGCATGCAATACAAATGCATGAATGCACGCATGCATAGCACAAGGTATGCTAATAAAAAAAATGTCCTAGTCTACCATCATAAGCAGGTAAATAAAAGGGAAGAAAAACGTGATATTGGAAGACATACACACACTCACGCACACTTATTACATCATTGCCCTCACTCAGAGGGACCGAATAAATATTATAGTCCGAATGATAAGCAAATAAAATTATTACAGAATTTTTTATTAATTAATAAAAAAAGAATGCAAAGAGAAAGGAAAGGGGGTGGCCGCAGCCTCCGCCTCGGGATGCGCGAATGATGTATGCTCGAAACCCGGCTCGCCTGGAAAACCCGTACCACATTACTGCCATCTCTGTTTATACTGCCCTGCTTCTCTGAAAATTCCCAAAGTCCCAGAACAGGTTCCTTGCATGCTGCAGAGTACCACCGGCCAAGGGAAATTACCACCGGCAGTGCACAATTCCCACCGGCCGCTTTTGGATCTATCGGCTGTAAACAGATTGCCGGTCGGCACTAAATTCTGCCGGTCGGCAGAAACTTCCTGCAGAAGACAGTTTTGACAGCAAACAGAGGACAGACAGTATGGTATGGGATTTCAGGCATATGTAAGCATGGTCGTGCTTCCTATCATGCTTTAAACTCAAGGAAGCATGGCCCTCGATCTTCGAGCCATCAATGGTGCATGATAGCCCAAGGGATCAAATTTGCCACTTGATGTAAAGATGCATGCAACAAACAAAATGAGAACCAAAGCCTTATCAAATTGGAGTCAAAGGTCTCGGTGACCGAGAATCAAGGCACATTACATCACTTGAAGTATGAATGTCCCTTGATCCCCACATTTGGCTTGACACCCCAAACCAAATAATGCGATGCATGTTATGCAAACATGGCTTAAAATGCGACATGATACCAAGATGCAAGGCATGCCGAGTATGGTGCAACTAGTATGGCAAGCATGCAATGTTAGGCATACGAGATGCAAATGTAGTGCAAACATGGGCCATTTAGGCAATGGGATCGACATGTTACAACACTTAATGAAGCAATTATGCAACAAACATGAGATAAGCATGCAAGGGTTACCATAAACCACAAAGGGGCAGACATCAAACCATCTTAAAACAGTGGCCAAAAGTGCCTAAAATGGTGGACAAACTCTCATGCCAACATGCAAGCCAATGGTCTCAAAACTAAGGCACAAGAAAGGAGGTACCTCACTCGCATAACATGACCAATCATAGCATGATTTAGACAAGTAAGAAATAGAATTTTTACAGGCAAAATAGGGCTCCAAACCCTCCTAATATGGCAGCTAAGATGGCTCCAAAAAGGTGTATGCACTAAGGTTCATGTGTAGGCACAAGAGGGCACACCTTCAAGGCACAAAAGAGGTCACAAATGCACACATGTGAGCATGATTTATGGACTGAAATATGGTCCTAAATGATGCCAAAACATGAGGATGGTCCAAACTATGCATGCTAGAGGTCAACATACTCAAAGCTTACAAGCCAAAACACAAAGAGATGACATCAAACAAGGCGAACATGGCTGAAATAGATGACCAACAGGCCTCAAACATGATAAGATAATACCAAAACCTTCATGGAACCATGCCAATATATGCAAGAATCATGGCCTAAGCACAAGGGACATTTCTAGGCCAAATGGAGCAATACAAAGCAAGTACTTTAAGCATGCAAAGAGACATAAATCTGGCAAAAAACAGAGGTCACACATGACCTAAAATACCCAAAAAGCTTCTGAAATGAGGCCAAAAATGATCAAGCATACATGCTACCCTTTTAAGCCAAAAAGCAAGGAAACAAGACAATGAAGGGAGAGGGGTGTCCCTCCCCTATGCAAGACTTCAAACCACCTTTCTTACCACTAAAAATACACTGGTTTTCAGTGATGAAGAGATCAAAACACTAAAGTAAACAAAGCCCTACCAAAGAGGCAACAAAAGGGGCCAAATAAGGCTTAACAAGGTGAGTTTGCACTCAAACTACAAGACAACCTTAATGAAAGTTCTAAAGCATGAAAATATAAGCCTTTTTCATGTTATGCACAAAAGCTAAATCAGCAAGCAAGATAGGTAAAAAACTATTGCAAGTTTGGGGAAAATAAAGCAAGATGCTCACCCTTGAAGAACCTTTGAAGAACAAATGGTCTAGCCCTCTTCTTTTGATCAAAATCAGTCCAAAAACTCAAGAATCAACCCCCCAAGTCCCTCAAACTCGGAGCAAGGTGTAATAGTGTGTGTAATGGTGCAAAAGTAAGGTAAAATCACACTTTTGGGTCAAATAACGCACACAAAAGAGGAGAGGGAGGGAGATATAGAGATAGGTTGTATCTATATCTCAAAGCTCTGGTTTTTGCTTCCAAGTCTCTAACCTACATCAAAGAGGAGAGCCTTCCTCTTATAGGACTCCCTCTTGCAAAGCTTATACAACAAGCTTGCTTAGAGGGAGATCCCTCCATACACATGGAGGGAGGCAGAGTTGGTGCCAGCTATCACAGCTGGCACAAAATATCTCCATAAAGTAGATGAACAGTGGTCGGCTGCCCAAAAAAGTTATTTCGACAAAATTTAGTACCGACCGGCAACAAAATATGCCGACCGGCAACAAACAGTGCCGACCGGCAATAAAAAGTGCCGATGGAAGCAAAAACCAGCCGGTGGCCTCTAGCCACTGCCGGTGGTGTGTGGGGATGCCCACAAGGCATTCTCTGCCCCTCCAAGGCAAAACACAAGTGTTTGGTGTGAAACCAGACACTAAACGGTCAAGTTCGGAGATCCTGAGGCAGGGCGCGCGAGCCGAGACCTCCGGGAACTCCAAACGAACACAAACATGGATAATCACCGAGTGTTCCAAGCAGTGACGTCCAAGTCTTGAGGACGGTCAAAAATGGGGTGTCTACAGTATCCATAGACTTTCAAACTTAGAATTGGACTCTAAAAGATGATAATTCTTGCATGTATGTAAGATATAATTCCCAATTGATCATAGTTTACAAGGGTTATGCTCTAAATTAAAGAATCAAATGCATGCATGCCCAAATTGAACAATTTCATACAGTACTAAATGGTAGCCAATTTACATGTGGCACTAAATGGTTGCCAATTTATATGCATCATAAGTAGTTCGAACAAGAAGAAAATATGTAGATTTAGTTAATCTATCAACTATAACACAGATAGAATTCATACCTCTCGGGGTTTGAGGTAGACTAACAATAAAGTCCATGGTAATATGCTCTCATTTCCATTCCAGAATAGGGAGTGGTTGAAATAGACCTGTCGGCTTCTGATGTTCAGCTTTAACTTGCTGGCATTGAAGACATTTAAATGCGTATTCTACAATTTCCCGTTTCATATTAGGCCACCAATAACTTTGTTTCAAATCCCGATACATCTTGTTGTTGCCCCAGATGCATCGCAAACATTGACCTGTGGGTTTCATTCAAAATTCTCTTCTTTAAATCAAAAATGTTCGGAACATGCAATCTGTTTTAAAATTTCTACACTTCATTCTCCACATTAAACCTCGGTCTCGAATTCATTTCAAACTCATCAATTATCTTCTTGAGGAACTCATCCTCCCTTTGTTTCTATTTGATCTCATCAATAATTGTCGGTTCAGCTAAAATGACAACTATCATTTTTCCATGTTCGTGTAATACTACTTCAATCTCGGATTTTTCAAAGTCTTGCAAGATTTCATTTTGTTCAGTGAGTAGACAAGCTAAGTTTCCCGCCGATTTTCTACTCAATACATCAGCAACTGTATTGGCTTTCCCCGAGTGATACTAAATCTAGAGATCATAATCTTTTATTAACTCAAGCCATCTTCTTTTTCGCATATTCAGTTCTTTTTGGGTAAAAAAATACTTTAGACTTTTGTGATCTGGATAAAACTTACATTTTTCCCCATACAAGTAATGGCGCCAGACTTTTAAAGCAAACACAACTGCGGCTAATTCCAAGTCATGCGTTGGGTAGTTCTTTTCATGCGGTCTCAACTTTCTGGAAGCATAAGCAATTACTCTTCCATTTTGCATTAACACACAACCCAGACCCTTGTAAGAAGTATCACTAAATATCACAAAATTTCCCGCACCTGAAGGCAATATCAAAACTGGTGTAGTAGTCAATCTTGTCTTCAGTTCTTAGAAGACAGATTCCTTCTCATCATTCCATTCAAACAGTTTCCCTTTTCGAGTTAGTTGGGTAAGCAGTACAGGTATTTTGGAGAAGTCTTTTACAAACTATTTGTAATAGCCAGCTAAGCCCATGAAACTATGGACTTCCGTTACATTTGTCGGTGTGGGCCAGTTCACAATTGCCTCTATCTTCTATGGGTCTACAGATATCCCATCTCTGTTGATGACAAGCCCTAAGAAAACAACCTCATCCAACCAAAATTCACATTTCTTCAGTTTAGCAAATAATTTCTTTTCTTTAAGTGTTTGCAAGATAGTTCTCATATGTTGTTCATGTTCAATTCTACTCTTTCAATATATCAGAATATCTTCAATAAAAACCACAACAAACTCATCAAGGTAGGATTTAAAAATTCGGTTCATAAGATCCATAAACGCTGCTTGTGCATTAGTCACTCCAAATGGCGCAACTAGAAATTCATAATGTCCATACCTTGTTCTGAATGCGGTTTTCTTAACATCTTCTACTTTCACCTTCAACTGGTGGTACCTGGATCTCAAATCAATTTTTGAAAATACTTGTGATCTCTGTAACTGATCAAACAAATTGTCAATACGGGACAAAGGGTATTTATTTTTTATCATTACCTTGTTCAATTCTCGATAGTCAATGCACAAACGTAAGGTCCCATCTTTCTTCTTTACAAACAAAATTGGTGCGCCCTATGGTGAAGTGCTCAGTCAAATAAACCCTTTTATCAAGCAAGTCTTGTAACTGTTCTTTCAATTCTTTTATTTCAATGGTAGACATTCTATAAGGAGTTTTTGAGATATACTGGTTGCCTGGTGCAACATTAATAGTAAAGTCTATTTCCCTATCAACCAATGCTTCTGGCAATTCATCTGGGAATACATCTAGAAATTGTCTAACAACAGGAATACAATATATTTCAACATTCATAGATTGCTTAGTCAAGATATGACACAAGTAACCATGACACCCCTTCCTAAGCAGTTTACATGCTTTCATTGCTGAAATTAGATAAGGTGGAGGCACTACACCATTACCAACAAACATAAACTCATCATGTCCTAGCGGTCTAAATAAAACCCGTTTTGTCACATAGTCAATAGTAGCATGATACTTAGACAACCAGTCCATTCCTAGAATCATATCAAAATGTCTAATGTTCAAAGGTAACAAATCCACATATAAAGTAGCACTACCAATACGCATATCACAAATACGATACACAGATGTACATAACACAGATTTCCCAAATGGAGCAGATACACACAGCAGATATGGTAATGATTCTACAGGTCTATTCAATCTAGATGCAAATGTAGTAGACACAAAGAATTGTATTGATTCGAAATCAATTAACACAAAAGCATCTTGAGTACATATAGAGATAGTACCTAAGACATCAGCTTCAGTATTCTGTGTGTCACCTGGAACGAGTGCAAAGACTCTCTCTTGTCTCATCATGTCTCTAGTAGTAGCAGGCCTCGTAGTATTCCCCAGATTTGGGATGGATCCGGTCGAACTAGCAGCTGGTTTTCCACTTTTTTGTTGCTTAGTTTGGGTACAATCCCTTGCCATGTGTCCCATTTTGCCACATTTAAACCAGGCCCCAGAAATACGGTAAAACACACAGCGATGTTTCTTACCACACTGATTATATGTTGGTGCTGTATCTCTGGTAGAGCCCAACGTCTTCCGTTTCTTTGATGATCCCTTCTTTGAGCAAAAAGCCCTGTCTCTTACTTTTCCAGTCAGTTAGTGCTTTACTCTGATTTTCCATATTAGTTTCTAACAATAAGCCCGGTCTAACACATCATCGTAAATAGGCAATTTCAATACATTCACCCTTTCCTGAATATCATTACAGAGACCACCCTCGAATTTTCTTTCTTTTTTATAGTCGGTGTCGACTATATGTAGTGCGAACTTGGCCAATTCTGTAAACTTTGCCTCGTATTCTGCAACAGCCATATTGCCTTGTTTAAGCCCCTCAAATTCAGACACTTTTGTATCACATGCGCATTGGGGAAAGTATTTATCATAAAAGAGCTTAAGGAACTATGTCCAGTCTATGCCCTTGTTGTCATCATGAATCAACATTCACCACCTTCTTGCTTCATCTTCTAGTGTAAAGGTGGCCAACTGTACTTTCCTGTGCTTCAAGGCATGTAAACACTTCAAATAGTTTCTTAATACCAAGGACCAAAGCCTCGACCTTTAATGGATCTACTCCCCCATGGAATAGTGGTGGTTTCATTTTCTTAAACTCTTTGATGAGAGCTATTGTTCGGTCATCGTTTTGCTAGTCTTGTGCAGGTTGTACCGGAGGTGAGTGTGGCAGTTGTTGCCACTGTTATTGCCATTGTTTTTGTTACCTCAATGTTTATGCTATGTCCTATATCAACTTTTCCACTCTATCCTGTCTGGCAGTAGAGGATTCATCTATCTCGTCGGCTCTTATTCTCACCATTATCTGATGAGGCTTGTATTATATTTCATACAAAAACAATGTACACAATATCCATAGACAAAAAGAGCACGCATATACAGATAGGCAACAGTTCATATATCATGTAGTCACATATTTCAGAACACTTTTGCATGTTCTTAATGCATTCAAGCATATATTATTCACATGAATGCAACCTAAGTCTTTTCTAGACACTCTATTGCTCACTTGAACAAGTATGTGAGTTATTAACTCGTGCTCTGATACCACTCTATCGTGATTCAAACCCGCCCCTATGGATTAGGATCATAACTAGCCAGTAATCATGAGATTACCTACGGCCTCAGACAGAAATCAAATCGTGATTAATAATAGGGGGTCAAAAGCGGAAGCAAAATGTAAATCATTGTCCAATGAGCTGTGCATATATGGCAAAATAAAAACCTTTGACACACACACACACACACACACACACACATATATATATTAACTCACACAGCACATACGTAATCAAATTATACGCGTCCAAGATCATTTAGAAACTGTCATATCATAAACCAAGGATCGTTTATAAATATCGGTCTAAGGGACCAAAAGAGAAAACAAAAGTTCAAAAACAAAAGCCTCATACATGAGGCAACCTTAGCTGACTTCAAAATCTCTCTACTCTTTCACAATTTCACTAGGGTTGGGGCTAGACATCCCGCTGCTCACCTACATACATATAGATAAAGAGTGAGCTAACGCCCAGTGAATAATACCAGAGTAAAGAGGTTAATGAATGAGATTCGTATTTAAATAAATCAAACTTGTGCTTAATACACATGGAACACAATTCCCATTCCTAACGTACTTAAGCAAATCATAACAGAACGACCTCGGGTCCAATCCATCATACTTAGATCATGTCGAAGGAACAAAATGACATTGGGTTCACACATTTTTCATAACTAATCATAACATATTTATTGAATGACCTCGGGTCCAACATTTCCATATTCTTGTCCACGCGCATATCCAGATTCAAGATCATGTTCACATTTAATGGATCCATACACAAATGAGCATCCGGTCCTTCACATCACATGTACAAAACGACCCTAGGTCCATAATTTCCAAATTTATATTCATGCGTGCGTTTATAATCATGATCATGTTCACATTCACATTCGTATTCACATTCAAAATGACCTTTGGTCCAATCAACTCCTTGTTCAGAATGACCTTTGGTCCATAGTCATGATCATGTTTACATTCATATTCATATTCAAAACGACTTTTGGTCCAATCAATTCCTTATTTAGAATGACCTTTGCTCCATTTAACATTCATACAAAACGACTTTCGGTCCAATTCATATGTAAGATGACCTTAGGTCCATCTTGTCAAGTATTCTAAATGGTCTTAGGCCCATTCCATGTCTTTTTCAAATATACCAAACGGCCTTGGGCCCATTTCATATTCACGAGCCTTTTATGAATTAGACAGGTAGAATAGTCATTCATAATACAAAATTCATGAGTTCGGAAAACTTACGACATAGGTAGTATTTAGAAAATAACATACATGAAAATATGTTTACTAAAATATTGCACACAGTGTTCAGATGGTTGATTCGTCCTCGCGATTGACCCTATACAATTCATAGAACATACGGAAATCGGGTCACAATACAATTCAATATGTTCTTTAATTCATTTATCTTTCTTAGTCTTCTTTTTAACTCTTTAGTTCATTTAGGATGCTCAATGTGTGCCTAAGGATGCTCATAAATGAAAAAGAATGGAAATCAAAACATAATACAACTTTTCAAAGTTTCATAAAACAAGGTACTTCGGTACTTCGCTCAAGTGAACCCCTCAATTTACAAATTCATGCATGCATGCCCAAATTGATCACAATTCGCACAATCTTTGCTCAATTGACATGCTTAACTACACATCCTTCTTGAATTCACATAATTATTGACTTAAGCTCATATATTAAGGTTCAAAAGCTTACCTAGAGCCTTGATTAACACTTGTGTTAAGTAATTATTAAGTTAATCTTCAATATCCTTCAATCTACTAAGCAATCCTCCAAGTTGAGTTCCTTTCTCTATCTAAATTGACTCAACCTCTCTCTAGAATGAATCTTAGTAGATTTTTGAGCTTCCGAAGACGAGTTAAGCTCAACACTCTTCATATTTATATAAGGTAATTAACTTAAACTAAACAACCATGTTTAAGGTTAATTAATTACACTTAGTTTTGTCAATTTAATCCAATTAATTTGATCTGAATCAGTTTTTAATTAAAGTTTATCGTAGGCTCTAAAAATTATGCTAATCATAGTGGTACAGTCAATTTCGATTTCTGAGGCCTCTACGGCTCTCAATTTCAAATTATAGCAGAATATAGAACAGATACCTCTACAATGGACATATAAATTCAAAAACTCATATAATCACATGATTAGCATCCAAAATCACATTAAGCACATAATCAGAAATATAATTAAAGATTAACAGCACAACACAAAACGGGGATATCATAGTTTTACCGCTCGAGTGGTGAAAGTTACGCTTGAGTGGTCAGCTTATATGCTTCGCACCGCCTTTAGTCACACCGCTCGAGCTGTGAAATGCGCGCCCGAGCGGTCTTCGTGATCTAGTTTACTAGAAAGTGTGTTGTTTGCTCGTTTTAGGGTTTGAGCCATCTAGATTTTTAGGGAGGAAGAAAAAAAAAGTGCTTTGTATTGGAGGGTGCTTTATGAATGTTTCCATAATGATTTAAGAATGATCAATAGATCTGTGGACTTTTTATCAACATCATCAAGGGATTTGTTTGTTTTCTTTTATTCACAAAAGAGAGAGTTGTTCTTCGGTAGATTCTAGAAAATTTGGGCCAAAAGTTATTTTAGATTTCGGAGTGGCTCACGTCGTGGATTTGACATCGACGTTGTAGATTCAACGTTGGGCAAGATAATTCTGAGGTGAAGAGGGTGGTAGAAGAGGCACATTGGGTTCGGTTCAATTCGGGCATGGATTCGCTAGGTAATTGAGAGTACACTTGTGTAATTTCTTTTTGTCTTCTTAGTAGATTATTTTGTGACTTTTGCGCGTGATTTTTTTATTACAATTGGAAGAGCTCCAATTGTGATTTTTTCACATTAAATCGTTGTGTTGATATGTCTTTAATTGTTTGATTGGGATTGTTATTCATTGTTTTAAATTGAAACATAATCACAAATCAATATTTCTGGGATTTAAGATTTTTTTAACTATGTTTGGAAAAAGTACACTAAGGAGTTTTTGTGTGTTACATTAATTGGAGTGTTACATTTGAGAAAAATACATTGATTGGAGTGTTACATTTGAGAAAAATACAGTAAGGAGTTTTTTTAGAATGTTACGTTAAAATGTACACTAAGGAGTTAGTGTGTTAAATTGGAGTGTTACGTTTGGGAAAAGTTCACTAAAGAATTTTTGTGTGTTACATTGATTGAAGTGTGACGTTGAGAAAAGTCCACCAAATATTTTTTTTAGAGTGTTACGTTTTTTGAGTGTTACATTTAGGAAAACGCTAAGGAGTTTTTTTGAAGTGTTACGTTTAGTAATTTCAACATTAAGGGAAACCCACATTTATTCCTCAACACATAGCACACGCACCTTTATACTTAACCCTATATTAATTCACACTAAAATTGGATCTTTCGGTCTATAAGAAAAAAAGGACCAAATAATTCATAATCATTATTTGGGATTTATTAATGGCTCACCCTATATTTATTTTAGTAAGTACATTAGGAAAAATATTATTGTATTAGTAACATTTGGTTTCTCAATTGATAGAATATGATAAATTTATATTGACTGTAAAGTGTAAGAGTATTTAAAATTTTATGAGATGATGGAGTTACCTAGGCCATATTAGATAATTTACATCAATCAATATAAATTGAAGAGTCACTTGATCAATTCATTTATGTAAATATTTTTTAAATTGGTAAACATATGTCATTAGTACTTTTTTGTTTCATGATAATGTACATATTTATGCATATTTATGCATATTTAATAGTTTTGAAAAAATAGATTAAATGTAATATTTCTTTTAAAAGGACTTACATGTAGGTCATAATAGGTGGATTTTTTGTCTAATAAATCTTATGATAATTAATGACATTTTTCATTAAATACTATTTAAAAATGTCACTAATTGTTAATTTTCAGTAATAGTTTGAAAATTTTATCACAAAAAGTGTCACTAATTATAAGTTTTGGCAACAATTGAAAAATATCATCACAAAAAATGTCATTAATTTTCAACTTTTAGCTATACTTTGAAAAATTCATCATAGAAAAACGTTACTAATTGTAAGTTTTAGCGACAATTTATAGAAACCGTGATAAAAGAAAAATCACTAATTATTAATTTTTAGCGACGTGCAAAAAGTAGTCATAAAAAATTATTTTTAACCTCAATTTTATTAGGACTTATTTTCAATAGAACTTGATAAGAATTAAGTCCAACTATTAAGACCTATTGGTAGTTTAGTCTTTCTTTTATAGTGTTGTAATTATGGTGGTAACTTCCTTGGGAAAATAAAAACAATTAGGAACTTTTGAATTAATGTTCTACATCAATTGTTGATTCACAAAATATTTCCAAAAAAACAGTAGTGATATACAAGCATAAAGTCAATACAAATAATAATAATAATAATAATGGTTTGGTTGGATTTTGATCTATCACTTTATAATAAAAGTCTATTGACATGTTTTTTATTATACGAATAACACTATCACGTCATTTTGGGATAATTTGTGCATAAAAATTATAGTGAAATAATATTTTCCCATAAAAAATGGTTATAAGCAAATAATAATAATAACAATAATAATGATCAGTAGAGAGTAGAGGAAGAAATGATATACTGAATATGAAATGCAAAAACCAAAAATGGTCAGAAGTAAAGAAAGAAAAAATGGTGTAGTTAAAAGATGAAAGAGTCTCTTTAAAGAATGCAAAAGACTAAATATAAACTAACATCCAATTGTCTCATAAAGATAGAGAAAAAATAATGAGTTGTATCATTGCATAAATGTAATATTTATAGGATTAGGAGGGCATGAATGACTTGAAGAATGTGTAATGTATGACAATTAGGGTTTTTGGGTATGAGAAAGAATTGGTTAGAGAAATAATGCACAAGAATGATCTTCTTCATCTTTTCTGTTCTAAATCTTAAATCATGGAATCATTATTAAAAATAATAATAAATTATGAAAACAAATTATTTTTAGATTATTTTTTAAACTTAAAAATTCATAAATTTAGTATGGGATGCTGAGCTCCAAATCAACCAAAACAATTTAATTATAGGGAAACAATCAAATTATTTTCCAAATTAATTATAGGAAAACAAAATCAACAAAATAAAATAATTTAAACATATTTGAATTGATTTTTGTTTAATTTAATTTAAGGAATGAAGGATTTTAGGTAGAGATTTTAAAAAATGGGCAAATAAATTGAAAGGTTAACAAACTGTGTTTCTATATTTGATTTTAGAAAATGATTATTTACTATGCAATGATCTTAGAAGCTGGGTTGAAGAGTTTTATTTATTTATTTATTTATTTTTGAAAATTAGGTGAGACACATGAATAGTTTATTATTTTTTTAAATTGAAAAAATCCAAATTAATTATCGAGAAACAAAAACAACCAAACAAAACAATTTAAATAGATTTGAATTGATTTTGTTTAATTCATTTTAAGGAAGGAAATATTTTAATTAGAGATTTTAGAATATGGGCAAATAAATTAGAAGGTCAACAAACCATATTTCTATATTTGATTTTAAGAAAGGATCATCTTTTAGGCAATGATCTTAGGAAATTTTATTTCCACACACTTATTTATCTCTATTCACACACTTAATGAAATATTATTTTAATAACAATTGTACCTTAAAACAAAATTACTATAATGGTCATCAAAATATACCCTTAATATTATATCAAAAAAATTTCAATACACATTTTTTTAAAACAAAAAAATCTCGACGCACATTTTTTGAGCAAAACCCAAATCCTTCAATCCCTTTGCAAAACCCAAATCCTTTGAACACCCCATCCTCTGTTCCCCTTCCAATTGAAACTTCAATTAATTGAATTCAACAACGTCAAGCAAAAAGGGCCACGTGAATTTGATGTTTATGTCAAAGACATAAATTGCCTGCTATTAGGTTTGAAAAGCTCTGTTTGGCTTTGTACTAAGGCCTCGTTTGGAAACAGGTTAATTTAGTAATTTTTTAGTTATTTGACTAAAAAAGTAGGTAAAAAAAACTTATATGTTTAGGATGACTTTTTAGCTAATTACGAAAAGATGTACAAAAAGTAGAGAGAAAAGAGAATCTTTGACTTTTTTGTATGAGTTGTTAACTTTTGGGCTAAAAAGGTAACTTTTTTGGCTAAAAATGTAACTTTTTTACTTTTTGGCTAAAAAAGTAAGTCCCCAAACGGGGCCTAAATATAACTAAATGTTCAGTGCATGCCAAATGTTTGACAAATTGTATAAACAGTGAGGTATATTTTTGGAGGTGGATTGGTGTAATGGTGAACTGGTCATATATGTAATCTCTCTCTCTCTCTCTCTCTCTCTCTCTCTCTCTACTCGGTTATCTCTCTATTTTCTCCTCTTTTTTTTTTTTTTTTTTTTTTCCTTCACTCTTCTCCTGCATGTATTAATTAAACATCACAAAGTTCCTAATTAATTGCATAAAAGAAATTTTTTTAAATAAATAAATAAACCAGTTATAAGAACAAAAAATAAATCAAAATATATATTTGTTAAAGGAATAAAGGTGTGTGGAAGGAGGGTTTCGGTGATGTGTGTATAAGGATAAGAGTTAAGGTATAATTTGAACATCAAGTGTGTGAAATGAGAAGAATAACCAAAAATCAAATTAATAAGTGTGTGCACTAAGAAATGATGTGTACTGAGGTAAGTAAATATGTGAAAATAGAATTTTCCAATGATCTTAAAAGATGGATTTGGAGATTTTTTTTATTTTTATATTTAATTTTTTAATTCCCAAATTATGTGAGGCATATAAATTTTCTATATTTGATTTAAATTGAAAAAATAAGAAATTTTCACATTTCTACATGTCTCATAAAAATGTTTACAGCACAGGAAGACAAGAAAATTACCATTACTAACAAGGGACGCTTGTTGTTAGTCATCTTGCTTACAGCAACAGCCATAATTATTCTCATACTGAGTTCTACAATGTGGTATTTGCGAAAGAGAGTTCTTAGATGTATAGGTAACTTCCTCTTGATATGAGAATTTAACATTTATATATAACTATGGCATGGGAAAATTTGCATGTTCCATTTTCATTTTTTTTCCTATTAATTTTGTGAATGTTCGTTATGTTTACAGGATTAGCGGATGAACAGAAAGAATCACAGTCCAAATTAAGAACTACTATGGCATCTATTGAAAATACTAATGTTCCTCAAGTGTTTAGTTTCACAGACATTGTAGTGGCTACTAATAATTTTTCAAATGAAAATAAGCTCGGAGAGGGTGGATATGGACCTGTTTACAAGGTAATATAGACTAGGATTTGAATAATTTTTTAGATGCATTTATATGGTTGAAATGACTAAGAATCCATATAGATGACTCAGTTTGTGTGATTATTATTATCGTTAATTAGCAAGAAATCACGTTCACAATGTGAAGTGTAAAAGAAATTGAACATAAAATATGGAAAATTTGAGATATAGCCAGACATGTTCTCTTATATGTGGTGAAAAATACCAATTAATAGTATTTGTTTTTTCAGGGTTACTTACAAAATGGACAAGAAATCGCAGTAAAGAGACTTGCAAAGACTTCTACACAAGGATTTGAAGAGTTTGAGAATGAGGTTATGGTTACTGCGAAATTGCAACACGTAAATCTTTTAAGAGTTTTGGGATATTGCACTAAAAGAGAAGAACAAATGCTCATTTATGAGTACATGCCTAACAAAAGTTTGGATTACTACATCTATGGTTAGCATCTTTATTCCTTCTAATAACAAGTATGAATAATTATGGATCCTAGCTCTAACATGAGGTGTGTACTACTGGTGGTATGGCTATATTAAAGACTTTCTTGTGGTGCCAAACGCCTACCAAATTTGAAAGTAGCAAAGCTCTTTTGTAGGTTTTGACATTACAACATCGCTTAGTATTCTGTTCCTTAATTGTTTTGATTACTTTTAACTCAAGATTTTCTTATAGATCCAATTAGGTGCACACTTTTAGATTGGGAAAAACGAGTTCAAATCATTGAAGGAATTACTCAAGGGCTATTATACCTCCAAGAATACTCGCAATTAACAATAATTCATAGGGACTTGAAAGCGAGCAACATTTTGTTGGACAATGAGATGAAGGCCAAGATTGCAGATTTTGGAATGGCAAGGATTTTCGAAAAGGATAAATTTGAAGCAAATACTGATCGGATTGCTGGAACCCTGTAAGCGAAATATTTCTCAAAACTATATGTCAATCATGTTGAATTGTTAGAACTAATATTTCTTTTTTGCTCACCTTTGCAATGCAGTGGTTATCTTCCTCCTGAATATGTATACCAAGGTATATACTCCACAAAATCTGATGTGTATAGCTTTGGAGTTTTACTTTTACAAATCATAAGTGGAAAGAGAAGTAATTGTTTACATGGCCCCCACGAAAGCTTAAACCTTCAAGAATATGTAAGTTATCTTGAAACCATGGATACTGCAAATTGAATCTCTCAATTTGCACTACAAAAATGGATGATTTTAATTATTTTGTTTTAGGCATTTGAGTTGTGGAAAGAAGGTAAAGGCATGGAGTTTATGGATCCCTCACTTGATGATACCTATTCTTCATGTAAGTTGATGAGATGCATGCAAATAGCTTTGTTATGTGTCCAAGAAAATCCAGTAGATAGGCCGCCTATGTTGGAACTCTCATCAATGCTCAAAAATGAAACTACATCCATAGGCATTCCTAAACAGCCCGCTTTTTCTACAAGAAGAGATGAAGATGAAGAAAAAGTACATGCATCAAGACGCGAAATTCGGTCGGTTGATAATGCCTCTATTACTCAAATTGTAGCTCGATAAAGATTTGACTATCCCTCAATGATTCTTTTTGTATACACTACCACAAATTAAGGTTTTGCATTAGTTGGCCATATCTTTGTAATTTGGATAAATGTAGTTATATTTTTGCTCTAGTCTTCCCCTTTATTGATATAATTTCATATGTATTGCGTGTTGATTTCATCAATAAAATTCCTTTTTGCTGATAAAAATATTTGTAAGTTACTTTTCTTGTTTTGTTACCTATCACATTAGATTATTTCTAAAAGTTTAATGAAACTTATGCTGATATTTCCTTCGTAAAATTTAGCATTACTCTTGATTTATTCTAAATGTTTTCTTCTTCTTCTTCATAAATGAATGAACGATCCAATCAATTTAGTTCCAAACATAGGAGATCTCTGAATTATATAATTCATGTTATATAGTGATAAGGAAATGGGAAATCTTTTTTTACTTTTGAGTTTTTGTCTCTTCTTTTTTTTTTTAGCAAAACGAAATTTTATTTATCCAACACAAATAAGTTCGTAGGAAGTTCTAACGCAAATGAGTTCGTAGGAAGTTCATAAAATATTACAACAATAGGAAAGGCCAAGGAAATATGAAATATAAAAGCTAATATGTTCTAGCCATTCTTAATGAAAAAGAATTTATTATTGAATTAATAATTCAATTTCTATTTTTAGTTGTTTTTTTTTTTTTTTTTGGTGGGAATTCTATTTTTGAAACAAGAAGAAAATAACATTTTCTTTAAATTCAAAACAACGCATCGCATCTCATCTCATCTCATGGCATTGGAATTCAGGCTCAGACACACAAGGCGGAAAAAGCTTCCTTCTTTCTGCCTCAAGCGTCGCTTCTCTGTCCTAACAACCCCTCCCCAACCTCCCAATTCTCCATTCTCATAAGCTCATCTCTCTAGATTTGATTTGATCCTTGAGGAAATTCGGAATCATCATTTCAAACTACTCTAATTTTTATATATATATATATTTTTTTTTTGATCAGCAAAAAATGAAAACTTTATTGATGGCGATGAAAGGTACAACACAAAAACATTAAAACATCAATAAAGAAAAGATGATGCACAAAGCATTATAATGGGTTAGATCATCCCAACTATTGGCATCAAAAAACCCATCCGATCATCTGCAAAGCACCCTCAACAGAGAGCAACACCCAAGAAAGACAACCCAAATCTGGGGGGAACAGAGCAACACAGAAAATAGCAGGCTGTAGCAGCAGAACAGAACTACACATACCTCAACTAGCAAAGCAATACCTCAGTAGCAGAACTAACCCAGGGCCCTTGTATCCACCACCGCCATGCAATCACAAGGACACGATGTATATGGCGTCCCTGCGATTGGATAGCGATTGTGGATACGAGAGTTTCTCCACAGCCGCTGTTGCATCTTCGTCCGATCAGAAAGGTTGCGTAGGTCAACGGAGTTGATTTTTTCTCAACAAGAAGAAGAAGAGCATGTTAATCTTGAAGGAGGAGCCACCGTTGTAGTACTACTAGTGTTGTTGTTGCTAATTGGCGGGCCGGGGATAAAGGCTGGGCAAATGGAACCTTTGAGTACTCATCGAGTTTGATTCCTACTTGTGATCATGCCGATGGTGAAGATGACTTGACGGAGGTGATCAGCAAATTCGCAGCCAAGAAAAGAATGATGGTTGACAAGGAGGAAAAGGAAAAGGTTACCTTTATTAAAATTATAGAACCAAATTTTTATATCCCTATTGAGATTTTCTACACTATCCTGAGTGTTGAGCTCAAAACAACTAACGACCAAGAAAAAAATATGGCAATGACTATTCAAAGAAGAAATACTTGAAGGGCTAGATATTTCTTTCAAGTGTTTGGGAATTGTACAAGATCCATTACAATTCAATGCAGGAAATAAACATATGCATATCTAAATAGTAGGACAAGAATGTTGCAAGTGGATGACACAGCAAAGTGACTTTGATAATAAATAAACCCAAAGTGATAGAGATACCCAATAACAATCAATTAGACATAGTGGAGTGTTAGAAATTGGGTTGAATTTGACCCATTCCATAACTCATGGAGCATTTACATAGGTTGTAGATAATTCACACTGTAAATATAAATTTCGTATTCTGTAATTAAGACACGGAATAAATGCACAAATAATTAATTTTATTTGATTATAATAAATAGGTACAATCCTCTGTAGTTTGCTTTATTACAAAAGAGTGGATCCTCTGATTCAATCTCTAAAATAGGTGTAATTCAACGGCTGTAAAAGCTTGTTGTCGAATTAGACAAGTTGATGAATTTCTTCAAGTCTTCGAATGGAGAAACTTGGAGAAAAAAGGTTTGATCGAGGACTTGAACGGCTTGATCTTGAACGAGTCTTGAAATGATCTCTTTGAAAAGAGAGACCAAATTTATATTTGTAACTTGAAAGGATTGGCACAAGTTTGAAGTGCTTTATAATCTTTTCTTCTAAGTTAGAAGAATTTTAGAGAGAATTTTAAGAAAAGAATTTTGCAAAGTCTCGAGATTGCTTAGGAGCTTGCAAGACCATTAGCCAAAAAAATGTGTCCTCTTCCCCATAATGAGAGAAGGGTTAATTTTGAAAACTCCAAAATTGACTCTAATTTCCAAGAAAAATAGCAATTTATTTATTACTTTATGGAAATGATTTGAATTGAATTTTGAATTTAAATTTGAAATATTCCACTAATTTTTTTGACAAAATATTTTCATGGGCTCACATATTTGGGTTGGCCCAATTGTCAAAATAGGTTCACTTTTCTTTTGGTGTGACCCATAATTTAAAATGGGTTAAGATCTATAATTTGAGTAGGACCCACATCCATTTGAAAATTTTGACCAACTTACTTTTGATTAATCAAGAAAATTTATTTGTCTTGATTAATTAGACGGTAATCAAGACACATAAAAATTTAAGTGTCTACAAATTTTCCCCACTTCAAGGCTCCAATTGGATGCTTGCTCGCTAGCACGAAGGGTGAGACTCGAAGTACTTTGTTGATTTGGTGTTTGGTGGCCGAAAATGGTTACTCCTTCCACTCTTTAGCCGTGTTTGGCTTGGAGCTTACATGGCATCAATTGGAAACCAATCACACATGCCTTATTTTAATGAGATTTGATGAAGCATTTTGGAAACCTATTGGCAGTAGGATCATAGTTCTGAATATCGGCCGGTACGGTACGTACCGGCCGATTCGTACCGGAAAATGGAAGCACCGATTCGAATATAGACTGATATAGCAGTGAGAATGAAATTCGCAGTCGTAACGTCCGAGTCCCGATACATGGCAGCCTGAATCTGATAAATACGGCGATACAGTCCGATACACGTTGGTTGTCGCCGATACGGATGAAAATACGCGCAGAAAACCTGCAAGATCTAAGCTTCTTTGGGCTGTGGAGTTCACTTCGATCTTTAAGCTTCTACAAAGAAGATTTATCCCTTAGTTGCAAGTTATAATTTGTGCTTATGCTTATGCTGTGTTTTGCTTATGCTTATGCTCTGTTTTTGGTCAACCTGAAGCTACTATGCTCTGTTTAGTTGTTGTGCTAATGTTTACGTTTTTTTTTTTTTTTTTTCTGTTTATTTGTTTATACACCTACACTACACCACTGTTTATATTAATATATATATATATATATATTTCTATTTGGATTATTGGAAAGGTTTTTTTATTTTTCATATTTTTTTATTTTTGTGCTATGTTTTTGTACTATGTTTTTTTTTTAAATTTTTTTTTATTTGTGTCTTGGTTTGGTGTAAATGCTTAAAATTTAGATTTTTTATTTATTTTTTATTTTTTAAAGAGGTATATTCTAATCAATTTTTTATTTTTATTTTAAATGTATTATTGTTACTAACTAAATTAGAATTATAATTGATGATACAGCGTGTTCCAGATGGAACGAGTCGGATTGATCCACGCTTCCCAAACTGGTGCCCGAGGTACCAAGCCCACCGAGAGACTTGCACAAAAGTTCAACGAGGAGCAGGGAGTCCCCCAACGAATCCTTCGACGAGCAAGTTAGAAAGAGCGATGGAACGTAGAGATAGATTAGTGATAGAAAAGTTTAACCTTTTCCTTGTCTTCGATGCTTGCTTATATCCTCTGCTAATCATTTCGTTGTCCCTTCCGACCAGTCACCTTGGCCGAAAGTCTATGCTCTAGCTTACCTTGTTCATGGTGAGGTCATTCTGTCCCGACGGGGAAGAGTTATCGCAATAAATGCTGCAGGAAAGCTCATTAATGACTGATGTGTGGTGCAATAACTTTGCAGGATCTTTGTCTGCTGATATGGGTGATTCTCTACTTGCCAAGTGTTTAGATGTCATTGGTGTTTGGTGCAACGCTGGATTTCACGAGTGTTGGGCTTTAATATTTGAATCATGGATTGGACCTTAGGTGGTGGGCTATATCCTTTATGGGCTTACCCATGTCAGTAGTCCCCCATTCCCAAGTGCAGTTTTAGTCCAACGAAGGGAATAATGAAGAAAACGAGGGTTGTAAGATACCGGGAGGGCGAAGACCGACCGAGAGGTGGGCCGACGGCGAGAGGTGACCCAATGAAGGGATCGACCGTGAGGAGAGCCGACCGCAAAGGGTGACCAAGTGGAGGGAGAAGTGGCGGTGCACGGGGCTCAAGGCGTAGCAGGGGACATGGTGATTTGAAGTGGAAAATACAGGGTAGGGGAAGGGGGCAGTGCATCGTGGTCCTACACGTGGCAGAATCCCGTAATGGGAGAGGTTAGGCGTTGGGCAAGAAACGAAATGGTAGGTTAACATAGGGCGTTGAAAAGGCCGTTTTGGCAGATTTTTGAAAATTTTCAAACTAGCAAAATTTAATCGTGACCCTTGGAATACAAGCAAGCCTTGGGCTTTTGGTGTTATCCGCTTTACCTATCTTTTTTCAAAAACCAAAATGTTCTAAAAGTAAACTCTTTTGTGTCGAGTGATACACCTTTGCAATATTTTGCGACCTACTTTGTACCAGCGTTTGAAGCCATACGCAAGCATACCAGAGAGATGGCTCGAGAGGATGTGCCCACCATGAGACTAGATGCGTTGGGGGACGATGACGCGGTGGACCTGGAGAGCAATACAGAACGAAGAAGCGAGCAGGCAGTGGGGGGAGCCGGCAGGGCAACCCCGCTCGTCCACGCTGATAGCGGCTGCGAAGCCGATCAGTCAGGTAGAGCCAAATCACTAGCACACGAAAGCCGACAAATCGACCTTTACCGCGGAGGAGTTGAAGAACATACACGAGAAGTATCAGATTCACGCGGAAATAGAGTTAAAACTGCCAACATCAAAGGAGAGGCCATCCGATGCTCGACCGGGGGAGTTTTCCCTCTACGAAGAGGCATTAAAGGGGGGGTTGAGGTTGCCACTCCCCCGGATAGTAGTGGTCGTGCTGGGTCAGTTGGAGGTGGCTCCGGGTCAATTGATGCCCAACGCATGGAAGATTTTATTGGCCTGCACAAGTGCGTAGCCGCGGGTGAACGACAGAGCTACAATGAAGGTGGATGAGTTTTTTGCATGCTACAAGGCGTCGGGCCAGCAAGAGACTAGGATTACTCTACAGGCGGCGGCCGACAAAGATTTGGTGGCGGGGTTGCCATCGTCGGTGAAAGGGTGGAGGCCACGGTGGTTTTATGTGTCAGCCAATGGGGGAGTGAAAGTGTGCACAATATGGTGGGTGCCAACCAAGTCAGTGGAGCCAAGGTTGGAGGCGGAGGCAGAGGAGAGAGTGAAGAAGGTGAAGGCATGGAGAGAGAAGGAAGGCGCCAAGTGGGACGACCTCGTTCAACCCTCAACCTTATTTGCCTCGGGCTGGGACCGCAGCCGACCGGTGGGGACCTTGCCCCAGTAGAATTGGAGATGAGCAGGAGGGCGTAGGAGGCAGAGGATAGGACGATTTTTGCAAAGGCTGATAAATACAAAGAGGCACAGTTAGGCCGTCCGCCGAAACCGATCGTGAGGGAAAGAATCCAACTGCACCCCAAGCCGCTAGGGGAAAAGGACTTGGGCGGTTTTGAGCCACGACCGCCCCCAGTGGATCCATTGAAGGAAAGAGGCAACAAGGAGGTGGAGGCTGTATTGAAGAGGAGGAAGAAGAAGAAGGTGGATAAGGGTGAGGAGGGGCCAGCGTTGAAAAAAATGAAGGAGGGGATGGCAGAGGGGACCCCCAAAGTGGAGTTGGAGGGAACAGCGAAGGAGATAGAGAGTGCCCTGCGCCCCGAAACACAAGTGGAAGGTGGGGCGGCTGGCCTTGAGCATGGGCCAGAGTAACAGCCCAAGGGGGGTCCTGTGTCCCAAGGAGAAGGAGAGAGGGCCAGGTTGAAGACCGTCATTTACCACGTTCCAGCAGTGTCCGGGCGACTAGAGGGAGAAAAAGGTGATGCCAGGACTACTGCAGATCGGTTGTTGGGGGTAGTGGAGGACACGGCCGTGCGCTCAATGGAAAGTTTCACAAAGGCCGAACTGCAAAGGGGGCTGTAGACGCGCTCCCGGGAACCCTCTGATATCCGCGCTCGTGGGGGGCGCAAATCTCGTTTTGTTCTAAGCTACTACAGTTCGGACTCATGTCACGATTCTGAATCTAATCTTACAATGTGCGATGTAAGACCGATAAATCACCAAAGAATCCAAATCCGGCAAATCGTTTTGAAAAACTGATTTTAATAAAGAAGTGCCAAACATGGACTACTTTGCCAGATGCAGAGTCGCCATCTAAATATTTTATTTTGGGAGAATTTAGAAAACCCTGACTCTTGCCTAAGGCCACGTGTCCGTCATCACCAAAGTTGCCTCGGCTCGGGAACTTGGGTACGAGAAGGGAAGGTCATGAAATGAGCACCCCCTCTCGCCCGATCAAAGATCGGCTTGTACTAGGCATGATATTTTGTTTTTGAAAACACATGTGCTATTATTCCGATTAATTAGCTAATCTTACTACGTGATGCGCACAACATACAAGTATAGACTAGATCACCTAATTTTGAACAAAAAATTGCATGTTCATTTGTAAAAATGATTTGAAGTTTACTACTCGCAAGTAGGCTAAATCATGTTTCAATGAATTGTTCTAATTCAAGTAATCCAACCTTCACCCACAAGCATTCAGGCAGTTATATCAACTAAGCAGTTAGCCTCATGGCAAGCATGTTTTCATGGCAGTCAATAACACACATGCAGTATGCTAAAGCATAAACACTCACAGTGTACTCTGAGCCAAAACAAAGAACTAGTTAGAAATCATGCATGATCTTAGTTCATGTTAAGATGGCTAATGCAACACATGCAAAATGCAGTTAAGATAGGCTCGGCTACCTAGAATGTCATGTGAAATGCAACTTGATAACATGCTGTTGAACACGTATTCAAGTAAGTGTATTGAAAATACAATGCTGGTTTGTATGATGCGCCGAGCCCAGTGCATGCAAAACAGATGAATGGACGCATGCATGCAAGCATAAGGTATGCTAATTGAAACATGCCTTAAAACTAACCATCATAAGCGGTTAAGTAAAAGGGAGAAAGAAATGGGGGTTGGAAGACATGCATCACACACACGCACACTTATTACAACAATGTGCCCTCTCGAGGGAGGGACCGAATAAAGAGCTAACTAGCTAATCTAAACTAATTAAACTAATTATTACATCACAACGAAGCTAATTAACTAATCCTAATTAACTAACTATTACAAAACAGATAAGCAGCTAAATGCATTAACTACTTAATTACAAAACCAAAGCATGAACTAGCTAAGTACATTAGCTAAGTAAAGCAGCTAAGGAAAGCAATAAAGCAATGTCCTCTGAGGGAGAAGAGTTCATGCATGCCCGGTTGCTTCGTTCGAAAATCCAATGCGATGCCCCGATTTGCCTCTATTTGCAACTGCTCTCAGAAACTTGCACCAATGTAGACACGCGCCCGCGAGGGACCCTCGCGCTGCAGTTCGGACTAGATTTGTTTCGTGGTTCTTAATCTGAACCAAAGAGTCCAAATCCGGCAAATCGTTTTGAGATACAGATTTTTGAAAAGAAGTGTCAAACATGGACTGCTTTGCCAGATACAGAGTCGCCACCTAAATATTTTAAAATGGGAGAATTTAGGAAACCCTGACTCGGTGCCAAAGGCCACGTGTCCGTCATCACCAAAGTTGCCTCGGCTCGGGAACTTGGGTACGATTGGGGAAGGTCAGCTATGAGCACCCCCTCTCGCCCGATCCGAAGATCGGCCTCTACTAACCATGATATCCGTTTTTGAAAACGTTATGTGTTCTTATTCCGGTTATTAGCCTAGGATTACTATGTTATGCGCACAGCAAACAAGTATAGACTAGATTGCCTAATTTTGGGAATAAGCATTGCTTATCCGTTTGTTTTGGAAAATGTTTTGGAATTTGCTACTCGCAAGTAGGCTAAAACACGGATTTCAATGAGTTATTCCAACTCAGGCAATCCAACCTTCACCCACAGGCATTCAAGCAGTTATATCACATAAGCTGCTAGCCTCATGGTAATCATGCAATTATGGCAATACTCACATGCATACAAGGATGCTAAAGCATAAATACTTACATCGTACTCCGTGCCAAAACAAAAACTAGTTAGTAATCATATGCATGATCCTAGTTCATGTTTAAATGTCTAATGCAACGCATGCGGAATGTCACTAGAGTAGGCTCGGCTATTCTATGAATGACATGTGAAAATGCACAAGTAGCATGTATTCCAGTTAGATTTGAAATGCTAATACAGTTAGCATGATGCGCCGAGCCCGGTGCATGCAATACTGATGAATGATGCATGCATGCTTAGCATAAGGTATGCTAAATTAAACATGTCCTATTACTAACCATCAAAGCAGGTAAGTAAAAGGGAGAAAGAAGTGGGGGTTGGAAGACATGCACACACTCACCTACACTTATTACAAATTCGCCCTCGCTCGGAGGGACCGAAAGAATAATACAAATTAACTAACTCGCAGGCTAATTAATTATTACAAATCACCTAATTAATTAACAAATTAACTAAGCATAAGAAAAGCAATAAAAGGGGCCTCGGGAAGAGGGTTCGATGCGCGCGTGCTCGAGTCTCGCTCAGAAGTGTGCTGCCATGCATAAGCTGCCTCTGTTTTCCCTGCTCTGCCTTTTTGAAGATTGCCAAAGTCTCAGAATTGCTTCCCTGGACATTGGGAGACACCACCGGCTGAGTTGAATGACCACTGGCAGTAGTATGTAATCATCGGCTGTTGGTGAAGCTATCGGCCACCAATGGATTGCCGGTCAGCACTAAACACTGCCGGTCGGCAAATAATGTCTGCAGAACCTGCAGTTGACAGCAGCAGAGGGCAAGGCATAGCATGGCAATGCAATTTAAGCAATGTATGCACAAATCCTATCCCTTATCATGTGTATGACTCAAAAGGACATGGTCCTTGGTTCTCGGACCATCAAGCGTGCATTTCAATGCGTGATGGCCCAAAGAATCAAGTGTGCATTTTTGATATGGAATGCAATGCACATGAACAAACCAATGGGACTTAACCTCTATCACAAGCATTTCAAGAGGCCAAGCATGCATGCAAATGGAATGCAATCCTAGGCATGTGAGCTAAGGATGCGACATGGCAATGCAATGCATTCATGCAATTATACAAGCAAATATGCGAGGCAAACATGCAAACAAGCAAAGGGTGGACTTAAGCATGGTTTAGGCAGCCCTCATTAAGCCCAAAAACAATGGCCAAAGTGCCCAAAATGAAGGACTAATGGCATGCAAACATGCATGCAAATAATCTCCAACACTTCAAACATTAAAGAGCAACTCTCAAGCACACTTAAGAGGATGCAAACATGGACATATGACATGCATTAAGCTCTGAAAATCATGTAAGAACATGGTGCCAAACCAAGCAAACAAGATAGGCTAAGCATGTAACAATGGTCCAAGATTCAAGGCAGGTTAAAAGGGTATTTGACCACACTTAGCAAGACCAAACATGGCATGAATTTAATGACAAAAAAATAGAGTTTTAGCACATAAAACAAAGCCCAAAAGACCACTTAGATGGCATCTAAATGGCTTGAATTCAAAAGCATGCACAAATACACTTTCAAGGAGCATACCACACAAGCTCATAAGGCATCAAAGAGGCATCCAAGGCAAGCATGCAAGCATGCTAAGGGGATTGAAATGATGCTATAAATGGTGCCAAACCATTAAAATAAAGCAAGTAATGCATGCCATACATTCACACACTTAAGGCCAACAAACCAAAAATGCAAAGGGGCTATACTAAGCATGTCAAGGTCGACCCAAACAACTAAGGACAGACCTCAAACATAGCAAAACAAGCACAAAAAGCTTCACAAGGCTAAGCCTAAAACATGCTAGAATGATGGTTTACAACCTAAGGCATGTTAAGGCAACAAAATGGCATTACAAGGCATGTATGCTAAGCAAGCATGGTGTACCAAAACCACCTAAAAACAGAGGCATATTATGACATAATAAGCACAAAAATCAGCCAAGGCATGGTCAACAAGAGCCTAAGCTAGGTGCTCCCTCAAGAGGCAAAAATGGTCCTTTTCAAGGACAACAAGGAGAGGGGGTGACCCTCTCCTTCTTGGGACGTCAAGGCACCATCCTCACCTCTGAAATCCCTCAAGATTTCAGTGGTGAGGAGGCCCAAATACCAAGGTCTCGGAGCTCACCCAAAATGGCACAAAATGGAGCCTTACAAGGCTTAAGAAGGGTCAAACAACCTCAAACAACAAAACACTCTAAACAAACTATTTAGAGGGCCTAAAAACAGAACTTTTTTATGTTATATGCAAAGCCAAAAAATAGTTGCAAGATAGGTTAAAAAGCTAAGCAAGAAAGGGGAAAAAAGGGGTAAGATTGTTACCCTTGAAGACCTCTTTCACAAATGAAGCTCCAGCAGCTTCTTGAGCTCCAAACTAGCTCCAAAAATCTAAAAACAATCCCTTAGAAGCTCAATAGCCAAGGGAAGGTGTAATGGTAGGTGTTTGTGTGCAATACTATGAACAAATACACCTAGAACACTCAAGAGAGAGAGAGAGATAGAGATAGAATATATATAAGCTCTAACCCTAGAACCAGAGCTTCTAACAATGTTTTCCTCTCTAAAATGTCTAACCCTTAAGCCAAGAGAGGAGGGCTCCTCTTATAGAGAAGCCAATCTTGTAAAGGTTACTCAAGAAGCTAACAAGGGGGCCATCCCACCATACACGTGTATAGAGGGGAACAAAATGCAAGCCGGTTGTATTAAAATATCTGCAAAAGAAGATGAACAGTAGTCGGCTGCTCAAAATTTCTATTTTGACAAAATGGACTGCTGACCGGCAACAAAGAATGCCGACCTGTAATATACATTGCCGATGGTAACAAAACACCAGCCGGTGGCCTCTGGCCATGGCCGGTGATGTGTGGGGATGCCTCACAAGGCATTCCCTGCCCCTCCAAGGCAAAACACAAGTGTTTGGTGCAAAATCAGACACTAAACAGTCGAGTTCGGAGATCCTGAGGCAAGGCGCATAGCCGAGACCTCCGGGAACTCCAAACGAACACAAACATGGATGATCACCGGGTGTTCAAACGGTGACGTTCAAGTCTTGAGGACGGTCAAAAATGGGGTGTCTACAACCAAGCTCCAGATAGCTTCTGACACATCTTGGGGACCTGTGGGAGGGCTGCCGACCAGTTGTTGAGAAAGGAGACCATCTGCCGACCACTTTATGTGCTGAAAAACCAGAAAAGTGGTCGGCCAGCTAGTAATACTGGTTAGCCGACCAGTTGTTGCTGCTGAATTCCAATTTGTTGCAACAGAGAGCAAGAAAGGGCATGGCAATGTATTTGCAAGATATGGGTGCACAACCACACTCCCTATCATGTCATGAACTCAAGGGAGTGCGGTTCTCGACCCTCGGGCCACCAATCGCGCATTTCAATACATGATGGCCGAGAGGCGAAGTTGCACAATTCAATATGAAAATGAATGCACAAGTAAACACATAAGGCCTAAAACTCTATCATGTATGATCAAGAGCGTTGGCGACCGAGAATTGAGGCACGTTTCATCACTTTAAGTATGAAACGTCCCTCGTTTCTCGTGTTTGGACTAACACCTATTCCAAACAACAATGCGACACATAACATGGCATACACAATGCAACTCGAGCATGCAAACATGCAATACAATGAAACAAGCATATGAACAACATGCAAGGGACAAGCATGCAAACACGCAATGCAACATGAACAACCTAACAAGGCTAATGGCATGCACAATACATAATGCTAAGGCATGCATATTCAATGCAAGACAACATAAGCATGCAACAATATGAACAATAACTAGCATGCACAATGCAAACGAACATAGCATACACAAATGCAATGAAAAATATGGCATACTCAATGCAATGACTATCATGGCATACTCAATGCAATATGATCATGGCATATACAATACGAATCATGAGCATGGCATGCACAATGCAAACAGTAACATAACGTGCACGATGTGATGTAACATGGCATACACAATGCTCAATGGACTTAAACCAAAATGGACAGACTTCAACCATGCCCAAATCAGTGGCCATAACACCAAAATAAAGGCACAAAACACAAAGCATGCATGCATAATGCATTAGCCAACCAAGTAGGCCTAAGAGCACAACCCTCAGGAAGGCTCAAGGAGTGATAAATGCGGAAGTGTAACAACACTAAATGCACTGAACTTAAGTAAGAAATGATATCATTCAATCAAACACAAGTATAGGATGCAAAGATCCTAAAGCATGAAAGCTAATAAAGAGGACCACAAAGGAGGCATGCAATACATGGCACAAATGCATAAACAACTCATGGACAGAGCTGAAATAGGTCAAAACAATGACCAAAACATGCTAAGATGGAGGCTCAAATACCTAGGTAAGATGGCATACATGCTAGGCCATAAGTAAGACAACAATGCACAACACTCAAAGGCATTCAAAGCATGAAAGAAGTAGGAATATAAGCATGCTATAAGCTCTAAAATGTCATGAAAAATGATACCAATTCAAGTACATGATACAAATGAAGCATGTTATGGTGCCCGAAGCTTGAAGCTAGCAAGAGCACTTGTACTGCAACTATGCAAAACACGAAGCATGTGATCAAGGCAACCCATAACAATCCTAGAACATGTTAAAATGAGTCTAAAACATGCATGAAAGGAAGCCAAAATGTGCTAGCATGAAGGGCATAAGGCGTGGTTAATGCAAGGCAAATAGGGTGGATTACACTGCACCTATTAGGACCAAGCATGTAATGACTTAACCAACAAAAATTAGAGTTATATCATGGCAAAATAACCCCGAAAACACATTGAAATGATGGCTCGCAAGCTAAGGCATGAAGGCATACGCAATGGTTCATGTTAAGGCATAAAGGGGCAAACCCTCCAACGTATTGAATGAGTGATAAATGCAAGTGCATGAGTATGAAACATGGACTGAAATCACATAATAAATGATGCCAAATCATTCAAATAGTCCAAGTAAAGCATGCTAGTGGACTTGACACACAAAGCTAACAACCTAGAATGCACCATGGCTATACAAAGCAAGTCATGCATGGTCAAAAAAACACAAATCAGAGCTAAATCATGTTAAAACATGGACAAAAGCTTCTCAAGGTTAAGCCAAAAGCATGCTAGAATGACATGTCAAAGCATGAGGCATGTTAGGCTAATTCAAGGAAATGCACTACAAGTGCATGGAGCATGCAAAGGCTGACCAAACCAAACCCTAACAGAGGTATGACATGGTAGAACATCACCAAAAACATGATGAAATAGACTCAACATAAGCTAGAAAGACATGCTACTTCATGAAGCATACAAGACTAGTTTATGTGATTTACATTACAAGTGTATAAGGCATGCAAGAGCCAATGAAACCAACCCAAAACAGATCTAAGGTATGTTAGAATAACACCAAAAACCTACTGAGATGGCCCCAAAACCAACTAGAAAGACAAGCTCAAACATGAGGCACACAAAGTTAGTTTGCAAGATTTACACTACGAGTGTATGAGCCATGCATGGAATGACCAAACCAAGTCAAAACAGATCTGAGGCATGCTGAAATAGCCCCAAATACATGCTAAGAACAAGCTAACACAAGCTTAGTAAACATGCTCAAACATGAGGCATTCAAGACAAGTATTGAAGACACAAGGAGAGGGGATGACCCTTTCCTTTTTAGGACCTTCAAACACCATCCCCATCTGGATTTCATTGGTGAGAAGGCCAAAACAAGGTGATTCCAAAGCTTAAAAAGAAGGCAAGAGAACAAGGCCGAACAAGGCCTAAGAGGGGGTAAACAACCCCAAACACAAAAGTGACCTTAAACAAAGATCTTAAGCACCAAAATACAGAACTTTTTGCAGTAGGAAGCTAAGCTCAAAACAGCATGCAAATAGGTTCAAAAGCTTAAGAAAAAATGGGGGTTTTAAGGGTTAGAAACTCACCCTTGAAGACCACCTTTAAAGCTGCAACTCCAGCTAGTTTTTCAAGCTCAAACCAACCCAAGAACACCAAAACCAGCCCCTAAGCACCTCAGCAACAAAAGGATGGTGTTTGAGTGTGTGTTTGTGTGCTAAAGTAAGACAAAATGACACTTTAAGTACAAAACAAGAGCAAACAACAAAGAATAGATACAAAGGTATATCTATCTCTCAAGCCTCAATTTTCTGAACCTAGAGGAGGGAGGAGGTGGTTCTCTCTTATAGAGAACCAAAAGCTAAAGCTTCTAGGAGAAGCTAAGGTTCAAGGCCATCCCTCCATACACATGTATGGAGGATGGCTCTGGTGCCCTCCAGAAGCTGGAGGAAAATATCTCCAAAAAGGTGCCAAAAAGCAGCCGACCACTTAAAGTGGTTGGCCAACTACTTAAAGTGGTTGGCCGACCACTTTAAGTGCTCTCCCAGAACAACAACTGGTCGGCCATGGTGGGAGAAGGTCCAGAGCATGAAAACAAGCAAATGGTGTGGTGGCCGACCACTTTTGATGGTCCAAAGATCAAGGAGACCAGTTGTTAGACCAGAAAACTGGCTGGCAGGAGGAAAAGTGATCTCCAAGGGGAACTACTGGTCTTCCACCCTTGTACCACCTTCCAAACAAGGAAAACAAGGTTTGTACCAAAAAGAAACCAAAATTGATGCATGACGAGAGATCGAGAGGCAAAGCACGCGGCCGAAAGCCTCGAAAACTAGTCTACTGGCATCAAAAGTGGTATACGACCACAAAAGTGGTCTCCCGGACCACAGTGTTCCTCTAGGCAGAGGCAACAAGGTGTGGTTCAAAAACCACGCCAAACGGAGAACGTTAAATGGTCCAGAGACAAGACGCGCAGCCGAAGGCTCCGAAAATCGGAAACTAGTCTCTAAATGGGAAAAGTGGCCTACAACCATAAAAAGTGATCTACGACCACAAAGAGATGGTCAACAAGACCTCTCCCCTCCTCCGGGAAGAGAAAACAAGATTCGGTCTACAAACCGAGCTAAAGCACAAAGTGCTCAGAGGCTCGGAGGCAAGGCTCTCAGTCGAAACTCCGGAACCTCGAAATGAGTGCAACATGCACTATCACCGAGCGCTCAATCGATGACGTCTAAGTCTTAAGGTCGGTCAAAAATGGGATGTCTACAGGGGCTGTGCTCGTCCCAGATGGAGGCAGCGGCCTTAGCAGGGGCCTTATTGAAAAAAGCGGCGCGCGCAAAAGGCGAAGTTAAGCCACTAGGGGCAAAGCTGGAGGAGGCGAAGGCCCAGCTTCAAATTTTAAGGAGGGAGACCAGGGGCCGGAGGTAAGTCGCGCGGAGTGCGTGTGTTAGGGGGCTGGAGTATGCCCAGAACGCCAAGAAGAAGGAGGTGTTGGCAATGGTGCAGGGCTATTCAGCAGACCGTGCTAATGCTGAACTGCTCGCAACCAAGTTAGAGCTGGAGACGGAATGCCGCAAGGTGGTGTCACTCGAGTTCCAATTGGGTGGCGAGCAGAAAAAGCTTGAGGAGGCCCAGAAAGCCTGTACCATCTCCAACGAAAGATGGGATGAGGCTATGGTCTGCAATGAAGATCTACGTGCTCAATCGATCAAGGAAAAGGAAGAAGCAGATCAGAAAATCGCTGCATTGGAGAAAGCGCTGGCGGACGAGCAGGCTAGACTGGCGGCTGAGAGGGTAAGGTACCCCGACCTCTGCAAGGCGGCAGTGGAACAATTCAAGGAGTCTGCTGACTTTCAGATAGCCATTGATGTCGCAGTTGCCAGGAGCTTGGAGAGAGAGGGTGATGGGGGGGCTGGGTCGTCGAGGGCAGCCACTGGAAGTAGGAGTGAAGAAGAAGTGATCCAAAGCTTCCAGTGGTCAGATTTTTATAAGCACGAGATGGCTGAGTTCTGGGACAGCAGCTGGAAGACCTTCAAACGTGAAGCGGAAAAGATGTCCCCAGACTTAGACTTCAGCAGTGTGAAAATAGATGAAGACGACGTTGCCCAGACCCCCCTGGATGAGGGGGTTGAGGATGAAGACTTTATCTCTAGTGAAGAAGACTGATGCACGTAAAAATTTTGTTGTTTGATTGTTTGTTTGTTTTTTTTTTTTTTTTGGTTATGTGTAATTTCTGTAGAAAGTTGTATGTAACCGTAAGTTTTGGGAATAAAACAAGTTGTCTTTTGTATCATTGTTGCTCTTATTTCTTCTGAGTTGTAAATTTGGAAATAATTCAACGAAAAGTGTTTATGAAATTAAGACTTGTGCGCAGATTAGCCTAACTTGTGAGAGAGCCATGATGCAAAAATCATTAAAAATGGGCGTACATGAAAATGTTAAAAAATGAAAGATGAAAGACTGACTTGGACGACTATGAACCTGAATTTTAACGATGTGGAAAATGTGAGATTAAAAATATAGGCACTGCAAAAAAGGGTTGGATTTTGACTAAGTATGGCCACCATGTTGTAATATTAAATCATTAAAATCGGTCGCCGCTGAATTACAACCACGTCTCTTGTTAGGAAAGCCCTTCATCTGGTTGAGCTCTTTGTGCTCAGTCCGGTTGACAACCACTCAGTCTAGTTGAGCTCCTCGGGCTCAGTCTGGCTGAGGCTTTAAGTAACTCATTCTGGCGAAGCTCTGCATGCTCAGTCTGGCTGAGACTTTAAGTAACTCAGTCTGGCTGAGCTCTTCGTGATCAGTCTGGCTGAGGCTTTAAGTAACTCAACCTGGCTGAGCTCTACATGCTCAGTCTGGCTGAGCTCTTCGTGCTCAATCTGGCTGAGGCTTTAAGTAACTCAGTCTAGCTGAGGCTGCAAGTATGGTGTTATTGAAATACCACGCAGATAACTGGGATATAAGATCGTTGTCATTTAAGCATAGCCCATTGATCACAAATGTACACCATTTGAGAAAAGGACAAAAACATCCAAGTGTGTAGATTGTCAAAAAGAACATACAGCAATTGATCAATACAAAAATAGGGCTTTATTGAAAATAACGCTTCAAGTTCTCAGCGTTCCATGGATGGGGGAGATCTCAACCTTCCATGTCCTGAAGTCAGTAAGTGCTCGGATGAGGTCTGGGCTTAACAATGTAAGGTCCCACCCACTTTGCTACTAGCTTGCCCTCAGCCAGATTTTTGGTGGCAAGAGTTGCTTCGCGCAAAACAAGGTCCCCCACGGCGAACTCCCTCGGTTGGACTTTGCGGTTGTAATGTGTTCTCATTTTCTATTGATATGAGGCCCGCCTGACAGTAGTGGTCTCTAGGAGCTCTTCAATCAGGTCTAAGTCTGTCCGACGCAGTTCTTCAATTAGTTCTGGATTCGGGTGCAGAACCCTCGGGGTAGGCAGACCGATTTCCACTGGAATGACCGCCTCAGCGCCGTATGTTAAGTGAAAGGGGGTCTTCCCCGTGGGGGTTCGGGCGGTAGTGTGGTAGGCCCAGAGTACGTTTGGTAATTCCTCAGCCCAGAGTCCCTTAACAACTTCCAACTTAGTTTTGATGATCTTCAGAAGAGAACTGTTGGTAACCTCAACTTGGCCATTGGCTTGGGGATGACCAGGGGAAGAGAAACATGGCTGGATTTGAAGTTCTGCATAGAATTTCCTGAACTTGGCATTGTCGAATTGTTTGCTGTTGTCGGAGACGATGGCTTGAGGGATGCCAAATCGGCACACGATCGACTGCCAGATGAATCTGGTTGTGTTCCGCTCGGTAATTGTGGCGAGGAGTTCCGCCTCCACCCATTTAGTGAAATAATCAATGGTGACAATTGCGAATTTGGTTTGGCCTCGGCCGGTGGGCAACGGGCCAACTAAGTCGATCCCCCATTTGGCGAATGGGTAAGAACTACAAAGTGTGATTAGTTCAATAGGAGGAGCATGAAGGATGTTGGCAAAGCGTTGGCACTTATCACATTTATGCACGAATTCAGTGGCATCTTAATTGAGAGTAGGTCACAAGTAACCGGTGAGAAGTATTTTGTGGGCTAATGACCTGGCACCCAAATGATTACCATATACACCCTCGTGGACTTCCCTCATCACGTAAGTCGCTTGAGCAGGATGGAGGCATCTCAGGTATGGGCGTGAAAAGCCACGTTTGTACAAAAGGCCGCTGATAAGAATATAGTTAGACGACCGGGCCCTGACTTTGGCGGCCTGGTGTTGGTCAGCAAGTAATTCCCCATTTGTCAAAAATAGCAGGATGTCTGCCGCCCATGGAATAGGTTCATTTTGGAGGAAGTGGACTTGCTGCTGTTATGGGGAAATGGCAGGGTGGGCCAGGTATTCAAGGAGGATGCCATAGCTGTCACGACCCCAAATCGCCCCTAGTAGTTTGGTGCCGTGATGGCCAGTAATCCGAGACTACCGAAGGCCAACTTTCAAACTTCACACACAATCAAAGTATAAATATATGGGGCTCACAAGTGCGGAAGCAATAATCTAAAATACAAGTGGTCCATAAGAGCAGTGCATAGGTCAAATGAAATGGCATACATCTTTACGTAGCTTTACAACTTGAATACAAATAGAAATGAAGTACAAAAATACATGTTACATCTTAACAAAAGGCTTCTCAAGCCGACATAAACAAAATACATGAAATACAAGTCAAGAAACATAATCTTCAAAATTGCCGACATCCCCACTGCCGACATAACATGTATACAAAACACACATCTCGGCGTAACCGACTTCTTGCTTGTTACCTACATACATACATAGAGAGGGTGAGCTTGGATACTCAGTGAATGGTATAAGTAATAAAGGGGTTAAATGAATGATACCCGAAATCCTTTCAAAACAATACATAGTATATCTTTGTCAAAACCTTACATAACATAGCTTAACTTGGCTTGAAATAAAACATCAATCGAACCTTGGTCTTTCAAAACTTACTTACTTGCTTACTTAACATACGTCAACTTAAAACATGGGGTGATGACATCCCGGGAAAAACAAAAACATAACCTCGGCATCGAGCACACCTATTCATAGTCTGTCGGTGGCCGATATCTAACAAGGGTGCTACCTAGGCTTAACATCCCCTAGCACGAAAGGACGGTGTGACATAGGCTTAAAGTCCCCTAGCACGGGAGGACTATGCTACATAGGCTTAAAGTCCCTTAGCACGGAAGGACTTGTGCCACCAATGCTTAAAGTCCCCTGGCACATACGGACTAATGCCACAAATGCTTAAAGTCCCCTGGCACGTATGGACTATGTTACATAGGCTTAACGTCCCCTAACACGAAAGGACGGTGTGACTTAGGCTTAACGTCCCCTAACATGAAAGGACGGTGTTACTTAAGCTTAACGTCCCCTAACACGAAAGGACGGTTCCAAGAATGTCATCCAAAACAAAGCTTATACTTGATACATAAAATAGGGATATCATTCATGCTTAACAAATACTTTTATCAAAACGAGGCAAAGCTTTATCAAAACCTTATAACATAACTTTATTAGAAATACCACTCACATGGTTCTTGGGACGTCGGGGTCAAGGCAAAGGTCCAAGTCCTACAAACACATGGCAAAGCATATTGAACATACTTTTCAAAACAAGTCTTACATGCATGCAAATGATCTCGGGAAAACATGCTGGAAGTCAGAACACTGTTTTACATGTCAGGAAGACATGATGAGTACTAACCAGGTCTTTGCTGAGGTTCCACACCTCCTGGCCGAGGTGTGGCTACCTAGGCTTCGGCGTGCGGCTGCATGCCGAGGTGCGCACAAGGCGACCTAAAGGTGTAAGTGATCATGCAAGGTAGGCCAAGGTGAGATACGATGCTTGGCCTCAGTGTGAGGTTTACGTAAGTGTGATCTCGGCGACTACACCTCAGGAAGTGAGGTCTGGAGATCTGGGTTTCCACCCGCGAAGAACAGAAAGAACACGAACATGAAGATCATGAAGAACATGGATGCCAAAACCATAACTTCTTTATTTACAAATCTGGGATTTCATGCTATGAGTTCGAAAACATGGACCTGGGTACCCATACTTGAAAATCATATGAAAACAAACACAAAACATGGATCTTGGCATGAACTTTCGGATCAAAACATGGCTTTTCTTGAGGAACACATGAATACTATTTTCTCTTTCTAAAACCGAAATTCAAAGCAATGCATGGCTTACAAATCATATTCAATCATGCAATGCAATAACATGAACATAAAGAACAACATGACCAGATCAAGAATCTAACCTTAGAACACAGATCTAACGGTTCGATCTCTAGAAATCAAGCTTGGAAGTCTACTCTCCCTCAAGAACTCCTCTCCATCTTCTAGAGCTTCTCACTTTTCTTCAAAACAAGGATATAACAAATGATGGGTTTCTCTCTCTGCCGGCTAACTTAACACTCAGCTCGGACACGTGGCAACGACTGGTTGGTTCTCCTCAAAAAGGTAATAGATTGACAAGACATGACTATGACAAAGTGTATCTAACAAGCTACTCGGTAAGGCACTCCGGCAAGTGATGACATCGGCTAAGGATAAAGCGTCGGCAACTAAGGTGACAATGACCTCGGCTAGGAAGGATAACACTTGATTAAGCTGTGCCACACCTTGGCCTAGATGTGCCACACCTCGGTCTAGGTCATACCACTCCAGGACAAGATCACTCAAGTGCAAAGGTAACATCTCGGCCTAGATAATACACATCTCGGCCTTGGTGATTAACACCTCGGCCTAGATAATGACATCTCGGCCAATATGTCAAGGCAAAGGTGGAGGTCAAACAAAGGGGTTCCAAGATACTTCTAGACTGAAGATAACCTCGGCTTGGAATGATCTAGGCTTAACATGACCTAGGCTTAGGGTCAGCAAAGAAGGGACAAAACATGCAGCACACTTAAGCAAATCAAGGCAAGATTGACAATGCAACTTAACATAGCAAAACATATAAATGCATGCAAGCATGACTAGGACATGAAAGTGGGTTGTTACATCCTTCCCCCCCCTTAAAGAAGTTTGGTCCCCAAACTTCGCTTACCTTGTTCCCAAAACGACTCCGGATGTCAAGTTCTCATCTCTTCTTATCATCTCTAACCTTCACCTTAGGACAATCCTTAATACGATGACCTCTCTCACCGTATCCGAAACATGCTCCAGTTGCCCGAAGACAAACTCCAAAATGTTGCTTCCCGCAACTTGCACATGTCGGCCAAGTACCACTTTCCTGATCCGGGTTGTTGGGACTATCCTCCTTTGTCTTCTCCTCGGCATCACTCGCGTCCGCCTCTTCCTCGCAATTGTCATAGGTCTGTCTCTTCTTCTGATTCTTCCCTGAGCTTTGACTTCTGTTCAGGTTGGCTTCTGCAAGGATGGCTTTATCTAACACTCCAGCATACGTCGGCATGTTGAGCAAATTAACCTGATCTTGTATTGACCCTTGAAGTCCACTCTCAAACTTCCTAGCTTTTCTGTATTCGTTGTCGACCATGTGAGGTGCATACCTTGCCAACTCGGTGAAAGCACGATCATACTCCGCCACTGTTTTGCTACCCTGTGTCAACATCTAAAATTCTGTGGTCTTTCGATCTCGGACACTGAGTGGGAAATGCTTATCATAGAACAACTCCAAGAATCTGGCCCAAGTCAAGTCTGGATTTCCCTCTCGAATCATCATCCACCATCTACGAGCGTCGTCTTCTAGTGTAAATGCTGCCAGTGACACCTTCTGGGCATCGGTGCTAGGGAAAACCTCGAACAACTTCTCCATCTCAAGAACCCATGCTTCTGCCTTTATCGGCTCTATACCTCCATGGAACTTCGGCAGTTTCATTTTCTTGAATTCTCTGATCAGGGTCAATGTGTCATCTCCATACAAAGCTGGCTGAGGAGGCACTTGTGGTACTGGCGGTGGTGGAACTGCATGTCGGCCATCTGTCTGCGCGGCCTGGGTGGAGGTGGTACCGGTGTTCTGCTGTCTTGCCTGCCTTAACTCATCGGCCAAACTTTCAACCAATCTTTCTAATCTGTCTATTCTGTCCTCGGATTGATCTCGGCCAACTGGGGGTCTACTTCTTCTCATGATGCTGGGGGTATGCAGGATGTGACTCTTCGAACAAAACGAACAAATGAACATACATGCAAGTGAACATGATCATGCCGATGTAACCAATGCTCATGCCGAGATGATGCACACCTTGTCAAGTAGCAAGCAACATGATCCAATCCTAACATTCTTCTATGGGACATCCTATGCTCTTTAGGACTCAAAGTGTGTGAATAACGTATTATAAGGAACTTGTGCTCTGATACCATTCTGTCACGACCCCAAACCGCCCCTAGTAGTTTGGTGCCGTGATGGCCAGTAATCCGAGACTACCGAAGGCCAACTTTCAAAATTCACACATAATCAAAGTATAAATATATGGGGCTCACAAGTGCGGAAACAATAATCTAAAATACAAGTGGTCCATAAGAGCAGTGCATAGGTCAAATGAAATGGCATACATCTTTACGTAGCTTTACAACTTGAATACAAAAAGAAATGAAGTACAAAAATACATGTTACATCTTAACAAAAGGCTTCTCAAGCCGACTTAAACAAAATACATGAAATACAAGTCAAGAAGCATAATCTTCAAAATTGCTGACATCCTCACTGCCGACATAACATGTATACAAAACACACATCTCGGCGTAGCCGACTTCTTACTTGTTACCTACATACATACATAGGGAGGGTGAGCTTGGATACTCAGTGAATGGTATAAGTAATAAAGGGGTTAAATGAATGATACCCGAAATCCTTTCAAAACAATACATAGTATATCTTTGTCAAAACCTTACATAACATAGCTTAACTTGGCTTGAAATAAAACATCAATCGAACCTTGGTCTTTCAAAACTTACTTACTTGCTTACTTAACATACGTCAACTTAAAACATGGGGTGATGACATCCCGGGAAAAACAAAAACATAACCTCGGCATCGAGCACACCCGTTCATAGTCCGTCGGTGGCCGATATCTAACAAGGGTGCTACCTAGGCTTAGCGTCCCCTAGCACGAAAGGACGGTGCGACATAGGCTTAAAGTCCCCTAGCACGTGAGGACTATGCTACATAGGATTAAAGTCCCCTAGCACGGAAGGACTTGTGCCTCCAACGCTTAAAGTCCCCTGGCACATACGGACTAATGCCACAAATGCTTAAAGTCCCCTGGCACGTATGGACTATGTTACATAGGCTTAACGTCCCCTAACACGAAAGGACGGTGTGACTTAGGCTTAACGTCCCCTAAAATGAAAGGACGGTGTGACTTAGGCTTAACGTCCCCTAACACGAAAGGACGGTGTTACTTAAGCTTAACGTCCCCTAACACGAAAGGACGGTTCCAAGAATGTCATCCAAAACAAAGCTTATACTTGATATATAAAATAGGGATATCATTCATGCTTAACAAATACTTTTATCAAAACGAGGCAAAGCTTTATCAAAACCTTATAACATAACTTTATTAGAAATACCACTCACATGGTTCTTGGGACGTCGGGGTCAAGGCAAAGGTCCAAGTCCTACAAACACATGGCAAAGCATACTAAACATACTTCTCAAAACAAGTCTTACATGCATGCAAATGATCTCGGGAAAACATGCTGGAAGTCAGAACACTGTTTTACATGTCAGGAAGACATGATGGGTACTAACCAGGTCTTTGCCGAGGTTCCACACCTCCTGGCCGAGGTGTGGCTACCTAGGCTTCGGCGTGCGGCTGCATGCCGAGGTGCGCACAAGACGACCTAAAGGTGTAAGTGATCATGCAAGGTAGGCCAAGGTGAGATACGATGCTTGGCCTAAGTGTGAGGTTTAGGTAAGAGTGATCTCGCGACTGCACCTCGGGAAGTGAGGTCTGGAGATCTGGGTTTCCACCCGCGAAGAACAGAAAGAATACGAACATGAAGATCATGAAGAACATGGATGCCAAAACCATAACTTCTTTATTTACAAATCTGGGATTTCATGCTATGAGTTCGAAAACATGGACCTGGGTACCCATACTTGAAAATCATATGAAAATAAACACAAAACATGGATCTTGGCATGAACTTTCGGATCAAAACATGGCTTTTCTTGAGGAACACATGAATACTATTTTCTCTTTCTAAAACCGAAATTCAAAGCAATGCATGGTTTACAAATCATATTCAATCATGCAATGCAATAACATGAACATAAAGAACAACATGACCAGATCAAGAATCTAACCTTAGAACACAGATCTAACGGTTCGATCTCTAGAAATCAAGCTTGGAAGTCTACTCTCCCTCAAAAACTCCTCTCCCCCTTCTAGAGCTTCTCACTCTTCTTCAAAGCAATAATATAACAAATGATGGGTTTCTCTCTCTGCCGGCTGACTCAACACTCAGCTCGGACACGTGGCAACGGCTAGTTGGTTCTCCTCAAAAAGGTGATAGATTGACAAGACAAGACTATGACAAAGTGTATCTAACAAGCTACTCAGTAAGGCACTCCGGCAAGTGATCACATCGGCTAAGGACAAAGCTTCAGCAACTAAGGTGACAATGACCTCGGCTACGAAGGACAACACTTGACTAAGCTGTTCCACACCTTGGCCTAGATGTGCCACACCTCGGTCTAGGTCATACCACTCCAGGACAAGATCACTCAGGTGCAAAGGTAACATCTCGGCCTAGATAATACACATCTCGGCCTTGGTGATTAACACCTCGGCCTAGATAATGACATCTCGGCCAATATGTCAAGGCAAAGGTGGAGGTCAAACAAAGGGGTTCCAAGATACTTCTAGACTGAAGATGACCTCGGCTTGGAATGACCTAGGCTTAACATGACCTAGGCTTAGGGTCAGCAAAGAAGGGACAAAGCATGCAACACACTTAAGCAAATCAAGGCAAGATTGACAATGCAACTTAACATAGCAAAACATATAAATGCATGCAAGCATGACTAGGACATGAATGTGGGTTGTTACAATGGCTGAGGTCTGACTGGTCGGCAGAAGCTAATTGAGCCATTTCATCTGCCTTGGAGTTTTCCGTCCGAGGGATGTTCTTGATGTGGAAAGTGTTGAAGAGGCGAGCAAGGGGGAGTGCAATATCCCTGTAAGCCCGCATAGTGTCTTCCTTGGCATCGAATTCCCCCGTAATTTGTCCGACAATGAGCTAGGAATCGTTGAACACCTGGATATGGTTGACACCAATGTCTCTGGCTAGGCAGAAACCTGCTATCAATGCCTCATATTCAGCCTCATTATTGTTTGCGTCGAACAAGAAACGAAGAGAACACTTGAAATAACCACCCTCGGGGGCGATGAAGATGAGACCAGCCCCACTGCCTTCTTTGCGGGATGATCCGTCGACGTTGAGAGTCCAAGAGTGGGAGTCTTCTGCCTCAGTGTGGGATTGCGGGGGTAGGGAGGCCGTGGTTGGGGTGAGATTAGTGAATTCCAGGATAAAATCGGCAACAGCCTGCCCTTTGATCGCCGTTTGAGGTCGGTAGGAGATGTCAAATTGGTTAAGCTCGACTGACCATTGCATAAGTCTACCGGACAGCTCTGGTTGTTGCATTATCTTCTTCAAAGGTTGGTCAGTGAAGACCACTATGGTGTGTACTTGGAAGTAAGGACGGAGTCGTCTTGAGGCGGTAACCAAGGCCAAAGACATTTTTTCTAGCAATGGGTAGTTTTGTTCTGCGCCCCTGAGAGCCCGGCTAATGTAATAAACTGGGCGCTGTACTAAACCGTCCTCCCTGGCGAGGGTCGCATTGACTGCGGTGCTCGATACGGCTAAATAGAGAAAAAGGGGCTCACCCGTCAGTGCCTGGGAGAGTAAGGGGGGGTTGGCCATGCGCTGCTTCAATTGTTGGAAAGCCTCTTCAGATTCGGTCGTCCACTCGAAAGCCAGTCGAAGAACTTTGAAGAAGGGGAGGCACTTGTTCATTGCGCGGGAAATGAAGCGATTGAGGGCGGCGACTCTGCCAGTAAGCCTCTGAACCTCCTTAACCGTTCTAGGTGACTGCATTTCTATCAAGGCCTTGATCTTTTCGGGGTTAGCCTCGATGCCCCGCAAACTGACCATAAAGCCCAAGAACTTCCCAGATCCTACGCCGAAGGCGCACTTCTCCGGATTGAGCTTCATTTGATACTTTCATAGGGTGCCGAAGGTCTCTCGCAGGTCAACCACATGATCAGAGGAGAGTTTGCTCTTGACTAACATGTCATCGACGTATACTTCCATGTTCCGGCCTACCTGATGATAAAGACGGCGTTGACCAACCGTTGGTAAGTTGCTCCGGCATTTTTCAACCCAAATGGCATGACACAATAATGGTAGGTTCCCTGGTCGGTGATGAAGGAGGTGTGTTCCTAGTCAGACGGGTGCATCAGAATTTGGTTGTACCCAGAGAAGGCGTCCATGAAGCTGAGCATTTGATGACCAGCCGTGGCATCAACAAGCAGATCTATACGAGGAAGGGGATAACTATCTTTGGGGCAAACTTGATTGAGGTCAGAGTAATCGGCACAGAGTCGCCATTTACCATTGTTTTTTTAGACCAAGACCACATTCGACAGCCACCTGGGGTAGTCCACGTTCTTGACAAACTGTGCCTCCAGTAGCTTATCTACCTCAGAGGCAATAAGAGCGTTGCGTTCCGAGTGGAAGATGCGTTGTTTCTGGCGGAAGGGTCGAAAATGGGGTTTGATACTCAAACGATGAGTGATGAAGGAAGGATTGATACCCGGCATGTCAGAATGGGTCCAGGAAAACACATCACTGTGTTCAGTTAGGAGGGTTGTAAGATCGGTCTTGACTTGAGGGGATAGTTGGCTGTCGATCTTGGCTATTTTTGTCCGGTTGGTGGGATCGATGAGGACCTCGACAAGCTCTTCCACTAGTTCTCCTCTGACCATCTCGTCTTCGTCTCTAACATCAAGTCCTTCAATGATCATAGCCTCCTTTAACTTGACCTCTTTAAGTGAAGCGACATAACATTCCCTGGCCACGGTCTGCTCTCCCCTCATAATGCCGACCCCAAGGACGGTGGGGAATTTGACGGCAAGATGGAAAGTGGATGTGACAGCTTGGAAAACATTTAGGACAGTGCGGCCGAGGATAATGTTGAAAGCAGAGGGACAGTCGACGACGAGAAAAGTGAGCAACATTTTGGTCTACCGAGGGTATTCTTCGATTGTGATGGGAAGATCGATGGAGCCTATGGAGGTCACCCGATCTCCAGTAAAACTGACCAATGGGGTTTGGAGAGGGGACAAATTTTCTTCCCCAACCTTGAGCTGGCAAAAGGCATTTAGGAAGATGATGTCTGAAGAACTGTCGTTGTCGACGAGAACCCGTCTGACTTTGTAATTAGAGAGAAGGGGCAGAGATGACAAGGGGGTCATCATGGGGGTAACAGATGCCTGTGCAGTCGGCCTCCGTAAAGGTGATGGGCTCCATCCACTACTTGGGTTGTTTGCAAGGGCGGTCCAATGTAGCAACTTCTTTATCTGAACCTTGCCTTATTTTTCTTAGTTCCACCCGCTAAGCTGAGTGGGATGCTCCTCTATAAGCAAGCCCGCCAGCAATAACTCTGATCTCTCCAATAGGGGGGGCAGGGTTGCCTTGTGCCCAAGGTTGTTATGGAGGTCTATCATGACCTTGGTTAGGTTGTGCGAGTTGTCGAGGAGGGGTGCGCCGATGGTTGTTTGTGATCGGTTCAGTCATTTGCCTTTGCTAGGGGCGGCGGGCTGCCGTAAACCGACTGAGATGTCCCTGATGTATCAAGCCCTCGACCTGGTCTTTGAAGTTAACACACTCCTCCGTATTATGGTTGTGGTCCTGACGAAAGCGATAGTATTTGGACTGGTCTCGCCGGTTGGAAGGAGATTGTGACGGTTGGGGCCATTTTAGGGGATAATCTCATTGAATCTGGTTCAGGACTTGTTCCATGGGGGAATTGAGGGGTGTGTATCACTCAAACCGGCCGGGCGGTCGGGTTGGCGCCGATCGGTCTGCTCGGGCTGGTCGGTCGGTATACTGAGGTGTTTGGTAAGTGCACTGGGTGTTTCTGATTTCAGAGTCCATTCTCTTCTCTCTGGGGGTCGGGTTTTTGGCTGTAGGATCTTGTCGGGCAGCTAAGGAATCTTCGGCGTTCATGTATTTTTGGGAAAGTAGGGTTGCCATAGAGGTCGGGGGGTTTTCGGAGAGAGAAAAAAAGAAATCAAATGACCATAGACCAGGCATGAAAGCCGTGAGGATGACCTTGTCATCGTTCTCTGCTACCTGCAGGGCTTCGGTGTTGAAACAAGTGACGAAGTTACGCAGCGACTCCCCTCAGTCTGATGGATGTTGAGGAGTTGGGTTGCCGGACGCCACTGGCGCTGGGCACCAATGAAATAGCTGAGAAAGGAGTCACTTAGGTACTGGAAAGTAGAGACAGAGTCTGTTGGCAGTTGACTAAACTAGAGTCGAGCCGACCCCTTAAGTGTTACGGGGAAAGCCCGACACATGATCTCGTCAGGGAATGCATGGAGGATCATGAGGGTCCTATAAGTTTCCAAATGGTCGACCGGGTCCGTTGTGCCATCGAAAGAGTCGAGCGAAGGCATTTTGAACTTAGGAGGTAAGGGTTTGTCCTTGATGGAGGCAACGAACGGTGAGTTGGCTGTGGTAGATGGTTTATTCTATATGTTCTGCATGACTCCTTCGAATTAGAGCTTCATGGCTCGGAGTTCTGCATCCCAGAGATGAACGTTGTCGCCACCGGAATGCAGTGGAGGCTGGACATTACTGGCCTCTCCCTCGAGGGTGGGTGCCTGGACCGATGGCTGTGGGGCCTGGGATGGCTGGTTCATATCTGGGAAAGGGGGTTGCAAGCCTTCCAAGTTGGGTGGGTAGGGCTGTTGGATAGCGTGGCTCGGGGCTTGTTCTTGGTTGGGTAGGATATCTTGAGGTGGAGGAGGAGGGACGGGAAGGTGTAGACACCCCAGTTTTAACCGTCCTTAAGACTTGGACGTCATCATTTGAACACTCGATGATTACCCTTGTTTGTGTTCGTCTTGAGTTCTCGGAGGTTTCGGCTACGCGCCTTACCTCAAGACCTCTCGACTTGTTTGTTTTGTGTTTGGTTTTGCATCAAACACTTGTTGTTTTGCTTCTGAGGGTGGAAAATAGCTTGTAGGCCATCCCCACACCTCACCGGCCATGGCTCGAGGCCACCGGCCTTGTTTCCTTGCCACCGGCCATTGGTGATGGCCGGTCGGCACTATTGATGGTCGGTCGGCATTGTGTTTGGTCGGCCGGCCACTGATTTTGGTCAATCGGCCACGTTTTCTGGCTGAGTCCTTTTCTTGAGGGGGGTTGAACCTTTTGAACCCTTGGTTTTAGCTTATTGAGGAAGCTTGAACCTTTTGAACCCTTGGTTCTAGCTTCTTGAGGAAGCTTGAACGTTCTGAACCCTTAGTTCTAGCTTCTTGAGGAAGCTTGAACCTTTTGAACCCTTGGTGATTGAACCTTTTGAACCCTTGGTTCTAGCTTCTTGAGGAAGCTTGAACCTTTTGGACCCTTGGTTTTAGCTTCTTGGGGAAGCTTGAACCTTTTGAACCCTTGGTTCTAGCTTCTTGGGGGAAGCTTGAACCTTTTAGACCCTCGGTTCTAGCTTCTTGGGGAAGCTTGAACCTTTTGAACCCTTAGTTTTAGCTTCTTGAGGAAGCTTGAACCTTTTGAATCTTTGTTCTAGCTTCTCCAAGAAGCTTGAACCCTTTTGTCTAGCTTTTCCAAGAAGCTCGGGCCCTTTTGCTCCAAGCTTCTAAGATAAGCTTGACCCCTTTGCCTAGCTTCTCCAAGAAGCTTGGCCCTTTTGCTCCAAGCTTCTAAGAGAAGCTTGGCCCCTTTGCTCCAAGCTTCTAAAAGAAGCTTGAACCCTTCTTCCTCTATAAAAGAAGAGATCCTCTTCCATTGCAAGGGTTCCAAGAAATTTTTCTAAGGCAAAAACCATACACTTCCCTCCATATCTCTACATTTCAAGCTCCAAACTCCATTGTTCTTGCCCCTTTGCACACCAACTCTTGGACTAACACCTCCATCATCAACCTAAGGGTCTTGGAGGCCATTTTTAGAGGCTAAGGGACTGTTTCTTTGGACTAAGAAGCTGATGCCCCTTTTGGCTTCAAGGGTAATCTCTTTTCCCTCTTTATTCCCCGTTTTTGCACACACTTTTAGCCTATCTTGAAAGCCTATTTGGGCTTTGTCATAAATTGAAAAAAGTTTTATTTTGAGCTCCTTTTGAACTTTGTTTAAGATCACTTTTGTGTTTGGGGTCGTTTACCCCCTCTTAGGCCTTGTTTGGCCCCATTTTGTGCTATTTTTGGTGAGCTCCAGGACCACCTTGTTTGGGCCTCCTCACCACTGAAATCTTGAGAGATTTTAGTGGTGGGGATGGTGTCTTAAGGTCCTAAGAAGGAGAGGGCCATCCCCTCTCCTTGTTGCCTTCACTATTGGTCATTTTAGCCTCATGTGTGAGCACCATTTTTGAGTTCATGTTGGCCATGTCTTAAGTATTATTTGTGCTTATTTTGCCATGATAAAGCACTGTTTTAACTTGGTTTAGACACACCATGCTTGCTATGCATACTTATCTTGTAATGCCATGAATTGCCTTAACATGTGCCTAGCATTTAGACCACTATGCTTACTTGTTTTGGCTTAGCTTTGTGAAGCTTTTGTGCATGTTTTAGTATGCTCGAGGTCTGTTTTTGGTCATTCGGGTCATCCGTGCTTTGCTTTGTATAGCTATCATGTAATCCCCCTTGGCTTGCCTTGAGTTTTAGACCATTGTTGCATACTTAGCTTGTCTTGTTTACTTGGTTTTGCACCTTCTATAATATGATTTCAGAGCTTTCTATGCATGCCATGTATCCATGTTTATCCTCTTTTAAGTGTGCTTAAAAGTTGCTCTTTGGTGCCTAAGTGTTGCACTTTGTGTGCATGCATGCTTGTATGTGTTTTGGCCCTCATTTCCATGGCATTTGGCCACTGATTTGGGCCTATTTGAGAGCTGCCCATTTTGGTTTAAGACCATTCCCACATGTCATTGCATGCTCATCCATCTTGCATGCTTGTTAGTTTGCATAACTTGCATGCTTGCATGTTTACATTGCTTGTTCACATGCTCATATTGCATGCTTAGCTTCCATGCCTAGGTTGCATAACATTAAGCATGCATCTCTTGCCTCTTGAATTGATTATGATGGAGGTTGGGGTCCATTGTTTGTTTTGTGCATTTCATTCCATATTGAAATTGCACACTTTGACTCTTTGGGCCATCACGCATTGAAATGCGCGATTGGTGGTCCGAGAATCGAGTACCATGCCCCTTTGAGTCATAAACATGATAAGGGGTGTGGTGGTGCACACATTTGCTTGAAATGCATTGCCATGCCTTGTTTTGCCCTCTGCTGCTGTCAAAACAGGTTCTGCAGGAAGAATTGGCCGGTCGACTACATACAGTGCCGACCGACCATGTATTGCTAGCCGAGAGCCACACCAGTGGTCGATGACCACATCCCCTTAGCCGGTGATCATTTACCTTGGCCGGTGGCACTCCACAGTGTGCAGAGAACATACCTTGGGACTTGTGCAGTCTCCAGAGGAGAAAAGCATGGTAAACAGAGGCAGCTTGTGCATGGAAATGGATTTCCGGGAGATGCCAATCCAAGCTTGCATGCATCCCTCTTCCCGAGGCCATTTTACTGCTTTAAATAGCTTAATTAATTTGTTAATTAGTTAAGGGTTTGTAATATTTAATTAGCTTGTAGGTTAGTAAATTTGTATATTCTTTCGGACCCTCCGAGCGAGGGTAATTGTGTAATAAGTGTGCGTGAGTGTGTGCATGTCTTCCAACCCCACGTCTTTCTTCCCTTTTATTTACTAGTTTTCGATGGTTAGTCTAGGGCATGTTTCAATTAGCATACAGTATGATAGCATGTTTGCATCCATTCATTCGTTTTGCATGCACCGGGCTCGGCACATCATTCTAACTGCATTTGTACTTCAATTCCAAATTGAATACGTGTTAGTTGTAGCATCTCACATGTCATTATAGATTAGCCGAGCCTATCTTAGTTGCATTTTGCATGTGTTGCATTAGCCATCTTAACATGAACTAGGATCATGCATATGATTACTAACTAGTTTCTGTTTTGGCTCGGAGTACTCGGTAAGTTCTTATGCTTTAGCATCCTTGCATGCGTGTGAGTGTTGCCATGACAGCATGCTTACCATGAGGCTATTTGCTTATGTGATATAACTGCTTGAATGCCTGTGGATGGAGGTTGAATTACCTAAATTGGAATAATGCCTTAAAACTGTGAGTTTTAAACTCACTAGATAGTGGCAAAATCATCTTTTTTAAAGCCCACTTAAGGGTGGCAAAACCTGCATTTTAGCCTACTTGCGAGTATCAAACCATTTTCAAAACAAACATGTAATGTTTTGTTCCAATTTAGGTGATTTGGTCTATACTTGTTTGCTATGCGCATAACATAGTAATTCTAGGCTAATAACCGGAATAAGAACACATAATGCTTTCAAAACAAGATATCACGGTTAGTAGAGGCCGATCTTTGATCGGGCGAGAGGGGGTGCTCATAGCTGACTTTCCCCAATCGTACCCAAGTTCCCGAGCTGAGGCAACTTTGGTGATGACGGACATGTGGCCTTTGGCAACGAGTCAGGGTTTCCTAAATTTTTCCAAAAATAAAATATTTAGGTGGCGACTCTGTATCTGGCAAAGCAGTCCATGTTTGGCACTTCTTTTCTAAAAATCTGTTTTTCTCAAAATGATTTGCCGGATTTGGACTCTTTGGTTCAGATTAAGAACCGTGACAATTTGAGAGTCCTGAACTGTAGTAAACCCAATATGAACAGAATGGGACTCATCCTCCCGGGACGTTCGGGGACGTCTACAGTTTCTGGCGACTCTGCTAGGGAGAAGAGAGCTTGACTCGAACTCGTGATATCCTGTTTTGATTTCACTTATGTGTTTCTTTGCATTGCATGTCCATTGGTGCGCCTAAGACACCGTGTTTGCTATCTGCCATTCCTGAATGGTTTGTTGGAGGCTTGTCTTGTCAAGGCATGACCATAAGGCTGACCAGTTACGGGCTCTGCCACGATGGGAACGCAAACCCCGATTTTACCGGGGCACCCTCTTTGACCATTCGACCTAGTGCATATTCGGAATCCATAGTGACCATTCCAAACTAGGACAGGTTGCTTACCCGATTGTAGGTTGTTTAAAACCGCTGCGTGTGTAATGAAACCCTAGCTCCTGACAAAATAGGACAGGGAAACCCTACCCCAACATAGGGGTGTTTTGGCTCTCACTTATCTGTTATGTGCTTTAGAGTTGGCCTCTACAGGGAATGCATGTATCAGTTTGCAAGTTTGAGCATCAGGCCTGCGGGCACCAATTCAGTGTTTTGGGATTCAGTTTACCTGAGGGTATCGGTTTACAGGCAGAATTTTGGGGCAGAATTCAGTAGAGGGCACAGTCATCCTACTATGCTCATATCTATTCCAGAAATTGGGCTAAGATGCTGTCTGTTTTCTCTTTTGCTAGGGTAGTCCAGGAATCATAGCTTTAGAAGGCTCCACTATCCCCCAGGTACATTGGATTTGTGCTGATAGACTTTGTCAGGTCAGAGACTCAGTTCAAGGATAATCAGGGCCGGAGGAGGCTAATCAAGCACAGACCACCAGTACAACAACTACCAGATCAGTGATCTTTGAGCAGTTGGGTTGAGATTTCCGAGCCTACTGCAGACACAGATATACCGGTTGCTCAGTTAGACCAGGATAATATGTCGGGTCTAGAAGAGATGATGCGTCAACTCCAAGAAAGTATGAAACTCATGCAGCAGGACGCTGCCCATCAAGCAGAATTTGCCAAACAACAGGCCCAGATCATGGCCCAGCAGGCTGAGCTAATCGCCAGGCTGCAACAGCAAACCGGAGCATCTGCTTCACACCAAGCCCCTCCCCCACCAGGAGTTCCAACACCCGAGGAGGCACCAAATGTTCAGGGAGATACGGACATTCCGACAGGACCGGCTCCGCCCCCAATCCTACCCCAATTATCCAAAACACCCACCAACCTGCCGGATTCTCCCTTTGAGTCCGAGGTGGACCCCACAGCATTGAAGGTGAGCAAGCTTGAAAAGCTGTTCAAGAAATCTCAAGGCGTCAAGTCCATCCCGGACATTGAGGATGGGTATATCGACGCAGCTGTGACGCTGCCAGACAGATTCAAGATGCCACATATTGACCGTTTCGATGGGTCCGGGGATCCCATGGTGCACTTGCGGCTTTTTTCAGACATTCTAAGGCCGATGGGCCTCACCAGATTACAGAAGCTATCATTGTTTGGCCGGACCCTGTCTGGGATAGCCGCAATCTGGTATGCAAAATTGGAGAACTCTGTGAAACAGAATTGGGAAGAGATGGCTGAGGCCTTCAGTGATCAATACTTCTACAACGCACAGATTGAGGTCACAACTCGTGATCTTGAAGTCACCCGCCAAGAGCCAAAGGAGAGCTTCTCAGAATTCGTGGCCCACTGGAGGGCCAAGGCCTCAATGATGACCATTAGGCCAACGGATAGGGATCAAATATGGATGGTTGTGCGCAACCTCCAGCCCAAACTAATGCAGAGAATGATCGTGCTCCCCTTTCCTACCTTTTCAGATTTGCATGAGATGGGAGTACAGATCGAGGACGCTATGAAGCAGGGCCTCATTGACCAGGAGAAGGAGCAGCCTAGGGGAGCGTTTTCCCGCAATTCAAGTGCGACCACCAGCGGTGATGCAGCTGTAAAATCTTCTGAAGTGGGCATGGTCACCACCACCACACCAAGAGTAGCCACCCCCTTTGTTGGTACATCCACTTCAAACCCCGAACTTCAGACTATCTACCCCGAGGCAAGAGGATTTTCACCCCACTCTATATGCCTTTGTCTAAAGCCCTAGGGGTCCTACTCAGGAAAGGACATCTGAAACCGTTGGAACAACGGCCTCTACCCAATCCTCTCCCTCCAAAGCATGACCCGACTAAGTACTGTGCTTTTCATCAACAGACCAGTCATGACACCGACAATTACGTCCGTCTCCGCCACGAGATACAAAATTTGATTAACAACAGGGTCATCCCCGCACTAGGTCTTGCAAAGTCTATCGACACTTGATCAGTGAACTTGTGGGGGATAATGTGATGTGATCGAGGGATGAACCACCTGCGGGCGGCGCTCAGTTTACTCCGGATGTGGCGTATGGCACGCACTGTTTTGAGCATTTGTGAATGCTGGGTTTTGTACGTTCTGGCTTGGGTATTGAGTCAGTTCTGTTGTTTTGAGTCAGTCTTTTCATATCGAGTCAGTCCTGTTGAGTCTGTCTTGTTGTATCGAGTCAGTCCTGTTTTGTTAAGAGTCGGGTGATTTCGGTGATGTTACCTCAAACATCACTTGCTTGTTTTGTGTTTGTCTTTTCGTTTTCTTTTGAGTCTGTTTCTGCCTTGGAGCCAGTAATGCCAACAGATTTGAATGAATAGCAGTGGTTTTTCATGCTTTTGTGTTTGCTTCTGCCGTGTGCCAGTTGTGCCAGAAATTCTAAATGAGATGGCAGTATTTGACTAGAAGCTGTGTCTTTTCTATGCCTTGAATTCATTACATCGACCTAAGTTTTCCAAAACTTTTTTCGAAACATTGTGATAAAAAACGAAGAGGAAGGAATTCCTCGGGTTTTGCAAAATTTGATCAATTGAGAGAAAGAGAGGCACGCTAAGCCCTTAATGATCGAGATCATGCTTGTTAATGTGAGTATTGAGAAGGATCCTGACTTGATCCAGATTGGTTCTACATTGTCTTCAGCGCGAGCGATTTGTCGCTTTCTTAAAAGATTTCAAAAACTATTTTGAGCGATCTTGTGAAGACCTGTGTGGAATCACTCTTGAGATTGTGCAACCTAGGATCGCTCTCATCCTCAAGACTCGACCCCTTATTGTCAAACCTTGGACTTAAATTCAAAATGTTCAATGGTCAACTACAACATGAGGCCTGTGTGGCCAGATTCAAAGCAGCCCTTGAACAAGAGGCAAGAAAGTCAGATCAAGAAGATCAGATGTCATCAAAAGAAGCTTGCAAAGCTAAATCAGAAACACCCCTGGAACTAGGGGCAAAGAATTTTAAATGTGCTCGAAGAGCCGAAGATGGATCATTCCACAAATCAAAGAAGGTCGGCAAGAATGCCAAATCCCAGAAGGGAGGAAAGAAGACAGTTTCTGCTGAAGAACAACTAAGTTCCTATCCGCAACGCTAGGGGAAAAATCAGCCCCTCGTTTGATGGACTCCCGCATCATCAGCAAACAGCAGCCATTCTCCTGGATTCAGATGACTTCAGGATCCTAAAACCATTTGACATGGACAAAGCTACACTTTTACCCTTGAGAGGCTCACTGGGCCGAAAACCCGGAAGGGCGACCCAGGCAAAAGTTAGAGCAAGAAAAAAAAAAAGGAGAAAAAAAAAAGAGAAAAAGAAAAAAAAAATGCAAAGAATGAAGAAAAGAAAAAAAGAAAAGAAAAGATGAAAAAAATGAAAAGAATTGAAAAGAAAATAAAAACAAAGCTCGCAAAGTTGAAAACCCGAAAAGGCAGCCTTGGCAAAAGTTAGAGCGTAAAAGGAGAGGTTAATACCCGAGTGTACCTTACACCCTAAACTACGTATGGCTTGATTCCCATGTTTGGGATACGTAAGCAACTTCATCTTGAAGTCCAGCCACAAACACTTCGAATTCGATTATGTCCATGTGATGGTTCTAGTCATCTTTGTCTTCTCTGTATCCGAGAATTTGGTTGTGTTCGTCACTCTGAGGACTGACTACAATGTGTTGCGGTGCCATTCAAACAAGGGGCAACTTTCCGTTGCCATTCAATGCGCTGCGGTGCTATTCAAACAAGGGGCAACTTTCCGTTGCCATGCAGTGTCCTTCAGACAAGGGGCAATTTTCCATTGCCTCCAATTCGAGGTCGTGCATCTCAAGAGTAGGTTCTGTGCTCGTTGAGCAGTGGCCGTTTGAAAAAACAATTTTTGTGAATTTTTACTGAGGTTGACTGATCTCTCGAAAATTATTCCATGTTTTCCAAAACTGGACCATTTCTTGGACCCAAAAAGGGAAAATTTTCAGTGCTCATAACCTAACTTGCATGATTTTCAAATCAAAAATCGAACAAGTATGTTAATCTAACTCTCATATTGGTCAAAATTGTTTTAGTAGAAAGCAAAAACAAAAAATGGTCAAAATAATGAACTAGGGGCACAGTTGAGTCAGGCTTCCTGTCTTTCCCCCGTTGTCAATGCATCTGCCAGAAAGGGCACTCTACCTGCCAGAAAAGGGCACCACTGAAGCTGACCACAAAAGGGCAGAAAACTCTCACATTCTCCAAGCAACGAGGTATCAAGCCAAGTGCGAAGCACGAACCGGAATGGGACAAGATATTCCACTCCCTTATTTGGACAAATCTGATCACGTCCAAACTCCCCAGCAGAGCATCATCAACCGATGTTAGCTGCAGATTTGCTACACGCCCAGTTGTAGCGCAGCCCCTCTGTGGAAGAAGCTCACTGTTGTGAACAAGAATGAGAATCTGGTAGAATACCAGAGGCAAGAGCCGACAATTTCCAGCTTATCCATCAACCACCTAGGGGAGGGATAAAAAATGAGATATTGAAGAATAGAGAGATGTGCGCTGAGAGAAAAAGGGCTTTTTCAGAAAAATAGAGCCTGAGGGCCGAGTGATGTGAGAATCACAAATGAGAAAAAGGGTGAGAAATAATACCCGAAAAAAACTAGCTCCTCGCGTACTGAGAGGTCTCTCGTCTTTGTAACACGTCTTTGTGTTGTGTCTTTTGTTTTGTTTGTCTCGATTCTTGCTTTGAGTCATCCCGAGCATGACTCGATGTGTTTTGGTTGTTTACCTTTTGTTTTCCATTGTTGAGTCGTAGTGCGCTGTGTTCAGTCTTAGGCTCAATACCCGATCGAGAACTCATTTCTCAATTTCAATCAAATCATTTTGTGCTCGGAGTGCTGTGTCATTCTCCCCATTTGTGCAAAACAAGAATTTGTTCTTTCTTAAAACCGCAGGGTTCAACCCAAGTCATGCAAGAACAGTAAAACAAGGACCTATTTGAAGCTATATGGGTTCCATACTACAAAGCAAAAGAAAAAAGGAAAAACCGAAGCATCTGAGTGTGTTTCACCTTTAGCAAATTCCGTGATTGTACTCCGGATGTACCTCTTCAGGACTTGTCAGTGCTCCGAAGAATGAGTGTGCCTATACTCCAAGCTTAAGACTGCTTCAAGTCAAAATGGCAATAAAAGCAGCAGCAGATGTTATCTCTCGCCAATATAAACAGGGTGTACCCTTTTCAAGCCGAGTGTGTTACAAACCCCTCCGAGAGGTAAATCAGAGATTGCATTTGGATTTGGTCTCGTTAAGGCTTGTATTTCCATATTCGGCATTTTGTTTCAAACGCGCTTTTGAAGTTGCACATTCGTCGCATCGTTATGGACACCATTTCTCGCATTGTTACGCACACCATTCGTTGCATTGTTATGCACATCTATCTAGCATTGTTATGCACCAATACACCTGCATTGTTATGCACATTTTATTTCCATTGTCATGCATCTCTTCACTTGCGTAGTCACGCACGTTTCAATCGTATTGTTATGCACGCCCTTTTACACCTTTCCGAAACACTGGGATACGTCCCTATGTTTCTCCTTCTTTCTGAAACACCGGGATACGTCCCTATGTTTCTCCTTCCTTCCGAAACACCGGGATACGTCCCTATGTTTCTATCCCTTTTCCGAAACACTGGGACATGTCCCTATGTTTCTCCTTCCTTCCGAAACACCGAGATACGTCCCTATGTTTCTATCCCTTTTCCGAAACACCGGGATACGTCCCTATGTTTCTCCTTCCTTCTGAAACACCGGGATACGTCCCTATGTTTCTCCTCCTTTCTGAAATACCGGGATGCATCCCTATGTTTCTCCTTCATTCCGAAACACTGGGATACGTCCCTATGTTTCTTCTTCTTTTTCGAAACACCGGGATACGTCCCTATGGTTCTCATTCCTTTCCGAAACACCCGGGATACGTCCCTATGTTTCTTCTCCCTTCTTTCCGAAACACCGGGATACGTCCCTATGTTTCTCATTCCTTCTTTCCGAAACACCGGGATACGTCCCTATGTTTCTCCTTCTTTTCGAAACACCGGGATACGTCCCTATGTTTCTCCTTCCTTTCGAAACACCGGGATAAGTCCCTATGTTTCTATCCCTTTTCCGAAACACCGGGATAAGTCCCTATGTTTCTATCCCTTTTCCGAAACACCGGGATACGTCCCTATGTTTCTCCTTCCTTCCGAAACACCGGGATACGTCCCTATGTTTCTATCCCTTTTTCGAAACACCGGGATACGTCCCTATGTTTCTCCTTCATTCCGAAACACCGGGATATGTCCCTATGTTTCTTCTCCTTTTCAAAACACCCGAGATACGTCCCTCTGTTTCTCCTTCGTTTCGAAACACTGGGATACGTACCTATGTTCTCTTTCTTTTTCTGAAACACCGGGATACGTCCCTATGTTTCTCCTTCATTTCGAAACACCGGGATACATCCCTATGTTTCTCCTTCCTTTTGAAACACCGGGATACGTCCCTATGTTTCTCCCTCTTTGGTTAAGAGCATTTGGAATACGTTCTGATGCTTGAACCACTCTGGAATACTGGGATACGTCCCTATGTTTCTCTCTCTTTCCAAAACACTGGGATACATCCCTATGTTTCTCCCTCTTTGGTTAAGAGCATTTGGAATACGTTCTGGTGCTTGAACCACTCTGGAACACTGGGATACGTCCCTATGTTTCTCTCTCTTTCCGAAACACCGGGATACGTCCCTATGTTTCTCCCTCTTTGGTTAAGAGCATTTGGAATACGTTTCGGTGCTTGAACTACGTTGAAACACTGGATACGTCCCTATGTTTCTCCTTCGTTTCGAAACACTGGGATGTGTCTCTATGTTTCTCCCTCTTTGGTTAAGAGCATTTGGAATACGTTCCAATGCTTATATCTTTTCGAAACACCGGGATACGTCCCTATGTTTCTTGCATGATCATAAGTTACGCTCGGCTTTGTGTATTGTCTTGCATTTTGCCCTTGCCCTCGGGCGCATATCTTTGTCTACTGTTTGTATGCTTTGTCTAAGTCTTCTGCCTTGTCAAAAATGGGTCGTCTCTGGGCTTTGATATTCACTCCCGTCATTTTTATGACTTTCGAGTTCTGTCAAAGAGGGGCAACTGTAGACACCCCATTTTTGACCGTCCTTAAGACTTGGACGTCATCGTTTGAACACTCGATGATTACCCTTGTTTGTGTTCGTCTTGAGTTCTTGGAGGTTTCGACTACGCGCCTTACCTCAAGACCTCTCGACTTGTTTATTTTGTGTTTGGTTTTGCATCAAACACTTGTTGTTTTGCTTCTGAGGGTGGGAAATAGCTTGTAGGCCATCCCCACTGTAGGCACCCCATTTTTGGCCGTCCTCAAGACTTGGACGTCACCGCTTGAACACTCGGTGATCATCCATGTTCGTGTTCGTCTTGAGTTCCCGGAGGTCTCGGCTACGCGCCTTGCCTCAGTACCTCTCAACTCGCCTGTTTGTGTCTGGTTTTGCACCAAACACTTGTGTTTTGCCTTGAAGGGGCAGGGAATGCCTTGTGAGGCATCCCCACACATCACCGACCATGCCTCGAGGCCACCAGCCAGTGATTTTATGCCATCGGCAATATATATTGCCGGTCGGCATTCTTTGTTGCCTATCGGCCATTTATTTTGTCAAAGTGGCAATTTTGGATGGCCGATCACTGTTCATCTACTTTTAGTAGATATTTTGTGCCAGCTGTGATAGCTGGCACCCACTCTGTTCCCCTCCATACACGTGTATGGAGGGATTTCCCTCTTGGATGGCTTGTTTTGGAAGCCTTACAAAAGGGAGTTGCCTATAAGAAGAGGCTTCCTCTCTTGGCATTAGGGTTAGAAAAAATTGTTAGAGGAGCTCTGGTTCTAGGTTTAGGGTTTTATATCTATCCTATATCTATATCTCTCCTTCTCTTGTATTGTGTGTGTTTAAGCCTTAGTTTTGTACACAAACACACACTACCACACCTTTCCTTGGAGCTGAGGCCCTTGAGGGTTGTTTTTAGAGTTTTGAAGTTGATTTCAACCTCAAGAAGCTGCTGGAGCTCCATTGTTGAAGAGGGTCTACAAGGGTAAGACTTTTGTCCTTTTTTACCCCTTTTTTGCAAAGCTTTTTAGCCTATCTTGCATTTGTATTTGAGCTTTGTGTATAACATAAAAAAGTTCTATTTTTAGGCCCTCTAAATAGTTTTTTAAGGTTGCTTCAAGCTTTGGGGTTGTTTGACCCCTCTTAAGCCTTGTAAGGCTCCATTTTGTGCCATTTTGGGTGAGCTCCGAGACCTTGGTGTTTGGGCCTCCTCACCACTAAAATCTTGAGGGATTTCGGAGGTGAGGATGGTGCCTTGAGGTCCTAAGAAGGAGAGGGCCACCCGCTCTCCTTGTTGTCCTTGAAAAGGGCACTTTTTGCCTCTTGAGGGAGCACCTAGCTTAGCCTCATGTTGACCATGCCTTGGCTGTTTTTTATGCTTATTATGTCATAATATAGCATTGTTGTATGTTGGTTTTGGTACACCTTGCTTGCTTAGCATACATGCCTTGTAATGCCATTTTGTTGCCTTAACATGCCTTAGGTTGTAAACCATTGTTCTAGCATGCTTTAGGCTTAGCTTTGTGAAGCTTTCATGTTTATTTTGCCATGTTTAAGGTCTGTCCTTGGCTGTTTTGGTCGACCTTAGCTTGCATTGCATGCCCCCTTTGCATTTTGGGCTTGTTGGCCTTAAGTATATAAGTTTGTAGCATGCCTTGTTTGTATCATTTCAATGGTTTGGAACCGCTTAACATGTTATCTCAGTCCTTATGACATGCTCATATGCTTGCATTTAATCCTCCTTCAATGTGTTTAAAGGTTGTTACCATATGCCCCTTGTTTAGGCCTCGGAGTATGCTTGCACTTTTAGACCATTAGATGCTATCTAAGTGCACCCTTGGCTTTGTTTAAGTCTGCATTTGACTTGTTTTAAGTCCCCTTAGCCTTGTGAGGTTTGGTGGACTTGACCTTGGTTTAAGCCTCCTTGGCTTGTCTTAAGCACTTGGGCCATTGTGGCATGTTTTGCTTGCTTTGTTTAGTTGGTTTGGCACCTCCCATGGCATGATTTTTAGAGCTTCATTTGCATGTTAATTGTCCATGCTATGCCTCTTTTAAAGTGCGCTTAAAAGTTGCCTTTATGTGCTTAAATGTTGGTCCATGTTGTCATGTATGCTTGCATGTGCATTTGGCCTCATTTCCTTGGTTGATGGCCACTGTTTTGGGCTTCCTCAAGGGCTGCCCAAACGAGCTTAAGTCCATCATTTGCTTGTTTGCATGCTTACCTTGTATGTTTGCTTGCATACTTGCATGAATGCATTGTGTGCCCATGTTGCATGCTAGTTCACATGCCTAGGTTGCACTCCATCTAGCATGCACGCCTTGTTCCTTGATTTAGTGATAGGAGTTGGGCCTTTGTTTGTTGGTTTGCATTGCATTTGAAATCAACATGCATAACTTGGTCTCTTGGGCCATCACGCATTGAAATGCGCGATTGATGGTCCGAGAACCAAGGACCATGTCCCTTTGAGTCATAAACATGATAAGGGATATGGTTGGTGCATACATTGCTTGAATTGCATTGCCATGCAAAGCTCTGTCCTCTGCTGCTGTCAAACAGATTTTGCAGGAACTTTTTGCCGATCGACTGCAGAGAGTGCTGACCAGCAATCCATCTGTGGCCGATGGATTCATTTTTGGCCGATCGACACCAAATCACAGCCGATGATGATTCCCTCCAGCCAGTGGCATTCCCCAACATCCAGTGAGCACATCCTGAGACTTTGGCAGTCTTCAGAGAAGCAGAGTAGGGAAAACAGAGACGGCTTGTGCATGGCACTGGACTTCCGAGCAAGACCCGAGCATGCGTGCATTGGACCCTCTTCCCGAGGCCCCCCTTTTATTGCTTTTCTTAGCTTAGTTAATTTGTTAATTAATTAGGTGATTTGTAATAATTAATTAGCTTGCGAGTTAGTTAATTTGTATTATTCTTTCGGTCCCTCCGAGCGAGGGCGAATTTGTAATAAGTGTGGGTGCATGTGTGTGCATGTCTTCCAACCCCCGCTTCTTTCTCCCTTTTACTTACCTGCTTTGATGGCTAGTATTAGGACATGTTTACTTTAGCATACCTCATGCTATGCATGCGTGCATCATTCATCAGTATTGCATGCACCAGGCTTGGCGCATCATGCTAACAGCATTAATATTTCAAATCTAACTTGAATACATGCTACCTATGCATTTTCACATGTCATTCATAGACTAGCCGAGCCTACTCTAGTGACATTCCATATGCGTTGCATTAGGCATTTAAATATGGACTTGGATCATGCATTGATTGCTAACGAGTTCTTTGTTTTGGCACGGAGTACGATGTAAGTATTTATGCTTTAGCATCTCGCATGAGTGTGAATATTGACATGACAGCATGCTTACCATGTGGCTAGCTGCTTATGTGATATAACTGCTTGAATGCCTGTGGGTGAAGGTTGGATTGTCTGAGTTGGAATAGCTCATTGAAATCCGTGTTTTAGCCTACTTGCGAGTAGCAAATTCCAAAACATTTTTTAAAACAAACGGATATGCAATGCCTATTTCCAAATTAGGCGATCTAGTCTATACTTTTGTGCTGTGTGCATAACATAGTAATTCTAGGCTAATAATCGGGATAAGAACACATAACATTTTCAAAATCGGATATCATGGTTAGTAGAGGCCGATCTTCGGATCGGGCGAGAGGGGGTGCTCATAGCTGACCTTCCCCAATCGTACCCAAGTTCCCGAGCCGAGGCAACTTTGGTGATGACGGGCACGTGGCCTTTGGCACTGAGTCAGGGTTTCCTAAATTCCCCCATAAAAAATATTTAGGTAGCGACTCTGTATCTGGCAAAGCAGTCCATGTTTGGCACTTCTTTTCAAAAATCTATTTTCTCAAAACGATTTGCCAGATTTGGACTCTTTGCTTCAGATTAAGAACCGTGACAAAAAATTGAGTCTGAACTGTAGCGCGAGGGCCTCACGCGGGTGCGTCTACAGTTTCTGGCGACTCCGCTGGGGAGTTTAGAGAGCTTGACTTGAACTGCTTTGATTTCATTTATGTGTCTCTTTGCATTGCATGTGCATTGGTGTGCCTAAGACACCGTGTTTGCCATCTGCCATTCCTGAATGGTTTGCCGGAGGCTTGACTTTGTCAAAGCATGCCATAAGGCTGACCGGTTGTGGGCTCTGACAGTATGGGAACACAAACCCTGGTTTTACCGGGGCACCCTTTTCGACCATTCGACCTAGTGCATATCGAAATCCATAGTGACCATTCCAAATTAGGACAGGTTGCTTACCCGATGTTAGGTTGTTTGAAAACTGCTGTGTGCATAGTGAAACCCTAGCTCCTGACAAAATAGGACAGGGAAACCCTACCCCTCTATAGGGGTGTTTTGGCTCTCTTTATTTGCTATGTGCTTTTAGAGTGCATCTCTACAGGAACGTACATATCAGTTTGCAAGTTTGAGTATCAGGCCCGAGGGCACCAGTATCAGTGTTGTCGAGAAATCAGTTATCTGCGGGTATCAAGTTCAATTTTGGGAACAGTGATTCTGGGGAACAGTGATCAGTAGTAGAGTGCAGTTGTTCGGCTACACTTGTGATTGATCTGTTTGGGCTGAAACGCTGTTTGTTTTTCCTTTCAGTTCAGAGTATCTAGAGAATTGATACAGAATAGCTAGTGTTCCCCCTTGCTAAGGTATGACTTATGATGACACAGAATTCAAAAGAGATTGTGGTTATGACAGCTACGCTAGATCAAGGGATCACCCTGCAGGATGAAACCAATGTTGATATATTACATCTACCCAGGTCGCCTGTCGCGCACCCAGTCTGGACCCCCCAGTTGTATCCGGCTCGTGAGCCCACCATATTTGAATTGATGGGAATGATAGGCGACCTCCAGAGATCCGTGGCCGATCTAGCCTATGGAATGTCGGCTTCGCCACCAGCGGCACAGTATGCCGAAAATTTCATACTGCAGGAGCCCCCGCTACTGGGGCGGATTGTGATAGAGCTCAGCCAACTAGAGGTTGCCTCCAGCTACAGCAATGACGTGTCAGCAACAACCGGGCTTCGCTCTGATGTAGCAACCCAAACCCTTGATCAAGCTGAGGCCAGAGGCAAGAACAAAATGAAGGCAGATGCCGATCCCATAAAACAACTGCTGCGGGCAGTCGAGGCTTTGAAAGCTGGGGGGATGAACAAGCAACAAATATCCGCAGTTGTGGCAAAAACTATGAAGGATGCTTTTCCCACTCCACCTGAGGGTAGTTCAAGTCAGTCAGAAAATCGGGATAGGCCCCGTCATGCCAGAACAGTTCCTCCTATTCCCAACCCTGCACCTGGGAAAGATCAGAAAACCAAGGCAGTGCCTGCCGACCCTTTTGCTAGTGCGTCTAGTAAGAATACTCAGACTTCAAAGTACCTGCCCCGAGGGCGCAGGATCTTTCATGCTCTCTACATGCCTCTGTCTAAGGCACTTCAGATTCTTGCCGAAAGGGGGCACCTCAAACCCCTTGAACCTCGGCCTCTCCCGAAGAATCTCCCTCTCACACATGATGCTGCTTTGTACTGCGCGTACCACCAACAGACCGGTCACGCCACCGACAACTGTTTCCGCCTTCGCCATGAAGTGCAGGATCTGATCAATAATGAGGTCATTCTTCCACCTACCTCGGCGAAGTCTGTTACCACCGAGCTGTTGGACTTTGAGGATACTGCGAGTATGTGATCAGGGGTTGGACCACCTGCGGGCGGCGCTCGGTGTATTTCAGATATGGCGTATGGCACGCACTTTTGAGCATTTGTAAATGCAATTTTGTAGCTTCTGGCTTGGGTTTTGAGTCAGTTCTTTGTTTTGTTTTTGAGTCTGCCTCTTTGCTTTGAGTCAGTCTTTTTGTTTTTGGGTCTGTCTTGTGGTACCGAGTCAGTCCCGTTGTATAGGGTGTCAGGTGATTCTAGGGTTGTTGCCTTGAACACCGTTTTGGTTTTGTAAATACCCTTTTGTTTTGAGTCTGTCTCTGTTGTGGAGCCAGTTACAATCAGGGAATTTGAATGGAGCAGCTGCGGCTATCATGTTTCCATGCTTATTGCTAATTTTGAGCTAGTTGTGCCAAAGGATTTGAATCGAACGGCCGTGCATTCCACCTGTTCTCTTGTGCCCTGAAAATCATTGCATTGACCTATGTTTTTCAAAACCTCTTTAACACTGCGGTGAAAACGAAGAGGAAGGAATTCCTCGAGTTTTGCAAAACTTTGATCAATTTGAGAAAAGGAGAGGCATGCTAAGCCTTTAATGAATGAAACCATGCTTGTTAGCGTGAGTACTGAGAAGGACCCTAGCTTGATCCAGATTGGTTCCACACTATCTTCGGCGCGAGCGATTTGTCGCTTTCTTAAAAACTTTCAAAAACAAATGTTTTGCGCGGCCCTGTGAAGACCTGTGTGGAATCGCTCTTGAGATTGTGCAGCCTAGGATCACTCTCAGCCTCAAGATTCAACCCGTCTGTTTTCGAACCTTGAACCCGTTCAGAAAGTTCAACGGTCAACCGCCATGTGAGGTCTGTGTGGCCAGATTAGAAGCAACCCTCGAACAAGAGGCGCCAAAATCAGATCAAGAAGATCAGATCTCACCGGAAGAAGCGTGTGAAACAACCGTGATGGATCCTTCTGCAAATCAACGCAATAGCCATTCTCTTGGATTCAGATGATTTCGGGATCTCAAAACCATTTGGCATGGACTTGTTACACTTTTACCCTTTGAGAGGCTCGCTGGGTCGAAAACCCGGAAAGGTGACCCAGGCAAAAATTAGAGCAAGAGAAAAATACAAAAAAAGAAAAAGAAAAATACAAAAAAAAAAGGAAAATATATATATACAAGAAAAATACAAAAAAAAAAAGAAAAGAAGAAAAGAAAAGAACAAAAAATATATATATACAAAAAAAGCTCGCAAGGCCGAAAACCCGCAACGGGCGCCTTGGCAAAAGTTAGAGCCTAAAAAGTGAAGGTTAAAATACCCGAGTGTACCTTAACCGGAACTACGTAAGGCTTGATTCCCATGTTTGGGATACGTAGGCAACTTCATCCTGAAGTCCAACCCTCAACGCTTTCATAGCACCTCAGTCCATGTAATGGTTTTGATTATTCTTGCCCTCCCCGAATCCGATAGTTCGGTTGTGACAACCGGATACATAGGCAACTTCGTCCTGAAGTCCAGCCCTCAACACCTTCAAAGTGACTGTGTCCATATATTGGTTTTGACTATCTTCATCTTCTCTGTATCCAAGAAAGTTCGGTCGTGATCATCACTGGTAAGGACTATTTACAATATGTTGCGGCATCATCCAGACAAGGGGCAACTTTCCGTTGCCATGAGTCGCCGTTTAAAACAGGGGCAACTTTCCGTTGCTGTGCAGCGTCCTTCAAACAAGGGGCAATTTTCCATTGCCTCCGATCCGAGGTTGTGCATCTCGAGAATGAGTTCCGCGCTCGTTGGGCGGCGGCCGTTTACAAAAATAGTTTTTGAGAATTTTTACTGAGGTTGACCATTTTCTCAAAAATTATTTCATTTTCCAAAACTAGACCATTTTCTTGGACCCAAAAAGGAAAATTTTCAGTGCTCATAGTCTGACTTGCATGGTTTTCAAATCAAAAATCAAACAAGTATGTTAATCTGACTCTCATTTTGGTCAAAATTGTTTTAGTAGAAAACCAAAACAAAAAAATGGTCAAAATGATGAACTATGGGCATAGTTGAGTCAGGCTTCCTGTCTTTCCCCCATCGCCAGCATACTTGCCAAGAAGGGCACAACTTAAGCTGTCATTAAAGGGCTGAAAGCTCTCTCAACCTCCGAGCAACGAGGTATCAAACCAAGTGCGAAGCACGAATCCGAAGGGATCAAGGTACTCTGTTCCCTTACTTGGGGCATCGACCAAGCGCCACCAGAAAAAACAGCCGTGAGCTAACCATGTCGGGCGTGAACCCACAACTTCCTATTCATCCATTAAAAAATCCTGGGGAGGGATAAAAATGAGAGAATAAAGAATAGAGAGGTGTAAGTTGAGAGAAAAAGCGAGCCAAAGGGTTTTGAGAGAAAAACCGAGCCTGAGGGCCGAGCAATGTGAGAATCACAAATTAGAAAGGGTGGGAAACAATACCTGGAGGAATTGGCTCCTCGAGATCTGAGAGGTCTCTTGTCTTGGTAACACATCTGTGTGTCGTGTCTTTTGTTTTGTTTACCTCAACTTTTGTTTTGAGTCTTTTTCAAGTGTTACTCGATGTGTTAAGGTCGTGTACCTTTTGTTGAGTCATAGTATGCTGTGTTCAGTTGTAGGCTCAATACCCGGTTGAGAACCCTTTTCTCATTTTCAAAGATTAATCGTTTTGTGCTCAGAATGCTGTGCCATTCTTCACATTTGTGCAACAACATGATTTGGTTCTTTCATACAAACTGCAGGGTCCACCCCCGATAAGTGTGAACAGGAAAACACGGGCCTCTTCGAAGCTTCTGGGTTTCAGATCGCATCTGAGTGTGCTTCAACTTCAGTGGATTCGACCTTCATGGTCCGTCTTGTCAGATTTGGGCTATTTGTTCAGGATCCGTTGTGTGCAAAATGAGCCAAGCGCTGTGTTATGGGTTGTATGCAGATTAATCCCCAATAGAGTATGAGCCGAATGTTCAGAATGTGTAGTAGCTGGTATGGGATGTTTTGCTGTTGACTGGTTCGTTATCTGATTATTACAATGCAAGTGTTCAATTTTCAGACAACAGATCAATTTCATTTACATTGAGGTGCAACATATGCAATGCGTTGCAATATATAAAATGTACAAATACAACACTTTTTTCAGACAAAAGGTTTGTTTCATTTCATCATCTCTTTCAAGTACATAGTTTTGGAAATAAAAATCTGCCTGCGGCAGTACAAGGTACTCTAACTACCAGCAAAAAAAGTACAAAAGAAAAAGAAAAAAAAGAAAAACCAGCAAAAGTCTGGATCAATGACAAAAGACCATGGGTCTAGGGGTCCATCCTCGTCCTCTTCCTGGACGAAGGTCCAGGAGCATCATCAGCACTGTCATCTGAGCCCGAGTTCGAGCCGTCTCCGGTCTCCTCCGACGACGACTCTACCTCCGCCTCCGCCTCCGACTCCTCATCATCATCATCAGGGACAGGTGCCCGTGAGCTACTCCCAACGTGAGCGCGCCCCGCCCTGGTGCGAGGATATACTCTACCACCTCCTCCGGCAGGAACAGAGGGTCTAGCTGGAGCACCTCCTGCGGTAGGGATCTAAAAGGGAGGCTAAAAAGCACAAATGGCAAACGCATCAGTATGCCGTGAGCAGTTTATCAGTGCAGAATGCAATGTATGCAGTATAGTGTGTGAGTGCCGTGAGCAGTTTATCAGTGCAAAATGCAATGCAACGTGCGAATACCGTGAGCAGTTTATCAGTGCAGAATGCAATGCAACGTACGAATGCCGTGAGCAGGTTATCAGTGCAGAATGCAGTGTATGAGTACAGTGTGCAAATGCCGTGAGTAGTTTATCAGTGCAGAATGCAGTATATGAGTATAGTGTATGAATGACGTGAGCAGCTTATCAAGTGTTGTGTTGTGCACCAGATTATGTTAAAGCAGCTTATGAGTATGGTTTGAGGTCGTGATCAGAAGAACATACCGGAATACTATATAGGGCCAGGAGGTCGAAGGTCCGCTGTAGCATCCCCATCATGGAGGCATTCGACTCCAGGGACTGCTGGGTGTACTCGGAGGACGCCTGCAAAAGTATCAAAGGCATCAGTATTCTGCAGAATATCAAAATAAACTGAAATAAAATGACAAATGCAAGATGCAAGATGAAGTAGTACATACCGGAGGTAAGTCATAGAACCTGACCAACTCATGGTCAGCCGGAGGAGGAGCAAAGGGAATCTGGTACGTCGCCCCACCCTGCCCTCGGCATGTCATCGTCGTGGGTAGCGCTGGCCAGCTAACCCCCCGACCCCTCCGAGCTCCGCTCCTGCCACGGACACAAGCCGTCCTCGACGTCCCTACCCCAGCTCCTGCTCCAGCTACTGGCGCCGCAGGTCCCCCTCTCTCAGCTCGGCGACCACCACTCAAGGGTCGCATAATGTAGGTCCGGACGTACTCTGCGTAGTCGCCCTCGCCTCTGTGACGCTCCGCACCCCAGCCAACGGTGTAGTCCCTCATGTGCTCAAAGGAGAACCCCTCTGTATGCCTCATATGTGTAGGAGGCGGACCCGAAACTATCTGCTTCGGTAAACCCAGGGTCTGACGCAAGAAATGCTCGCCCAAGTACCAAGCCCGACAGACCGGGCCCTCCAATAGAATCTGGCAACGGGCAGTCTCCTCTACGCCCTCGTAGTGATCCCTCACCACGGCCGGCAACGGAGCCCAGGGCTACCAGGTGATCTGCGGGTAAATATGCAGTTTGTTATCTATCTGTTATCAAACATACAGTGCTAAGCGAAGCCTAAGCAAATTCTAAAGTTGAACATACCTCCGCGGCGGTGATGGTGTCGAAGTAGCGGCGGAAGAAAATAAAAGACTCCCGTGGTCTCCGCACGCATCGCACATCAAAGCGATGAAAAAAGGGGACGCCGAGTGGGGTCTCCACATCAGGTACTGGGGCAAGCCTGGAAAAGTAGGCATACACCCATAACTGCAGAACAGATATAAGTATGACTATCAGATAAAGCAAAATACAGAATAAAGCAGAAATGGCAGAGCCGTGTGTTGTGCGGTGTATTGTACAGAGTATACAGTGTGTGCAGTATACAGTCAAAGTAAAGCCGAATATGTGTGTGCCGCGTGTGCAGTATATAGTCAGTGAGAGGCAGACCATGGGGTGTGCAGTGTACAGAATACAGAAAACGTGAAGCAGAAATGTAAAAGGGGAAGAAGATGTACCTCCCAAGCTCGCCAGTAGCCGCCAAGAAGCTGTCCGCTGAGGCGGGAAGAAGAGCTCATGTAACCATACAATGTGGCCAAGCCTGCGCCACCCCAGTCATAACGGCGGATCCGCCTGACATCCACCAGTGCGCTCAACAGACATAGAGGCATGGTGTTCGCCCGGTCGGCGAAAAGGGTCGTCCCAAGAAAAAACATGATGAAACCCCGTGCGTACTGATCCATCTCCTCCGGGGTCATCTGCGCCTCCTCCGCCAAGGCTGACTGAATCCGGAAGTGGCTCTCGAACCACGAGTACCTGACAAACCCTGCCCGGGCAAGGAGTGGCTGAGTGCCGAGCAGGTACAGCTGGGCGGCGTCCCACTCATCCATATCGGTATCGAAGGGGATCGGATCACCCCCTACCCCGATGCTAGTGAGCATCGAGAAATCGTAGGGAGTCATCGTCATGTCCCCCGCAGCAGAGAAGTGGAAGGAGTTGGTGGTATCCCACCACCTCTCCACTAAAGCAGCAAGCAAGGGCCTACAGGTCGTAAGCCGGGAGAGCCCCCTGCAGAAGATGCCGAAACCGGCCTCATCGACGATATGGCGAACCGCGTCTGGCAGCTCTATGTACCAGTCCCGAGCAACGACGTTCCCATACCCGCGGATGGTATGGGAATCCCCCTGTAATCAAAAACAACAATTGCGAGGCAATATTCAAAATGCAATTTTTAGAAGCATACAGATATACAGCATGTGTGCATGTTTTCAGATTCAAGCAGATACCGGGTACCAGTGTGTATGCAGTGAAATACAGTGTGCGCCGTGCGTTTGGGTGATTCAGGGTCAGTGCAGTGTGTGTGCACGTGTAAGTTTCAAACAAATACCGGTTGTAAGTTTGTTTGCGATCAACTACAGTGTACAGTGCATCAATGTATCAGAATTAAGCAGTTACAGAATATGACCAGCTACGGCAGTTTTATATTCTACATTGCGGAAAGTAAAGCAGAGGAAAGAATGTTACCTCGGAAGCGCCGAAAGACATATGAGAGGTAGGCTCGCGTAGTAATAGCTTGGGTGCCACGCCCCTCTCAAAGCCCCTGAACTGGCGCAGTCCATCGGGGAGCATCGCATGAACCACTGGCCTGTAAGTCTCCAGATCGAACGGCCGGATGTGAAATGGCAAGGGCTCGGCCTCGGGATCCATCTCGTGCTCTGAAGGGGTCCCGCCCTGTGGAAGATCGTCCGCCATCCCAAAGAGAATGTGAAAATGGCCGGAAGACGAAAAACCGGACGAGAATGTGAAGAGTCAACAAAAAGTCAACCCCGAGAGGGCCGAAAAAGCCGAAGTGCGGAAAAGGCATAGATATCGAGAAAAACTCGAGGGAAACAAGCCCCGAGTGGTGGGAATCAAAAACGAGACACCGAAACGAAGTTTCGTTCGGTTCAAAACGTTCGAAACGCGAAGGTATTCGCGAATCGGACGACGAAATGGAGGCTAGAACGCAAGAAAACGAGGAAATCAAAGGAGGAAAATGATCTAGAGAGAGAGGGGGAGAAATTTCGAGCAAGACGAAGTGAAGAAAATAGGGCTAGAAGCCCTATTTTAAAAGACCCGTGGCCAAATGACTGAACTGCCCCGATATAGGAACATTTTGCCGGTCGGCCACACTGTTGGCCGGTCGGCAAAATTTTGTGCCGATGGAATTTTGTGATGGCCGATCGACGGTCGGTGATGCATTTTGATGGCCGGTGGGTATCCGGTGGTCTCTTACAGTGGTTTTGGCGCCTCCTACATCCTTTTTTGGGTTATATGTGTGGTTCAGGGCCTTCATTGCTCAAGACGGTGCAAGAAACGTGCATCTCCGGCGCTCAACCGGCCTCCGTTTTGACCTCGGATCGTGTCTTCTGTGCGTGGCACTCGAATTCGTGCAAGGTGTATCCTTTCCGTATCCTTTTGGCTTTTACAAAACTCAAAAGTTGCCCCATGTGTATCGCATGTCAATCGCACTGTCTTGTGCATTTCAAATCAATCGCACTGTCTTGTGCATTTCAAATCATTGCACTGTCTTTTGCACTCGCGTTGTCTAAACGCATCGCGCTGTTTTGCACATCTCATTGCATTTTGCATGCATTCCATCGCGCTATCTTGCGCATCGCACTGTCTTGTGCACTCGCGTTGTCTAACGCATCGCGCTGTTTTGCGCATCTCATTGCATTTTCCATGCATTCCATCGCTCTATCTTGCGCATCGCACTGTCTTGTGCACTCGCGCTGTCTAACGCATCGCGCTGTTTTGCGCATCTCATTGCATTTTGCATGCATTCCATCGCGCTATCTTACGCATCGCACTGTCTTGTGCACTCGCGTTGTCTAAACGCATCGCGCTGTTTTGCGCATCTCATTGCATTTTGCATGCATTCCATCGCGCTATCTTGCGCATCGCACTGTCTTGTGCACTCGCGTTGTCTAACGCATCGTGCTATCTTGCGCATCTCATTACATTTTGCATGCATTCAATCGCGCTATTTTGCGCATCACACCGTCCTGTGCATACGACGGTCTAGGAGACCCTAAATCCTCTGAAGGTGCAAGTCCTTCGGTGTTTGTCGTGCCCGAACGACTTTTGATAAGTTGCATTATACATGTATTTCAAGCGACTCGCATCATCGCATATTCAAGTTCACGTCCATCTCAAAAGTCGCGCGTTGTCGCGCACTTCAAAATCATGCATCATCATGCATTTGCATTTCAAAAACAAAAACAAAAAAAAAAACATGCATATGTCATGCATCATTGTAAATAGTGCATATGTCATGCATCATTGTAAATAATGCATATGTCATGCGTCTTACTGCAAATATTACATTTACGCCCATCCATTGCATATTGTAGATATTGCATTATAGGTTGCATACATTCATTGCATCACTTCCATCTAGGGTCTGTGCCTTTCCTTGTTGAGCTTGGTCTGGTATGTGCTCATACTTTTCACGTCTATACACTCATAGTTCTGTATGACCGTTCTATGTTAGACGTGATTTGTTCATGTCCATACCTTTTCTAGGCAAGATACGGCTTGGCCGTAGGCCTTATTCCACTGTATCCATTCCATTGCATATTTGTAAATAGTGCATTGTAGTTTGCATGCATCGACTGCATCATCTCCATCTAGGGCTTGCGCCTTTCCATGTTGAGCTTGGTCTGGTATGTGCCCATACTTTTCACGTCTATACACTCATAGTTCTGTATGACCGTTCTATGTTAGACGTGGTTTGTGTGTGTCCATGCCTTTCCTAGGCAAGATTTGGTTTGGCCCGCGTGCCATATCCATTATACATATTGCATTGTAGTGTAATTTTTGCATCCTGCATTAGGATCATGTTCTTTCGTTAGCGGATCATTCCCCACTTATGTCATTCCACCCAATTACTTGTTCTTGTGTCCGTCTACATCACTCATAGTTTTGTGTGACCTTTGCTATGGTAGACGGACTTGTTACCTCCATCAATCTATTTGACATTTGTGTGGTTTTGAACCGCCCATGATTGGATCATGATTCAATTGCATTGCATATTGTTTGCATTGTTTCAATTGCATTGCATTTTCATTTACATTGTTTATACATAGTTTTGTATATATTGCATATCATTTTGCATTCATTTTGTATGTTATGCATGTTGCTAACGATATTGTACCTGTTAAGTTTGCTTTCTTTTTAGGCACGATATTGTATGCACGGTTCATTTGAGGCTGGTGCAACCAGACGAACCGGACAGGTATTGTATCCTCTGCGTGAGACGTATCGAGAATTACATAATTCTCTTACATCCTTTCTGCATTATAGTGTAGTTTGGTGTATGTTAGCTTAAAACTGTCGCATGTTATGCTTCGTTACAGCTTTCTTTGCATGATCATAAGTTATGTTCGGCTTTGTGCTTTGTCTTGCATTTTGCCCCTGCCTTCGAGCGTATATCTTGTTTGTCTTGCATGTTTGTCTAAGTCTTCGGCCTTGTCAAAAATGGGTCGTCTCTGGGCTTTGACATTCACTACCGTCATTGTTATGACTTTCGAGTTCTGTCAAAGAGGGGCAACTGTAGACACCCCATTTTTGACCGTCCTCAAGACTTGGACGTCACCGCTTGAACACTCGGTGATCATCCATGTTCGTGTTCGTCTTGAGTTCCCGGAGGTCTCAGCTACGCGCCTTGCCTCAGGACCTCTCGACTCGACTGTTTTGTGTTTGGTTTTGCACCAAACACTTGTGTTTTGCCTTGAAGGGGCAGGGAATGCCTTGTGAGGCATCCCCACTCATCACCGGCCATGGCTCGAGGCCACCAGCCAGTGATTTTATGCCATCGGCAATATATATTGCCGGTCGGCATTCTTTGTTGCCAATCGGCCATTTATTTTGTCAAAGTGGCAATTTTGGATGGTCGATCACTGTTCATCTACTTTTAGTAGATATTTTGTGCCAGCTGTGATAGCTGGCACCCACTCTGTTCCCCTCCATACACGTGTATGGAGGGATTTCCCTCTTGGATGGCTTGTTTTGGAAGCCTTACAAGAGGGAGTTGCCTATAAGAAGAGGCTTCCTCTCTTGGCATTAGGGTTAGAAAAAATTGTTAGAGGAGCTCTGGTTCTAGGTTTAGGGTTTTATATCTATCCTATATCTGTATCTCTCCTTCTCTTGTATTGTGTGTGTTTAAGCCTTAGTTTTGTACACAAACACACACTACCACACCTTTCCTTGGAGCTGAGGCCCTTGAGGGTTGTTTTTAGAGTTTTGAAGTTGATTTCAACCTCAAGAAGCTGCTGGAGCTCCATTGTTGAAGAGGGTCTACAAGGGTAAGACTTTTGTCCCTTTTTACTCCTTTTTTGCAAAGCTTTTTAGCCTATCTTGCATCTGTATTTGAGCTTTGTGTATAACATAAAAAAGTTCTATTTTTAGGCCCTCTAAATAGTTGTTTAAGGTTTCTTCAAGATTTGGGGTTGTTTGACCCCTCTTAAGCCTTGTAAGACTCCATTTTGTGCCATTTTGGGTGAGCTCCGAGACCTTGGTGTTTGGGCCTCCTCACCACTGAAATCTTGAGGGATTTCGGAGGTGAGGATGGTGCCTTGAGGTCCTAAGAAGGAGAGGGCCACCCCCTCTCCTTGTTGTCCTTGAAAAGGGCACTTTTTGCCTCTTGAGGGAGCACCTAGCTTAGGCTCATGCTCATGTTGACCATGCCTTGGCTATTTTTTATGCTTATTATGTCATAATATAGCATTGTTGTATGTTGGTTTTGGTACACCATGCTTTCTTAGCATACATGACTTGTAATGCCATTTTGTTGCCTTAACATGCCTTAGGTTGTAAACCATTGTTCTAGCATGCTTTAGGCTTAGCTTTGTGAAGCTTTCATGTTTATTTTGCCATGTTTAAGGTCTGTCCTTGGCTGTTTTGGTCGACCATAGCTTGCATTGCATGCCCCCTTTGCATTTTGGGCTTGTTGGCCTTAAGTATATAAGTGTATAGCATGCCTTGTTTGTATCATTTCAATGGTTTGGAACCGCTTAACATGTTATCTCAATCCTTATGACATGCTCATATGCTTGCATTTAAGCCTCCTTCAATGTGTTTAAAGGTTGTTACCTTATGCCCCTTGTTTAAGCCTCGGAGTATGCTTGCACTTTTAGACCACTTAGATGCCATCTAAATGCACTCTTGGCTTTGTTTAAGTCTGCATTTGACTTGTTTTAAGTCCCCTTAGCCTTGTGAGGTTTGGTGGACTTGACCTTGGTTTAAGCCTTCTTGACTTGTCTTAAGCACTTGGGTCATTGTGGCATGTTTTGCTTGCTTTGTTTAGTTGGTTTGACACCTCCCATGGCATGATTTTTAGAGCTTCATTTGCATGTTAATTGTCCATGCTATGCCTCTTTTAAAGTGCGCTTAAAAGTTGCCTTTATGTGCTTAAATGTTGGTCCATGTTGTCATGTATGCTTGCATGTGCATTTGGCCTCATTTCCTTGGTTGATGGCCACTGTTTTGGGCTTCCTCAAGGGCTGCCCAAACGAGCTTAAGTCCATCCTTTGCTTGTTTGCATGCTTACCTTGCATGTTTGCTTGCATACTTGCATGAATGCATTGTGTGCCCATGTTGCATGCTAGTTCACATGCCTAGGTTGCACTCCATCTAGCATGCACGCCTTGTTCCTTGATTTAGTGATGGGAGTTGGGCCTTTGTTTGTTGGTTTGCATTGCATTTGAAATCAACATGCATAACTTGGTCTCTTCGGCCATCATGCATTGAAATGCGCGATTGATGGTCCGAGAACCAAGGACCATGTCCCTTTGAGTCATAAACATGATAAGGGATATGGTTGGTGCATACATTGCTTGAATTGCATTGCCATGCAAAGCTCTGTCCTCTGCTGCTGTCAAACAGATTCTGCAGGAACTTTTTACCGATCGACTGCAGAGAGTGCTGACCAGCAATCCATCTGTGGCCGATGGATTCATTTTTTGCCGATCGACACCAAATCACAACCGATGATGATTCCCTCCAGCCGGTGGCATTCCCCAACATCCAGTGAGCACATCCTGAGACTTTGGCAATCTTCAGAGAAGCAGAGCAGGGAAAACATAGGCGGCTTGTGCATGGCACTAGACTTCCGAGCAAGACTCGAGCATGCGTGCATTGGACCCTCTTCCCGAGGCCCCCCTTTTATTGTTTTTCTTAGCTTAGTTAATTTGTTAATTAATTAGGTGATTTGTAATAATTAATTAGCTTGCGAGTTAGTTAATTTGTATTATTCTTTCGGTCCCTCCGAGCGAGGGCGAATTTGTAATAAGTATGGGTGAGAGGGGGTGCTCATAGCTGACCTTCCCCAATCGTACCCAAGTTCCCGAGCCGAGGCAACTTTGGTGATGAGGGACACGTGGCCTTTGGCACTGAGTCAGAGTTTCCTAAATTCCCCCATAAAAAATATTTAGGTGGCGACTCTGTATCTGGCAAAGCAATCCATGTTTGGCACTTCTTTTCAAAAATCTATTTTCTCAAAACGATTTGCCGGATTTGGACTCTTTGGTTCAGATTAAGAACCGTGACACAAATTGAGTCCGAGCTGTAGCACGAAGGCCTCATGCGGGCGCGTCTACACCCACACCTCACCGGTCATGGCTCGAGGCCACCGGCCTTGTTTCCTTGCCACCGGCCATTGGTGATGGCCGGTCGACACTAATGATGTTCAGTCGGCATTGTGTTTGGTCGGCCGGCCACTGATTTTGGTCAATCGGCCACTTTTTCTGGCCAAGACCTTTTCTTGAGGGGGGTTTGAACCTTTTGAACCCTTGGTTTTAGCTTCTTGAGGAAGCTTGAACCTTTTAAACCCTCGGTTCTAGCTTCTTGAGGAAGCTTGAACCTTGTAAACCCTTGGTTTTAGCTTCTTGAGGAAGCTTGAACCTTTTGAATCTTTGTTCTAGCTTCTCCAAGAAGCTTGAACCCCTTTTCCAGCTTCTCCAAGAAGCTTGAACCCTTTTGTCTAGCTTCTCCAAGAAGCTCGGGCCCTTTTGCTCCAAGCTTCTAAAAGAAGCTTGACCCTTTTGCCTAGCTTCTCCAAGAAGCTTGGCCCTTTTGCTCCAAGCTTCTAAGAGAAGCTTGGACCCTTCTTCCTCTATAAAAGAAGAGCTCCTCTTCCATTGCAAGGGTTCCAAGAAATTTGTCTAAGGCAAAAACCATATACTTCCCTCCATATCTCTACTTTCCAAGCTCCAAACTCCATTGTTCTTGCCCTTTTGCGCACCAACTCTTGGACTAACACCTCCATCATCAACCTAAGGGTCTTGGAGGCCATTTTTAGAGGCTACGGGACTATTTCTTTGGACTAAGAAGCTGCTGTCCCCTTTTGGCTTCAAGGGTAATCTCTTTTCCCTCTTTATTCCCCGTTTTTGCACACACTTTTATCCTATCTTGCAAGCATATTTGGGCTTTGTCATAAACTGAAAAAAGTCTTATTTTGAGTTCCTTTTGAAGTTTATTTAAGATCACTTTTGTGTTTGGGGTCGTTTACCCCCTCGTAGGCCTTGTTTTGCCCCATTTTGTGCTATTTTTGGTGAGCTCCGAGACCACCTTGTTTGGGCCTCCTCACCACTGAAATCTTGAGGGATTTTAGTGGTGAGGATGGTGTCTTAAGGTCCTAAGAAGGAGAGGGCCATCCCCTCTCCTTGTTGCCTTCAATATTGGCCATTTTAGCCTCATGTGTGAGCACCATTTTTTAGTTCATGTTGGCCATGTCTTAAGTGTTATTTGTGCTTATTTTGCCATGATAAAGCACTGTTTTAACTTGGTTTAGACACACCATGCTTGCTATGCATACTTGTCTTGTAATGCCATGAATTGCCTTAACATGTGCCTAGCATTCAGACCACTATGCTTACTTGTTTTGGCTTAGCTTTGTGAAGCTTTTGTGCATGTTTTAGTGTGCTCGAGGTCTGTTTTTGGTCATTCGGGTCATCCATGCTTTGCTTTGTATAGCTACCATGTAATCCCCCTTGGCTTGCCTTGAGTTTTAGACCATTGTTGCATACTTAGCTTGTCTTGTTTACTTGGTTTTGCACCTTCTATAATATGATTTCAGAGCTTTCTATGCATGCCATGTATCCATGTTTATCCTCTTTTAAGTGTGCTTAAAAGTTGCTCTTTGGTGCCTAAGTGTTGGACTTTGTGTGCATACATGCTTGTATGTGTTTTGGCCCTCATTTCCATGGCATTTGGCCACTGATTTGGGCCTATTTGAGAGCTGGCCATTTTGGTTTAAGACCATTCCCACATGTCGTTGCATGCTCATCCATCTTGCATGCTTGTTAGTTTGCATAACTTGCATGCTTGCATGTTTACATTGCTTGTTCACATGCTCATATTGCATGCTTAGCTTCCATGCCTAGGTTGCATAACATTAAGCATGCATCTCTTGCCTCTTGAATTGATTATGATGGAGGTTGGGGCCCATTGTTTGTTTTGTGCATTTCATTCCATATTAAAATTGCACACTTTGACTCTTTGGGCCATCACGCATTGAAATGCACGATTGGTGGTCCAAGAATCGAGTACCATGCCCCTTTGAGTCATAAACTGATTAGGGGTGTGGTGGTGCACACATTTGCTTGAAATGCATTACCATGCCTTGTTTTGCCCTCTGCTGCTGTCAAAACAGGTTCTGCAGGACGAATTGGCCGGTCGACTACATACAGTGCCGACCAACCATGTATTGCTGGCCGAGAGCCACACCAATGGTCGATGACCACATCCCCTTAGCCAGTGATCATTTACCTTGGTCGGTGGCACTCCACAGTGTGCAGAGAGCATACCTTGGGACTTGTGCAGTCTCCAGAGGAGCAGAGCATGGTAAACAGAGGCAGCTTGTGCATGGAAATGGATTTCTGGGAGAGGCCAATCCAAGCTTGCATGCATCCCTCTTCCCGAGGCCATTTTACTGCTTTAAATAGCTTAATTAATTTGTTAATTAGTTAAGGGTTTGTAATATTTAATTAGCTTGTAGGTTAGTAAATTTGTATATTCTTTCAGACCCTCCGAGCGAGGGCAATTGTGTAATAAGTGTGCGTGAGTGTGTGCATGTCTTCCAACCCCACGTCTTTCTTCCATTTTATTTACTAGTTTTTGATGGTTAGTCTAGGGCATGTTTCAATTAGCATACAGTATGATAGCATGTTTGCATCCATTCATTCGTTTTGCATGCACCGGGCTCGGCACATCATTCTAACTGCATTTGTACTTCAATTCCAAATTGAATACGTGTTAGTTGTAGCATCTCACATGTCATTATAGATTAGCCGAGCCTATCTTAGTTGCATTTTGCATGTGTTGCATTAGCCATCTTAACATGAACTAGGATCATGCATATGATTACTAACTAGTTTCTGTTTTGGCTCAGAGTACTCGATAAGTTCTTATGCTTTAGCATCCTTGCATGCGTGTGAGTGTTGCCATGACAGCATGCTTACCATGAGGCTATTTGCTTATGTGATATAACTGCTTGAATGCCTGTGAATGGAGGTTGAATTACCTAAATTGGAATAATGCATTAAAACTGTGAGTTTTAAGCCCATTAGATAGTGGCAAAACCATCTTTTTTAAAGCCCACTTGAGGGTGGCAAAACCTGCATTTTAGCCTACTTGCGAGTAACAAACCATTTTCAAAACAAACATGTAATGTTTTGTTCCAATTTAGGTGATTTGGTCTATACTTGTTTGCTGTACGCATAACATAGTAATTCTAGGCTAACAACCGGAATAAGAACACATAATGCTTTCAAAACAAGATATCACGGTTAGTAGAGGTCGATCTTTGAATGGGCGAGAGGGGATGCTCATAGCTGACCTTCTCCAATCGTACCCAAGTTCCCGAGCCGAGGCAACTTTGGTGATGATGGACATGTGGCCTTTGGCAACGAGTCAGGGTTTCCTAAATTTCCCTAAAAATAAAATATTTAGGTGGCGACTCTGTATCTGGCAAAGCAGTCCATATTTGGCACTTCTTTTCTAAAAATCTATTTTTCTCAAAACGATTTGCCGGATTTGGACTCTTTGGTTCAGATTAAGAACCGTGACAATTTGAGAGTCCTGAACTGTAGTAAACCCAATATGAACAGAACGGGACTCATCCTCCCGGGACGTTCGGGGACGTCTACAAAAGGTCTCTTTGAAGAAAAGCATTGATCAGGGCTTGGTTTTGCTCTGCTAAGCGGTTGATGCTGTTGGTAAGTTCTGTGAAGTACTGCGGCGGGTTGTTTGGATTAGGAGGGTCGGCTTGGTGGTCGACAACATTGTGGTGAGAAGCCATGGATCTAGTTGTGACCATCCACCTTGGTGCGTGGCAGGAAGGGGTTAATGGAAAGGGGTCTCCGGCGACAATGAGCACAACTGGCACGCGGAGCAAAAGGATTCCCACAGACGGCGCCAACTGATGATACAGCGTGTTCTAGATGGAACGGGTCGGATTGATACACGCTTTCCAAACTGGTGCCTGAGGTACCAAGCCCACCGAGAGACCTGCACAAAAGTTCAACGGGGAACGGGGAGTCCCCCAGCGAACCCTCCGACGAGCAAGTTAGAAGGAGAGATGGAATGTAGAGATAGATTAGTGATAGAAAAGCTTAACCTTTTCCTTGTCTTCGATGCCTGCTTATATCCTCTGCTAATCATTTCGTTGTCCCTTCCGACCTGTCACCTTGGTCGAAAGTCTATGCTCTAGCTTACCTTGTTCATGGTGAGGCCGTTCTGTCCCGACGGGGAAGAGTTATCACAATAAATGCTGCAGGAAAGCTCATTAATGACTGATGTGTGGTGCAATAACTTTGCAGGATCTTTGTCTACTAATGTGGGTGATTCTCTACTTGCCAAGTGTTTAGATGTCATTGTTGTTTGGTGCAACGCTGGGTTTCACGAGTGTTGGGCTTTAGTATTTGAATCATGGATTAGACCTTAGGTGGTGGGCTATATCTTTTATGGTCTTACCTATGTCAATAATATTTGTCAATTGAAAACTCTTATTGTAAATAATTGAAAGTTATAATTGAGACTAAAATAAATACATATCATTTAGTTGAAAATAAATGCCCCTACATATCAAAATTTTGATTAAAATGTGACAAATTAAGGCTAAAAGAGTAGAAAAAAAATGCATAAAATTGAGTTTTAGAGGGATTGTTAATGATTTTTAAAATTTCACGGCCGCGACACCCTATTCCCGATACATACCGGCCGATACTACCGATACCAATACTCCGCGATCGATATCGTTACGTTACCCGATACCACGATTTAGAACTATGAGTAGGATTGAATTGTGATGTAGGGAAAGTAATTTCGGCTATGATTCTCAAAAAATTTATTTATGTCCCCACCTTGTTGTGCCTATGGCAAGAGTTGTAGGACTAATCTAATTGGCAAGATTGATGCCTTCATTCCTTGGAGTTTAGACTTGATCTGCTGTAATATATATATAGTGCTAGTATAGCGTGAGCTTGGGCCAATGCATTGGTCACTCAAGCATGGAAAAGATTTGACTATGCAAATTATTCTATATTCCTTTTCTTTCTTTTTTTCTTTTTTGAAAAGGAAAAGAAAATTTGGCCCTTGATTTTTTTTTTTTTTTTTTGCAAATCAATTATTTTCTTTCATGCTTAAGGAATTTTTTTTAAAAACGCAGTAAAATCTTTGAAAGCTCAACTAGTATACCTATATATGGATGACGAGAGGAGTTTCATGAAAAAACCCTATGCTTTGAATCAATCATCTTTACACGTCTCAGTGTCGTCGTCCATCTATTGGAGCTAAATTAGAGCTTTAAATCAAAAAGGTAGCTAGACTTGTTGCTCTCCTTTGCAAGAAAGATTTCTTTGTCTTTATTTGCCTCCATTCTTTATTATATCTCTTATTGCATGTATATAGAATGTAAATACATGATTACTAGTGCCTATTGTCATCATATCCCTAGGTTATGGCCTTTTCAAAGGTGAATTGATTGGAATATGAATGTTCTAACCCCTCTTTGTGTATATATATATATAGCATAATTATGGCTTAGGGGAATCAACACTTTTTCCCTATAGCAACCATTTCTCTATATTGCTACTTTGTGTTTTCTGATTTGACAAGGCAAACCTCCTTTGGAGACTGCATTTTTGTCTATACGAATATCGATTTTGTAGGAATAATTGAATAATATACTCCATTACCCTTTCACCATAATTGGTTATTTTGACTTATCTGGGGAAATGTGCCTATCGAGCTAGCTGCCTAGATGTTGGGCTAGTGAAATATACACTTCCACTACCACCCATTTAACCATAGGTGGTTGGTTGACCTATATGGAGAAATGAGCCTATCAAGCTAGCCGCTTAGATATTGGACTAGTGAAGTAGACACTTCCACCACCACCCATTCGACCATAGGTGATTAGTTTGACTTATGTAGGAGAATGCATCTATCGAGCTAGCCGTCTAGATATTAGGCTAGTGAAGTAGACACTTCCACCACCACTCATTCGACCATAGGTGATTAGTTTGAATTATGTGGGGGCATATTCCTATCGAGCTAGCTGCTTGGATGTTGGACTAGTGAAGTAGACACTTCCACCACCACCCATTCGACCATAGGTGATTAGTTTGACTTATATGGAGGAATGCGCCTATCAAGCTAGCTGCTTGGATGTTGGGCTAATGAAGTAGAAACTTCCACCACCATCCATTCGACCATAGGTGATTAACTTGACTCATGTAGATGAATGCGCCTATCGAGCTAGCCGCCTACATGTTTGGGCTAGTGAAGTAGACACTTCCACCATCACTCATTCGACCATAGGTGATTAGCTTGACTTATGTGGAGGAATGCGCCTATTGAGCTAGCCGCCTAGATATTTGGGCTCGTGAAGTAGACACTTCCACCATCATCCATTCGACCATAGGTGATTAGCTTGACTCATGTCATGATCATATGTCATGTATGTCTCCACAACATATGCATTTTTTTTTTTTTTAATCGTTTGGCTTTGTCACTCAGTGATGGTGTACTTCAAGACTTTCAAGAAGGGATACTTGACCATTCTCGAGAACTTTAATGACACTATTGAGGAGGGGACTACTCTTCCAATTCGCCCTCCTTTCCTTGAAGGCTTGAAGTTCGAGCCGCTTGATGGTTCTTTTCATTTGGCTCAATAGACTCGTGAGACTTCATGTTAATTGGTTGAAATCCTGTCACACTCTAGGGTGTTACTATTAAAGTCATCTAATCATGAATAAATTGTGGATCTTAGCTCATTTTCTACCCTTAAGAGTGCGGTTCGGGCTCAAAATTTGGCATGGGGCACTATTTTCAAGGCCGTAGCAGAGCCTACTTTTTGTGAAGGATATTGGAAGTGGTTGGAGGATATATTGGGGCAACATCATGAGGTACTACAACAGGCGGTTATTTATGATGCAATTTATGCCTTATTGTTCTTGTATGACCGACTACATAGTGTTATGCGGGCCTTTTGTGAGCTTTGGTGCCTGTCCACTAATAGCCTTCACACTTTCATAGGAGAAATGTCTATCTCGCTATGGGATTTGCATCAGTTTGGTGGACTTTCTATTAGGTACCCTCCATATCAGATTTTACACTCCATTTGAGTAATGGGTTAGCGGAGAGCCATTTGTGGCTGATCTGTAACCATCAAACAACTTATCTTTATTTTACTTCTCATAAGGTTGCAAAGTTAAGGCCTAGAGTTTATGGCACATTATTGTATGTTGTCTTGTAAACGCTTAGGGTCATGTGGCAAATTATTGTATGTTGTCATGTAAACTTTCCGGGTCATGTGCTTATAGGTGAGCAACTTTGTGAGAGTGTAACTAAGTCACATAAACCTTTTTTAGTAAAGGTGACATAAACAGAGTTTTGGAACTCTGTAAGATAGAGAATTCTAAATATGGCGCTTTATGTAACCTAGTTGAGAATGGAAAGATATTTCCAATATCCTAGAGACAGTGGGAACGACGTGCCTACTAGAAAAAAAAAAAAAAAATGATTTCTCTCAAATTTGTTCCTTCTCTTTTGGAAACAAATGTCAAGAGAAGCTACATGTAGGTATGGTATACAATACAATATTATATATATATATATATATTTTAATAGATCTGAAAAAGCCTGGTTGGTTTGTTGGCGGTAGTATATATATGGCATCTTGGAGATGAATGATCGGAGGACGTCGGTGGTGGCAAAACTTGAGCGAAATCGACAGTCTGCTATAAACCTCTGATGACGTGGCTACACTCTGCTATATCAATCCCTATAAGTAACTTAACTCAAACTCAAACTCAAACTCAACTGTTACCCTTGTTTGACTGACTCCAAAACAAAGCACACAGATCTCGCACCCAGACTCTATTCTGTCGTAAACCGTCGAGTCAAATGCAACGCATTCATTAACATTCATCAATCAATTATATCACTTACGCATCATTAGGTCTATAAAATGGGTCCAGTGGGCTTGTGTATCATTTTTCTTCAAAATTTGATATCATATCATATCATTATGCCTCCTTTGTAGCCTCAATGTGGCTCATTGGTCAAAATTTGATGCAAACTCGACTTCTTCCCATCTCCTCCTTTTGGCTATAATAAAGCAACTTGTCAGTCACCTTTTTGGACAATAAGGTCATGTTTGTTTGGATGGACATGAGTTTGGGATTGGATTAATAGTCCAATAAAATTATTAATCCAATATTTGGTTAAACAATTAAAGTACGGACTAACAATCCATCCGGATATGGTATCCCACATATAATGGACTATTCAATTTCACAGAGGGGGTGAGATATAAATTGGAGGATTAAATCAAAGTCTAGACTATTAGTCCTCCTTATAATCCTAACTCAATCCAAACATACACAATCCAAAGGATGGATTTGTAGTCCTAGGACTATTAGTCATGGGAATGCTAATCCAACCTCATCTAGTTTGCCCAAACAAACATGGCCTAAAGGTATTAATTAGTGCAACCCAACCAACCATAAAAATATAGCATTGTTTTTTGATCTATTAAATTTTACAGCTCTTCAACTTGTGTGTATTGTCATGTCTAACTGACCTAAACTAAATGAAGGTTATATTGTGTTTTATTGGGAGGCCATGTCCATATGATTGTCTTTCATCATCTAATTTTCGTGTCTATTTTTTGATTGGAAGGACATAATGAAATGGAATGTCGTATAGGGTGTGCTTTGACCATTTTCCTTATTTACTAGGTTGAATAGGGAAGGAATCCCAACATGAGATGAGATGTACTTTGGTTCCTTGTTATTATTATTTATCAGAAAAAGTTAAAAGAAAAAAATGAAAAACAGACAGTGAGCTATAACGCACTTTTGGAGGTTGCTACGAGAAGAAAGGCCTATGGAGACTTGTAAAAATTTCAGTGGAAATAGAATTGAAGTCAGTATCTGTACAAATCTCCAAGCATAAATCATATATGAAAACTTGTATTTGATTCGGTGAGCATATGTGCAGTGTGAGGCTGGTCTGTTTAGGGAGAGGAAAATAAATCTAAATCTACACCAATCAAATTCTAGAAATCTACCAAAATAATACAACTTTGGCAAGAGGAGTCAAATTAGAGACTTTGTTGTCGTATTGGTTATGCATTATTTCCAAAAATTTAGCAATGAAAAATCTTGGGAAGGATTGGAGATAGCATTACTCTTCATCAGGATACTAAACATTTATTGTTTTTCTTCTTCTTGTAATGATCACCCATATGCCAGGAAATCATATTTTTCTTGAGGCATTTATTGAGGAAGTTTTTTATATGAAGTGATTCTTAATACAATCATGCTATGAAGAAACGTTCAAAGTGCACCAAGAGGCATAATACTATGTTTTCTTGTTTTGTAGATGGGAGATGAGAACCAAACATATACTGTCGATGAGAACCAAACATACACTGTCGATGAAGCAATTTTGGCTGTGGATTTTGGAAATTTCCAAGTTCTTGTCCTATTATATGCTGGGATGGGTTGGGTCTCAGAAGCTATGGAAATGATGTTTCTCTCTTTTGTAGGACCAGCAGTTCAGTCTACATGGGGTCTTTTATCTCATGAAGAGAGCCTAATCACTAGTGTGGTTTTTGATGGTATGCTGGTTGGTGCATATTCATGGGGCTTTGTTTCAGATAAATATGGACGAAGGTGGGATGATTTCTTGTTTCCTTACTATATCTAATTGTCTTTCTTTTTATCCAGCTTCCTTGTATAGGTTGATTGAGTATTTAATAAAAGGCTTGCTGATTTTATAATATATATTATCTGCTACAATATGTGTGAACTACTTGATGATTTCGTGCGGGATGATTTCTTGTTTCCTTACTATATCTAATTGTCTTTCTTTTTGTCCACCTTCCTTGTATAGGTTGTTGATTGAGTATTTAATAAGAGGCTTGTTGATTTTATAATATATATTATCTGCTACAATATGTGTGAACTTCTTGATGAGTTGCAATGTTCTTGTCAAATTCAATTGTGGGCTTATTTTTTGTGCATAATACTTTTCTTTACCTAGAAGCATGGGGGTGCCTTCATCAAGCGTATTCATATACTTCCTGCACTTTCTCCTTTTATGATATACCATGATAAAAATTGATTGAAACCATCAAATTTCTTGTGAAAAGGTTATTTCATTATTGGTACCTAAAAATGATTCTATAGGAATTGTTTCACGCTTGCTATTCAAGGATGTGTAATGTCTTTCAAGCATTGTTTCAAAGAACAATGATGTGGTGCCCTTGATCCAAGAGCCAAAAATCTTGAGCCTTGGAGCCTAGATGGATGAAGTGAGGTGAAGGTTGCAAGTCCATATACCTGTGACCTGTCCTACTTGTTGAAGATAATATTATATTGTTAAAGTTATCAAAATATATGGAAGATACTATAATATATAGAGATCTCATAATTTGTGCATATCTTGATTTTTTGTGTCTTTGATTTATTTAAATCTCTTAACTGAAGGGATTTAATTGTATCTCACATTCTATGTATATGGTGTATTATGTAAATAAGAGTATTAAGTTGAGTGAATGAAAGATGTAAGCCATAAAGTTTTTTGTGTGTGGATGTAGGCCAATATTGGCTGAACCATGTTAAACCTTTGTGTTTTTTCTTTTATTTTTTCTGCCTCTATTTTTCTCCATATTTGTTTGGCATCCTCTAAATAAGTACACTTCTTTAGATAAGTGTACTTATTTAGGTCACTTCACCTCTCTACTTTTCTACACATCTTTTTATAAAAAATAAAAAAGTGCACTTATTTAGATTATTGCAAAAATCAACTTTGCTTGATGAAGTGTCTTATAAGTGTGAAGCTTTGAACCTTTATTGTACGAGATGATTTAAAGCCGTCAGGGCCTAGCCCAAAACAGACAATACTGTACAATACGGGTTCAGGGCATTACAAATAGTATCATAGTTGGTGCCAACTGGAAATGTGGGGTGGGTCCCACATTAGGATGAGTTAGGACATGTTCCATATTGTGACAGTGCTCAGGTGGGTTCCACAGGGGACAAACTTGAGGAGCTTGACGTACTTGAGTAGGTCCTACATTGGGACGTGTGGCCTTTTAGGGGGGTGGATTGTGTTGACCCTAATCTAAGAGCCAAGACAATCGAGGCTTGGGGCCAAAATGGATGAGGTAAGGTGAGGTGAGGTGAAGGTTGCAAGTACATGTACCTATCCCACATCACTTTGTAATTTTGAGCTTTAAACCTTCATTGTATGATGCGCTTTAAAACCCGAAGTGTCTAGCGCAAGCCCAAAGTGAACAATATTGTACAGTGTGGATCTAGGGAATTACAAGTGATCTCTTGAAGCTTGTATAGCATCTTGAGATTGGTTTGATGAATGTGAAACTATGATTACTTTTAGTTTATGTGTTTGAAATTCTTGTATAATTTCATGTGGTAAATTCTAAATAATTATGGGAGTATATATTCTTTTGGTTTATTCCCCTTTGTAGTCATAGAATTGGATCTCTATGAGCTTGTGTCTCAGTGTGTGTAATCCTTTTTACTTGCTAAATTGTTCTAGTTGGTTGATTTGGATGTCATCATATTCTTTTAGTGAAAGGACACTACTTCTTCATGTAAAAGGACACTACTTCTTCATGTACTCATTTGTTTAACACATGTCCAGACATACTTAACCATTTGTATAGTTGTGTTAAGTTGTGAAGAAGAACAAATGCAATTTACGTCGAATATTTAGTGTCTATTAAATAAAACCAACTACGATGTTTGCTATGGGCGCCCCTTCAAACTCTTGAATATTTGTTGGTCTCAATTCTCAGACTTGCATACTTGCCTGCAAACTAGGCAAGACTTTATTGAAATTAAAGTAATAAATTTTCTTTATTACCATATTAAATAGTCGTATAATAAAATTTTGGAACAATTCAAATTCTCTGTGCAAATTGAAAAAGAAAATAGGCCATTGCACGTGTAGCATGAGTGCTACTCAGTTGAGCTTTAAAATCTGGATATGTCGAGCGGTCGAGGGTTCAACTCTATTGCCTCTATTGTGAAATATCATGTTCTTGAAAATATATTAGAAAGAAAAGAAAAGAAAAATGGTGGCTAATCATTAACCTCAAAGTTGGTACAGGAAAGTTGCACTTTAGACATTATTTCACTAGATTGTAGAACTCCAAGTAAGGGCTATTGAAATTTCATGGTATTTCTCATAGCCATATCCAATCACATAGGTGAATCAACAATGGTAATTTATTGCTATAGAGTTCAGACCTATCAATACTGGTTTCTTGGAGTTCTTGATATAGTAGATATATTGATCATGTAAGATATTGGTTTCTTGGAGTTCTTGATATAATAGGTATATTGATCATATAAGATATTAGAGTGGAGTTTTTGTTCTTTGTTGTACTTCATAAATATTTCTCTTGTCAAACAAATCAAAATTGTTGTAATATGGTTCTAGGGAGGAACCATATTCATGTCAAGCATTGACACTTCTTAGACACTTCTAGAAACATATCCAATACTTCTCAAACACTTCCGTATGTGAAATAAATGAATCTCTTAACAAGAGAGATGTACGACATTGTTGGGCATGAGCCCCATTGAGTTTTAAAACATTATGAACAGGGCATCATATTTATGATGACTAACACAAAGTAGTGTATGCAATTGTCAATTCTAATATAGGAAAAGACATAGTGATAAATACAAAAAATGTAGCGAGAAAGTGAACAAGAGTAGTATACGTTATTTGCAAAGTTCCATGTCCCACATTTTGTAATTATGAATACAAGTATTTAGATAATTAATTAATATATATGTCATTTTATATAATATATACATAAAAAATATATAAACAGGTTAATATGTAAGATGTCCTTGTAACCCCAAGGGATTGGCCGAGCGGTAAAGACTTGGGGATAAAATCTAAGGTTTCGAGTTTGAGTCACCCTAAGGGGCCATTGGAGGTTTAGCCAGTCATTAACTTTAGGGCCTTGGGATTAGTCACGGTGCGCGCAAGCTGGTTCGGACACCCAACTATCAAAAAAAAGGAAAAAAAAAAAAAGAAAAGAAAAAGTAATGTGTCCACACTGTATTCATGTCCTATTTTTTAAGATTTGTTGTGTTAGTGTGTTCACGTTGTGTCATAGCCATGTTACTGTGTCCGTGTCTATGCTACTTAGGATGAAAGGTTGTAGACTTTGTGGATCTGAAGAGTTAAAATTAAGTTACTTTTGCAATGTGAAGTTGCTGGAATTCTATTCAGTTACTTCAAGTGTGTCCATGTCGTGTTGTACCCATGCTATGCTTCTTAGAATGAAAGGTTGTAGACTTTGTGGATCTGAAGAGTTAGAATTAAGTTACTTTTGCAGTGTGAAGTTGCTGGAATTCTATTCAGTTACTTCAAGTGTGTCCATGTCGTGTTGTACCCATACTATGCTTCTTAGAATGAAAGGTTGTAGACTTTGTGGATTTGAAGAGTTAGAATTAAGTTACTTTTGTAGTGTGGAGTAGCTGGAATTTTAGAAATTTGGTTACTGGAATTTTTAAATAGAATTTGATTATGAGTTTGTAGTGTTAAAACTAAAATGCGTAAGCATAGGGTTGGTTGTGTTAAGATTGTGGATTGAAGTTTTGAAATGTAAATTTAAAGAATTTTGGCTTTGGTTGTGACTGGCATTGCAAAATTAGATTGTAGAGAAACAGAGAGGAGAAGAAGATGAATAAGAAGAAAAAGAATATTAAGGCCCTATTTGGTATCATGTTCAATGCTTTTTTCTTCTTGTTTTCAGAAACAAAAACAATAATATTTGGTTGGGAAGTGAGTGAACCCGGCATTGTCCTCGTTGAATTTATCTTTTCAATTGTCTGGCAGTTGCTTGATGCCTCCTTAGACGATGAAGGGTTGCTGGAGCGGACCCCAGAACAAAAATCTAAATGGTTTAATTAACCTCAAGATATGGAAGTAGATGGTGATGATAATTAGACGAGGAAAGGACTGAACATCAAGAGAGATTGCGGAATCTAAATACTGTGATGTCAATAGAGTTGATTGGGTAATTTCTACAAAATAAAGTAACTTCCAGGATTCTGTATTTGGCATGCCAAAACATGTCAGAACTTCCTTTCTTTAACAAATGCTTTTCAAGCTTCATGAATTCTACTTTAATTGAGTCAAAGTGAAGAAAACTGAATAACACTGAATAACACTGATTTATCTCATATTTGTTAGTCCACTTTAGAAACAGAACAATTTTTTATGCTTGGGAAAGCTTGAGCCCAATTCCTTGGTAGTTGTACATTCATGGATTGATAAAACCATTCATTATTTTGTTGAAAGATCCATCTCTTCCCTCAATAAATTATAGGGAAAATTACACTTTACCCCCCTTAACTTAACCATGGACCAGTATCACTTTACCCCCCTCAACTAAAAATTGGTACATTCTGTTAACAGTCTATTATGTAAAGAGGACAAAAAAGTTGCATGTGAGCTGTACACGCCAATCTTATGACCAAAATGCTCATTCAATAGTTGATTGATTTACATATATCATATATTAGTTTTCGAAATAAGCATTTTGGTCATAAAATTGACATGTAAAATCACGTCACTTTTGGGTTCATCAAAGTATTGTCTTCTATTTGGAAATCGGTACATGAATCCAGACTTGCCATTCCATTCCATTTTGTTCAATATCTAAACCTGTATCGTTGTCTTTCACTTTTAGTGATGATGATTTTACTCATTAGTTGCCACTTCAATAGGCCCACTTATTGGGAAGGTTTTGTCCAGCGAATACAGTTGTTTGTAGCGAATTCATCAGCATTGGGGAAATTCAGAAGTTACAACTCCGGAGGTTCTTCTCAAGCTAACATCAAATACTTGCACAAGCTAGCCTAGGATACTGTTGAATATAGAAATTAGAGTATATAGAATCTTTTTATTTTTAGAATTATGTATATAATCTGTGATTGCGTCGATCACTGATTTAGTATTGTTTCCTTATTTATATCGTTTCCTAAATTGTATCATAAATCTATTATATATATACGGCCTCTACCTCATTCATAAGATAAGCCAAATAATTCTTTTCATTCTTTTTGGTATCAAAGTTAGGTTAAGTGCCTAGTAATTTTGCTTTATCGGTGGGCGGCAGCCCAGCCTTGCCTTGGCTGCTCGCCGGACCTCAACCCATTCCGCTGCCATATTTTTTTTTCAATTTTTAGTATCGCTTCGTGGTTATCTCTTCCTCTGTTCTCCGGTTAGTTCCTATAACAGTCCAGCATAACCCCGTAAACTGTCCCGACATTGATTCCAATCAGTTCCTATAACGGTCCAGCATGACCTTAAACTGTTCCGAAATTAGTTCCGACCAGTTTCTACAACGGTCCGGCATGTCTCCTTTAAACTATCCCGACATTGATTCTGGTTAGTCTCTACAACGGTCCGACATGACCCCTTAAACTGCCATGACATTGATTCCGGTTAGTTCCTTCAACGGTTTAGCATGGCCATAAACTATCTCCCGACATTAGCTCTGGCCTCTAATGTTGACTAGGGTCTTGTTGACTGCCGATTAGGGTGTTTCCTGGCCATAGATGCTTCGGTAGCTCTTCTAGGGCAGTTCAGTCCTTGTTTTTTTTTCCTTTCTAGGGTGTGGTGCTGATGTATTAAGCACTTTTTGGCCTTTTTTATTTTGTGGACTACTAGATTTGTTCGGTAACATTTATTTGAACTAGCCGTTGAGTTTTTTTTCTACTTTTTCTAGTCATCCATTGGCAAGCTACGATTGTTGAATATCTTCACACCAGCTTGAGGGGGAGTGTTGAACATAGAAATTAGAGTACATAAAATCTTTTTATTTTTAGTGTTATGTATATAATCTGTGATTGCGTCAATCACTGATTTAGTATTGTTTCCTTATTTATATCGTTTCCTAAATTGTATCATGAATCTATTATATATACATGGCCTCTACCTCATTTATAAGATAAGCCAAATAATTCTTTTCATTCTTTTGATACCTCCATTATAGAAGTGCCTTTTTAGTTGGAGTTTAAAGCAACAAACCTATAAGTCTCGATTTTTATTTTTATTTTTTTTGGTTTAATATGATATAGAGTTTCATTCAAAATGTGTGATAATGAAACCTATGAAAATTGACCCGTTTTAACCATTTGATCATTGACAATCATAATTGATAAAAATCAATGAGCCCATTATTGCTTTTGCCATGCCAGTGTTTATGGGGTGAATTACACTAGCTCAACCATTGATTCTTTTCAAATTAAGAGAATTTTTCATAGCTTAATAAAAACTAATACATGAACATGAATGAAAACTTTTACACCCCCCAAAATAACATTGAATATTTGAAAAAATCAACAAAATATACCATTGAATGCCGTTATCAATTGAGGTCTAAACTGTGGCATTATAATAATCAAAGCTATCTAGTTCATTGTCTACCGTTGTTTTGTATTAAATGGAAAGTCTAGTTTGTCTTACCAACAAGTATCTAGAATTTAAAATATATTAATCAAATTTATTCGTAATGTATGTCAAATTATATAAAATTTAAAATTTAAATCAATTGCATATAGATACATAAAGTATGTCTCATTGGCCATTACAAGTTTGCAAGCTCTTGAAGTTGTGTTAATGAATATATTGATAACACGATATATATATATATATATGCAGAGTATGCTATACAATGGTGTCATTAAATTTTTTAGGACTGATAAATTGTGTGCATGATTAGTAAGCATCTTTTAGTCTCCGATAACAAAAAACTGAAAATGGAACAAAAAAAAAAAAAGAAGTCAAGCATGCCCATATGAATCTTATCTAGATTCCCACTAAAACAGAATCTCATCTTGATTTCCTTAGGCATCTCCATTAATTAATCTCATAAAAGCTTCTTATGTTGCTTTCAGAATTAGGGGTGGCAATAGGTTGGATGCATTATAGGGGCCAATTTTCCCAACTTTGTCCCATTGAAGGGGACCCACACCATTGCTTTGTATCTTGGATTTATTTTGAGTTATCCCACTGATACATGCTAGAAGAAGCTGAAGAAAAGTAAATTTAAAGATATGGCAATATTTGGAAATTGGCATGATTTCATTGTGCGACCTATAGAGGAACTATGCATACTCAACTTGTTAGTCTTAGTGGAGTCCTATTATGTTTGTTTTTCATCAAATATGCTGCTGTTTAGTTTGTAATAAGTTTCTTATAAGTTTTAGATATACTTAGTTTTCGAATTGGAAATCCAATTCCTATCAGGTTATGAATACTTTTAAAAGTCTATAAAAGCTATGGGATTACTTTTAATTTTAATATAAAATAGTTGTTGAGAGAATTACTTTCAACAAATATGCATCTTTTGAGATTGTGTGATGCAAATGTTTATAATTTGTTTCTTCTTCTTCATATATTTTTCCAACTTAAAGCCTTTAAAATCCTGTAGCCAGATTTAAATCATCCTATTTGAAAACCAATTGTGTTGCCCATCACAATTGCTCAACCTTGGTGCCTAAAAGGCCACCTAAACCCTTCACGGCTATTGTTCATAGAATTTTCATTCTCAAACCCTTGCCCTTTTTGTTGCACCACTTGAAACCGTAGAATCACCATATTTTATAGGTCATCTATTGAACCAAAATTTGATCGCGCAAAAATATAACCTCGCAACGACATAAATTGTAGTAAGACAGTGACTAACGTAAGGGTGTCGAACCTCAGAGACTCTGGTACTAAATTTCTACAAATCTAAAATTAATTTGAAAGGAAGGATAAAAATTAATTAAAGTCAAAATTTAAATTTGTAATTTAATATGGAAAAATTTAGGGTTATGAATCCACCACTAATCTCCCAACAAGGTTATTGTATCAATTTTGGGATTTACTTAATTGATATGATAGTGACTCATTGTAGCTACAAGCTCCAATGGTGTCTTCAAGAGGATTCATGAATTTAACAATTAAGCATAACTCATACTTGATTAGAATGAAACGTCCATACTAAACTAGGGTTGCAAGACATTTCGTCTTTTCTAGGCACAAGTTAAAGATTACCATTGCGTAACCATTAAATTTAAAATAATATAAATCAAAACAATACTAGATTGAACATCAAAATCGATAATGTTTATAATCCCCAAGGTTATACAGTCACTGTACTAACTAATGAATCCCAAAATGGTACAACAAACCAAGGAAACTTTACTATGGTTTCATCTACACCCTAATGCTCTATTTGGTTCATTCGAATGAAATGGAATGGTGATTCCTTAGGCTTTTCCTATGGAACGACCATTATCTTAAAATGGTGTAAAACGATTCCATTTGTAATGAATTTGTCATTATTTTTTTACTCTAAGTAAACATGGGAATGAATATTTTGATGGAATGATCATTCCATTCCACTCCATTCCAGTGTACCAAACACTACCTAAGGGAAAAGTTTAGTTTCCATGGAGGGGGAGAAGAACGCCACAGATGTTTAGAAATTTGTCCGTTGAACTTTCACCTTCCTCTGGCCTCTTGTGCATTCTTTCATTATGTGAAGAACCCTTTTTTATGAGTTTTAGCTGTCCTTGTATAATCCAATATGAATTAGGATTCAATATGGAGGGTTCCCGTCCAAAATCCTAAAAGGACCTAGATTTTTTTGTCACCACCACATTGGTGGCCTAGTATAGAATTCAAATCTCAAAACTTTTTTATTAGGGGCCACTACTTGGGCGGTGAGGTTGGGTGCCTGGTTGGCCCAGGGCAGACTTCGTGCTCTTTTCTTCTTTGTTCTCCCCTTGCATTTCCTATTGCCTTAACATTTCAACCTTATATGAAGCATGTGCAAAGGTCCAAGAAACCTTGAAATAATTGAATCAAGTAATGATGTTTGAAGGTGCAACAAATGTGTGTTAAAGGGCCCAAATGTGTACATTTTGGCATTGATCATCCATCCTTTTGAAATCAATTAAAATTAGTCTCCAAACCCTATTTTTGGTCCATTCCCAACCCTCCATCACTATCTCCTTCCAAGTCTTCTCCATAAAAGTTGGAAAACCTAGGTGCAAGGTCCAAGCATTAAGGAATCTGAAGGATTTGGAACCCCAATCCCTTTCATACTCCATCAAAAGAAGAGTGCAGTGATCTAAAATTAATCTTGGCAATCCCTATAACTTTAAATTAAACCCTTCCAACCATTTTGGATCCATCATCACCCTGTCAATTCTACTCCAGTTCTCTCCTTCCCTAGAATTGCACCTTGTGGATTCTCTCCCTAACAATGGAAGATCATTTATTTCACCTTTTCCAATAAAATTGTTCAAATCTCTCATACCCCTATCTCCTTGAATAGCCTTTCCTCCCACATGTGCCTTTGATTTCATTAAAATCTCAATAAATACACCATGGTTTAGGAAAATCCATCTTTAATTTGAGCACGCTCTCTCAAAATTCCCCTAGATCCCACTTCATTAGGAGCAAAAATATTTAGTATAGCACATTCAAAAGGTTAAATAGAGTACCTAACAATAAAATAAATCTGTTGTTGCTGAAGCAATCATGTATCTGGAACACTTTTGGATCCCAAATGCAAAAAAGGCCTCCAACTAGGCCCTCTAAATCCACAGCCATGTACTTTATTTTTTTTCCTTCCCACAATGCCTTGACCTCCTTATCTGATATTGCTACTCTTTTAGTTTCCTGAAGCAATGCTAAGTTCACATTTCTTTCCTTCAGTATCTTTCTAATCTTTCTAATCTTTCCTCTCTTCTCCTGCCTACCCACTCCTCTAATATTCCATGTAAGTATCTTCATTAAAACCATTAGTTCTCCTCTTTCACTCCTGTACAGATTTAGCCTATGATATTGCTCCATTGGCCCATCCAATCCTTTGTTTATCCTTTTCCTCTAGTTGAACTATTTTGTTTAGAGCTTCAAATTCCTTCCGATTAGACTTCACACCCAAAACTTTCCTTATTTTTAGAGTTGGATGGGCTTCATTAAGGAATATCCTACCTTCATCATCACCACTCTCGATTGAAGCTAAAAGGGATGCTTCAGCTGGGGTTGCTCTAATAGTTGCTCCTTCAGCTGGGGTTGCTCCTGTAACTATATACAATAATGCAACTATAGATTCGGCTACTAAATATATGACATATAAATCATCTCAAGACATGAGGTAGCGTACAAAATCATATAGTAAATAATAAGCCCACAAATACAAATGAGCCAAATCTAAATGCATGAAATATGGATACAAAGTAGGAATATAATGAAAAAGAAAACGTGATGCTATCTACAGATATGGAAAGCAGAGAAATAAAATGGATAAAAAGAAATAGACATTTGAGGTTATTACAACAATCCTTTACGATGAAAGGAATAAAAGACGTGGGGTTGGAAGTTATTGCATCAATGAATTGATTCAGCCAATAGAAGTTGAATCTAACAAATCATAAAAAATATAAAGAAAAGTTGTGACAGGAATTGTGCATGCCCAGGAGATCATCTGCTAGAAATTGCTCTGTTCTGCTTTGTTTTGCCTAAAAAAGTAATCTGGCTGGATGAAAGAATGTCTAGCCAAACCTTTTTATCTGGCCGGCCGTATAGCAGATTTGGAAAATCCTATTTTGTGCAATAGAGACAAAACAAAATAAACAAAACATTTCCAATGGATGCTCATCCTTTCTACTCCTTCCTATCATAAAGATATTCAAGATGTAAATAGGCCTCATCCATCAACTAACAATAAGATATGGTATACAATATGTGATGACCCTGTTCCATATTATGCTAATGGGTCCTTATTATGAATTTGATTGTGTCTAATATGATTTTGTGTGCCAATTATGTGAATATATGTGGTTTTGAATTTCTATCTGTGCACCGTAGGACTATCGGTTTGATTATCTACTTTGGAAATTAAATTGAAAGCCTTATCGGCCACAGAACCCGAAATTGACTGCACCATTGTGATTGGCGTAATTTTTAGAGCCCACGGTGAAATTTAATTGAAAATTGTTTCGGATCAAATTAAATAGATTAAATTGGTGTTATAGTGCTCGATTGTTTAATCTTATTTAATTGTGACTAATGGGACTTATAAAGAGGGACACTACACACTCAATTCCTCTCTTTGTTCATTTGAGCCGAAAATTACTCTAAGAAGAGAAGAGAGGCTCGGTTAGAGAGAGAGTGTGTAGGAGATTGAAGGTTTGGTCAAGAAACTTGGGAATCTTGAAGCTAGACTCAAGAATTAAACATAAGCTTGGAAGATAAAGCTCCTAGGTGAGTAAATTCATGAGTTTGAACTTGTGATTTTGTGAATTAAAGATTAATTAGTGATCAAGAACAAGAGTTGTGCTATAATTGATGAATTTGAAGTTAATGTGCACATGCATGTATAGGATCACCATGATTTTTGCATAATCAAGCATGTATTAAGTTGAATATGGAAATATGAGTGTTGAATCATACATGCAAGCATGTTTTTGTTGTGTTCCATGAGAATGAACACCATTTGGATTATTTGGAATAGAAATGAAGTCAAGATTAGCATGCATGTTTGAATAATTAAAGATATGGAGCTTGTATGAGGTTTGAAGACATGAGTTTGAATTATACAAAAGAAACGTTAGTTAATTTTGAAGATTGGCTCCATGTTGTTTGTGTACTCATGCTATATGATGTATTTCTCCGTTTTGGTACCTTAATTCGAGCTTTGGAGCCCTTGAATGTCAATTTGAGCTCAAGAACATGTTCTGGAAAACCCAGAAATTTTGATGTCCGCTCGAGCGGGGGAACCGCCGCTCGAGCGGGAAATACGTGCTCCCAGTACTTTTTGCAGACATGGTGTCCACTCGAGTGAGGAAGTTCACACTCAAGCGGGGAGCTATGTAGACAGACCTTCAGCTCGAGTGCCAGACTTCACACTCGAGCGTAAATTCGATGCATCCAGTACTTTTGCAGACCTCATGGGTCTGCTCAAGCGGGGAAGTCCACGCTCGAGCGAGGACCCTGTTTCTTGAAATTTTGAAAATGCATTCTGTGTTCTGTTTTCCATTCCCTTTCACTTTTAAGTACTCTTAGGCATGCATTGAGCATTGTAAATGAGTTAGAAGAATAAGAATTAAGCCTAAAAAGGAATATGTGAATTAAGAACGGATTGAATCGGTTGTGACCCATATGTGTTATGTGATGTGTACGGTCAAGTTCCAGGGCAAATCAATCAGCCGATCACTGTGAGTAATATCTTAACAGAGATATCTGAAATATGTTGTTGTCCAATTGCTTGCTTCTATGTAAGTTTTATAAGTTCATTGATTCGATTGGTGGACAATGTTTGCTATACCGAATGGATGGGCCAGAGGCCGTTTTGACATGAATGAATGGGCCAGAGGCTGTTCTAACAAGAATGAATGGATGGGCCAGAGTCCGTTTTGACATGAATGAATGGGCTAGAGGCCGTTTCGACATGAATGAATGAATGGGCCAAAGTCCAGTTTGACACGAATAATAGTTTGACACGAATGATAGTTTGACACGAATAACAGTATGACACGAATGATAGTTTGACACGAATAACAGTTTGACACGAATAACAATTTGTCATTTGAATGGGCCAGAGGCCAGTTTGACATGAAGGAAAGGATGAGCTAAAGGCCAGTTTGTCATTTGAATGGGCCAAAGGCCAGTTTGACATAAAGGAAATGATGAGCCGAAGGCCAGTTTGTCATTTGAATGGACCAAAGGCCAGTTTGACATAAACGAATGGGCCAAAGGCCAGTTCGGCGTAAACGAAAGTACGAATGGGCCAAAGGCCAATTTGACCTGAATGATACTAATGAATTGGGCCCGAGGCCGTATGATGTGTTTGGAACCGTAGTTACTTAACCTATATATGTCTATGTATGTATGTATTAGTTAGAAATATAAATTGGGCCGAAGGCCGTTTGATGTATATTATTCCAATGTATATTCTTTATTTGATATTATTCACTGAGCTTTCGCTCACGCTCATTTATGTGTTTGTAGGTGAGCCAAGAGAGGTCCAGACCCAGCCTCAGTGAAGTCCGTATGGAATAACCAAAGTTTTGAAGAGTCAGCCCTTGCGTCTCACGCACGAGACACGTCTTCGCCCTTTTGCCTTTCTGTGTGTTTTGTCATGTTGGCGAGGACTTCGGTATACGTCTGTGTACAGTTTTGTTTGGCTGACTTAGATTTGTATGATCCTGTCTGTACAGAACCTTATGCTACTATACTTTCTGTTGTGAGTTATTAACATATGTAAATGTGGAATGTTATGATATGCATATAAGCACGGCTCTATGGACAAAGTTTTAAATTTGCTTCCGTTTAGCCCCTTTACTCTAATGAGTTTTGTCTTATTTGGTTTGAGGCCGCAGGTAATCTCGTGATTACTGACCGGTTATGGCCTTAACCCATAGGGACGGTTCGGGTCATGACACAATATGTACAAGAGTTATCAAATGGCCAGAAACTAACATGTACAGGAATGAAGCTAAAAGAAATACAAGCCAGAGAAATAAATGGAAACTTGCATTCATCTCTTTGTGAATAAGGGTAAATTAATACCCAAATCCATGCTATTAATTAGAGAAAGCAAATTACCACCATTTCTAAGGGGAAGCCTCATAAAGCTAATGAAAACTCTATAAGACTTCTAAGAAAATATGGAGGAAGTATAAGAAAATACACATAACTCGTCAAAAACAGTTGAAGACTCATCTTCTTTAGTCATGGAACATGGATATAAAGTCCATTCCCATGTTCGAAGTTGGTTGAGAAGAGAGTTTTCAACACTTTTCAATGAGGAAGCCCTTATAGCTTCAAAGAAAAAAGAGAGAAAGAGAAAGATAACAAAGGATCATCCAAGGGATTCTATGAAACAACCACAAATACTCATTAGGATTGAGTATAGGTTGGATCACATGAACCAAAACACTTGGATGATGAAAAAGAGTAAGAAAAATGCATGAAAGTAAAGAAATTACACTATTTAACAATTCTATTCGAAGGTGGCTGAGCCATCCACATCCCAAAACTAAAAACACATGGAAATAAAGAGAAAACACTACAATCTAACAATTCTATAGAGGCGGGTGGCTGTGCCATCCACATTCTAAAGCTAAAAGGATTACATGGAAGCAAAGAGAAAAAAAATACTATAACTCTATGGGGGGTGGCTGAGCCATCCACATTCCAAAGAGGATCACATGTTTAGAACAACAAAGAAAACTATAGAAAAGAATGGAAAGAAGAGAGAAAGATATGAGAAAAGTTCAAACTCTTACCTTTCAAGAAAAGAAAGAGCTTTTGATTATCAAACTTGCTTCTAAACACCTCAAGGTCTTTGGATATGGCTTACACACTTAGCAAGAAGCCTCAAAATCAATCTTCAATGGTGTTTTGGGTGGTGCATGTATGAAGTTTTGAGGGGAAAAGTTGAGAAGATGAAGGTGTGATGAACAAGGCACTTAGGTTTGCTCTCTATGCCTTTAAGAAATTTCTCAACCCTTAAACTGGGGGAGGGGGGGCGACTATATTTATAGACTTTTTGAGAGAAATATTTGAGATATTTGCGTGAAGCTTGTTCAAGAATCCAATTTTCCTAAAAATGCTGTGTTTCCCGAACAAATCATTCTGCCGGCACACTGTTTAGCCAACCAACCACTTTTCATCTGACCAACCATATTTCATCTTGCCAAATGGAAAATTGTATGACTAGACCAAAATCTGTATGGCCATATTGTTTTGAATGCGAAATAGGGTTTTTCCAGAGAATTGTCCTCCTTCCCACTCATTTCTAACACTTGGATAGTTAGGCCAAAATAGGTGGAAGGTTTAAGATTAAAACTTGAACCCGGCTTTCCTACTAAGGCATTAGTAAGATAGCACATTCCCACTTTCATCATCAAGTGTTTGGAAGCAAGCGTCTAAGTCTTAAGGCTAGTCAAAATGGGATATCTACACTTGTTGTCCACCTTGGTTCGCTGTCAGACCTTCATTTCTCCATTCTCCTTGTCTTCCTCTTTGACTTACCATCAGAGTCCACCCTCCTTGCTGTCCACCTTGCTTCGCTCTCTTCTCCATTGCGACTTCTCTTCCTATGTGCACACTCTGTGTTGTCAATAATTCCTAATTTTAACGTTTCAACCACGTTGTCTTGAAAATTCTTCATATGACTAAACATTCAAAATTAGGAATCCGAGTGACGGTTTTCTCTATTTTTTTTTTTTTTTTTTGGAGGGGGGGTTCTCATTCTATTTTAGTAACACAATATTGTTATTGATAATCAGTGTAATACTACTGGACTAATTTTATTTTCCATTATTTACATTATGGGATGTGAAATGCTCTATCAAAAAGGAATATCGTTACAGAAAAATGTTGCTAATTGTCAATTTTTAGTGACATTTAGAAAATCATCACAAATAACATCACTAATTGTTAGAGACAAATTCAAAAAATTGTTACAAAATATATATTTTTGAGCGACGATTTTGATAAGACCGACTTTTAGAGATGAATTGATAATAGGAATAAAGTCCAATTATTAAAACCTCCTGGTAATTTACCCTATTCTAAATTTGTCACAAAAAAATGATAATTAGCGACATTTTTCTATAACAAATTGTTCAAACTGTTGTAAAAAACTAACAATTAGTGATTTTTTTTAAATAAAAATTTCGCTAATTATTACAAGACCTATTGAAAAATAAGTCTATTTATTAAAACCTGCACGTAAATCTTCTTTTTTTTCATAGAGCATTTCACATCCCATAATGTGAACAATGGAAAAAATTAGTCTAGCAGTATTACACTGATTATCAATATTACTGTTTTACTAAAGTAGAATGAGACCAAAAAAAAAAATTTGTTACGCGGTTTCCTAATTTTGAATGTTTGGTCATCTGAGGAACTTTCAACACAACGTGTTTGAACCGTTAAGGCACCGTTTGGGAAGAGTTAAAGTAGGCTTTTTTGGCTATTTTAGTCACAAAAGACAAAATAGGCTATTTTAGCCACAAAAAACAAAATATCACATCCAACCCATAATTATTATACTATTCTCTACTATTCTCTCACAAAAAAAACCAAAAAAAACTAAAAAGTCAAAAAGTCCTTCCTAAACCAAACTTTTTAACCTAAGCTAAAATAGCCAAAAAAGTCAAAAAGCTAAAAAACCAACCCACTTCCCAAACCAACCCTAAAACTACAACACAGAATGTGAACATAGGAAAAGAGACAATATGGAAAATATGGGCATTGAAATTTCAACTTTGATCATCTCAGTTTCACCTATAATGATTATAATACAAAATGCATATATATATATATATATATATTTGCAATTATAAATATAAATTTTCCTTTGACATTTCAAAAGAGTAACAGAAAAATAAAGCACCAAAAGCTAGCTAATAGAGTCCAGATTCTCTCCAGCCACTCTCTTCGACTGTTCCTACAAGGGGCAGTTTAGATAGAGCCACGACACCCCGCAAGAAAAATGAATGGCTCAAATTTATTTCTTTAAACAAAAAATTTTAAAACACACCCACATTGAATTATTTTCTTTTCTCTGACACTCCTCTCTCTCCCTCACTGCACGCACACGTCACGGGTCACATCCCACCTCTCTCTCTCTCTCTCATTTCTAATAAAAAATTAAAAAAAATTATTTTAATCTTTTTCATTTTATTTTCATAATATATATATATATATATATATAATTTTTAATACAAAATTTTAATTTTATAAAATTAATATCATTGAAAATATACCTTTAAAATGGGACAAATATTAAATATATTTAATAAAAATTTAAAATAAATAAAAAGTAATTACAATGTTTAGTTATGTTTTCAAATTATTATTTATTTAAATATAAAAATTAATTTGATGAAATAAACACACAAAAATCATATTTTCTTCAAATTCTCAAAAACAATCTTCATTCCAAAAAAATATATATATATGAAAATAGTGACTTTTAATTTAATTTCATTAATCAAACGAGTTTATAATTTTTTTTAAAGGAAATAAAAAAATTCTATATTTGATTTACACCTATGCATAGATTTATTTTGTGTTTTAAAGAAAATAAAAAATTTACATCTATGCACAAAAGTCATTATTTTCATATATGGTTTTTGGAATGAAAATTGTTTTTGAGAATTTTAGAAATATATGATTTTTGTGTGTTTATTTTTATCAAAATAATTTTTATATTTTAAAAATAATACTTTGAAAGCATAACTAAATATAGTAATTAGTTTTTATTTATTTTAAATTTTTATTAAATATATTTAATATTAGTCTTATTTTAAAAGTATATTTTAACTGATATTAATTTTATAAAAATTATAATTTTATATTAGAAATTATATATATTATGAAAATAAAATAAAAAAGGTTAAAATAATTGTTTTATTTTTTAATGATTAATGCTTCGGACCCCCACTGGGGGTCGACCCCTACTGACCCCAGTGGAGTGACAGGTGATAATTGGGTAAAAAAAAAACTATTTTATTTTTTTATTTTTTTTTTGAGTTTCGATTAGTGGGGGTACGCCACCTCACTGACAGTGCGACCCCCACTGGGTCTGTAGCGGTTCTGTTTTTTAATAGAAATGTGATAGATAGATAAGAGAGAGAGATAATGAATGCTGCGAGTGTGTCAGTGAGAAAAGGACGGAGAGAGAGTATGTGCGCTATGAGTGTGTGTCAATAGGTGTATATATATATAATTTATTTTTTTATTTATTTATTTTTTTTAAAGAAGCAAATCTGAATTGTTTATTTCTTTGTGGCTGATATGGCTCTATCTGAGTCGTCCCCAGGCAAACAAACAACCTGAGAGAGAGGTTGTTCCCTGCAATGATCCTCTGCCATTGTTGGGAGTCCGAACTCGTTGGGAAGGATCCGGACTTGTACTCTACTACCATTCTTATTAAAAAAAATATTTGGGAGCACTAGAAATGAAACACTAGAAAGAGCACTAATGATGTAGCAGTAGGTCCCGTCTACTTTCTATGCTCTTTTTTTTTTTTTCTTTAAACCATTCTCAATACATTAGTGCTATTAGTGATATATTTTTTAGCAGTAATGGTAGGTATCATGAAAATAATCATGAAAGTTTTGTGACCCTTGAATTACACTTAAAATAAAGCACCACACACTAATCAAGTAATTCAAAAATCATAAATTTTTCATGATCATTTTCATGAAAAAAATTTTATAATCCCCGACTTTTCTTATTTTTTAATGGTTTAAATAATCGTTGTTATTATTAAATACACGTTATCAGCTCGCTACCACTTCTTCAATGGCGTTGACTATTATCACCACCACCCTCTTCTTCCTCATCTTCCTCCTTTCTAAACTTCCATCTTCAACTGCACAAGAACAACCATGGATCCAAGCTGGTTACTGGTTCTCCGGCAGCGGATTCCCCATCTCCGACATAAACTCATCTCTCTTCACTCACCTCATATGTGCTTTCGCAGGCCTCAACTCTTCCACATACGAACTCTCCATCTCTTCCTCAGATAGCCAGCTCTTCTCCAACTTCACCAACACTGTCAAACAAAAAAACCCATCAATCAAAACCCTCTTGTCGATCGGCGGAGGATTAGCCAAGGGTTCACATTACTCCTCAATGGTCAGCCAATCTTCTTACAGGAAATCATTCATTGACTCCTCAATAAAGACAGCAAGATCATATGGGTTTCATGGCATAGACTTTTCTTGGGTTTCAGTCGGTACAGATTCTGAAATAGCCAACATGGCAATCCTATTCGATGAATGGCGTGTTGCAATTGAATCCGAGTCAAGAAACTCAAATGGGTTGATTCAGCTTATCCTAACAATGGCTGCTCAGTACTCTCCATATGTAGGTAATGGAACTTTTCCAATTGGATCTATAAACAAGAACTTGAATTGGGTACATGTCATGGCATTTGACTATTACATGCCAAAAAGTTGGAATCAAACAGGTGCTCAAGCAGCTTTATATGATCCTGGGAGTGAAAAAAGCACAGATTTTGGTATTAATTCATGGATTAACAAAGGATTATCGGCGAACAAGCTTGATTTGGGCTTGCCTTTCTATGGCTATGCATGGACACTTGTGAATCCAAAAGACAGTGCAATTGGTGCTCCGGCGAAGGGGCCGGCTATTAATATTGATGGGGCAATGAGTTATAAGGATATTAAGGGATATATTCAGACATATAGAGGTGTTTCGCAGTACAATGCAACTTATGTAGTGAATTACTGCACAATTGGATCGAGTTGGATTGGGTTTGATGATGTTGAGGTTGTGAAGATGAAGGCTGCTTATGCTAAGAAGAAGAATTTGCTGGGTTATTTTGTGTGGCAAATCCCACAGGATGACAATTGGGTGCTTTCTCAAGCAGGTTAGTGTCAATAATACCATTTTTTTATTTATCTATATTGTCATTCTCAACAAACATAGGAAATATAGAATATATAATTGGGGAAATAACATGTCAGGGTAACTGATAAAAATAATTACAATTTGATGAAAAAACTTATAAAATTATTTTGGATAAAAAGCACTTGATTCTCTGTGATTTTAGGCTGTTGCCAAGGTTTTAAAAAGCGGCCGCAACCGTTACATAACGCCGTTACGTAACGGTTTTGGTGGTTACCGCCACCCGTTACAGCCGCTTTTGCAGCGTGATTGAGATTCACAGGTGTGTCGGCCGTAACGGCTGCTGTAGCGATTGTAACGGTGCCATAATAGCCTGTTACGCACCGTTACGTAACGGTTCCGAACTGTTTCTTTTGAAAAAACACACAAAAAAAAGCTGAGAATGGGGGAAGAGGGATAGAGAGAAGAGGAAAGATAAAGAAAGAAAATGGAGGAGTAAGAGATAGAGAGAGAGAAGAGGGAAGATGAAGAACATGTTATTGATTTGTTGAAACTGTAAAACCTATGCTATTCTATTTAACTGCTATCACTCAACCATTTTGTTTGTGTCTCTATCTATATATTGTTTGAAACTAATAATAATAATAATAAGTGTAGTCATTATCTATTTGACTTGGTTAAAATATGTATATATATGTATATATTTGGGCTCTTATTTATTCTCTTATTTTTGTCATTATTTATCTTATATATAATAGTTAGTGATTGATTTTTTGTATAATATAAAGTCATTAATTATTAAAATAAAATGTAAAAAACTCAATTTATAGTAATTAAAAATATGAAATATATTGGATTATACTTTAAAATTTATAAAAATTGATCAATATTTATTTTAAATCCAATAAATATGATCATGAAAAAAAAATATACGTATCGGTAAGTTTTTTTCAAATTGTGCGAAAAATAAAAAAATTCACGGTTCCGGTTACCGTAACTGTTACGCTACGGCCTTTACACCCCGCAACCGTAACCGCGCCACCGCCACCGTTACGGTGACCGCAACCGCTTTTCAGAACCTTGGCTGTTGCACATTACTTTCTGCGATTTGAATACATACAGACATTTCTCTTGTGGTTTTGGACTAATTTGCAACTGTTACCTTTTCCATTCAAACAAACGAGAGGTGTGGTACACAAGTCTGCTTGTTCTGAGTTTAGGAACAAGACAACCCTCTCCAGCCTTATAGGTAGAAGACACAGTGAACAAACCTGGAGATGAGGGTGAGGCTGCCCACCAAGCTCTATCAAGTTCTCCACTCCTAATTGCAGGTGCAGCCAACAAGAGACTATAGAGTCTTGTGACCTCCAAAGCCTCCCATTCATAAAGTGCACTTCTAAACTGAAGAATCCATACTCCTGAGATGTCTTTTTTCTCATATATCATTTTCAGAGTTTCCTCCTTTTCCACAGACAACCTATATAAACCTGGGAATTCTTCTTTTAAACATGTGTTTGCACACCATCTGTCAGTCCAAAATTTGAAACTATTGCCATCCCCCAACTTTTAACTTGAAATTGTCCATATAAAATTCATATAACCTGCTGCTCTGCTCAGCAATGGATAATATGCCTTTCCACTTGTGATTTAGGCCTTGTTTGGCATAAACTAAAAAATACAAAAAGTCAAAAAGTCACTATCCTATTTAAGTCACATCATCTTATTTAAGTTACATCACCTCTCTACCACATCACTTCAAATCCAACCCATACTCAATTCATATTTCATAAAAAGTCAAAAAGTACATTTATTTAGGACATCTCAAACTACCCCTTATAATTTTATGATGATAGATTATGGTGTTTAAGTTAATTTTGTTAAATATGTGAATAATATAAAAAAAAATTATATGTATTAGAGAAGAGAGAGAAATAATAATCTTTTATGTAAGGATAAATTAATCTTTTTAATATTTATTATTAACAGCGTTATGGTTGCACATTAATTCAAAACTACAAAGGAGATATCTGCATATATTCAAATTATAGGGGGTAATTAAAATGCTTCATTTCAAACACAAGGGAGTAAAATACTTTTTACCCAATTATTTTTTAATGTTCTAAAATTTTTCATTAATATGCTATTATTTTTTCTACATTCCACTTAAAGGATACTTTCCCCGTATAATTTGGCAGACTCTACTATAATATGTTGGGTAATTTATTCTGATGAGTTTCTTTCTGCCCATTAAATCTTCATTTTTGTATCAAATAAGAATAAAAATAAAAAGTATGAGTCTTGTGTAATTTTAGTTTATAATATTTGAATTGTATTAATTTAGTTTCTCAATATATAAAATTATTTTAATTTAGTCTCCAATAGTTAATTTGTGTCAATCTCGTCTCCAACATATAAAAAGTATTTCAATTATCAAATTCTTCAATCTAACTCTGTTAATAGATGTGATACTAAATTTAAAATAAAATAAAAAATTATATATTGATAACCAAATTAAAATACTTTTATACATTAAAAACTAAAATTTTTTATACGATAAATATAACACAATTTAAATATGAAAAACTAAAATAACAAGTGATATAGGAGTAAAATGTAAACGTAACAATAATTGATAAGGGGGACACAAGACAACCACTTTCTCCTACCTTTTGCCGGCCATTAATTCATTTTTAACCTTGTTCCTCTCTCTTTTTCTCTCTTGTGTCTCTCACCTTTTTTTTCCCTACCCCACACCATGAAAATGCAGCAACCCTTCTTCTCTTCCAATCCCCATTGTCCTACAAAACCACGATCTCACACTAAAGCCAAGTTTGAGAAAACAAAATAAGTGTACTTTTTGACTTTTTATTAAATATGGGTTGGATTTGGGTTGAGTTTGAAGTGATGTGTTAGAGAGGTGATGTGACTTAAATGAGAGGATGTGACTTAAATAGGATAGTGACTTTTTGACTTTTTGAATTTTTTGAAAGATGCCAAACTTGGCCTAAGACATGGCAGAAATACCCATAACGGCCGACAGCTCCAATTAATTAAAAATAAATTTAACAATATAAAAATAGGTTATTTGTACATAAATTCATAAATTATTGAGAAATATCACTTTAACTCCTACATTATAAAAATATACAAATAGATTATATAAATTATTGAAAAGTATCATTTTATCCTTTAAAACTATAAAAATGTGTAAAGGTCCCTAAAGTAAAAAAATGCACAAATTAGGATAAAGTGATACTTTTCAATAATTTAGAGAGTCTATTTATACGCTTTTATAATTTAGAAGTCAAACTAATATTTCTCAATAGTTTAAGAAATCTTAGTGTAAATAGCCCTATAAAACTTGATCACAAAAATGAATACAAAATACATGAATGAACACAATTTTTTTGAAAGTGAGTCTAATCGACAAATTAAATTACATTAAATTAAAATTTTGGATACAAAAATGTAAAGAGGATATATCTTAGTTATCAAACATGTTATTGTTATATTTTTAGTGACAAAATTTGACATTTAATAATAAAGCTCAAAATTCGTCTAAATATGAAATTATTTTGCGCAAAAGGGATTGGCTTGGTGGTCAGGAGCTAAAGTATGAGGATGTGTTCCTCCAATATTTTGGATTTAGAATCTCCATGTAAGCACTTTCTTAAAATCAGTCCATATGGGGCTTTAATTATTCCAACTTTAATTGGGCCTCCAACAAGTACTGAATACTGAGTTATAAATATATATATATATATATATATAACAGCAAAAATTTTAAAATTCTGTCATTGAAAGATTTTTTTTTTTATTTTTAAACTTTTTGGGATGTGCATATGATATGACCCCTAAAGAGTCCATACACCGTAGAATTTTCCTAGAAAGTGAGATTATCTGAGGACAAAGTAGAAACTAGAAAATAGAAAAATAACCCAATTTTGCTATCTCATGGAGTCATGCTAATCAATAAAGTTTATTGATTGTTTCTTTATTTTTTTGTTGTTATAATCAATAATAAAAAAAAAATTACCGATCAAAAAAATAATAATAAAAAAAAATGAGTCATGCTAACATCAATGACAGGTACACTAACTTATCAAGAATTCTAACCAATTTGTTCACTACAAGAAAAATCACATTTGGCGATTAAATTTTTAGTCGCTAAAAGTCAATTTTTAATCACTAAAAATCGATTTTTTAGTTTCTCCGACTAAATTTTTTAGTCGCCAGTTTGGTAGCCAAAAAACGGTCAGGAAGGTATGGGCAACTAAAAAATTTTTGTCGCCAAAAAGAAAGTCTTTAGTGACCAAATCGTTGGTCGCCAATAGTCAATTATATCTTTTAAATTATACATTTACCGACTAATGTTTTAGTCACCAATAGCCAATTATATTTTTTTAAATTATACATTTACCGACTATTTTTTTAGTCACCAATACTCAAGCTTTTGGCGACCAAAAGCTTATTTGTGGAAAAAAAAAAAAAAATTACCACTCTACTCATTCGGAATTTCGAACCATCAACCTCCCACACCATAAATCATACAAGACACTATTTCCACTACGCCTCCATAACACCATATGATTATACATGCAACATATATTATTTATATACTATATAAACTCGTATTAATATAAAAGTATATATATAAGCATAATTATTTTTTATTAAACATAATTTATTTTAGTAGAAAAAAAGACACCACTTTTGGCGACTAAACATAATTTTAGTCGCCAATTCTTTACTTTTGACTACTAATTATTTTTTAGTCTTTAAAAAATAAAATTCCCGCGCTAAAATTACCACTTTTGGCGACTAAACTTCTTTAGAGTCGCAAAAAAGCTCACTTTTGGCTACTAAACATGTTTTTAGTCCCCAAATGCCTCACTTTAGGCTACTAAATTTTTTTTAATCGCCAAAGGGCCTTACTTTTGGCTACTAAAATGTTTGTAGTCGGTAAAAGCCTCACTTTTTGCTACTAAACATGTTTTTAGTCGCCAAATGCCTCACTTTAGGCTATTAAATTTTTTTTAGTCGCCAAAGGTCCTTACTTTTGGCTACTAAAATTTTTTTAGTCGGTAAAAGCCATATATTGGCAACCAAATAGATTTTTAGTCGTCAATACCTATACATTTGGCTGCTAAATTTTTTTATTCACCCTAATGCTTTTTTAGTCACCGAAAATGCTATTTTCAACGACCAAAGGTGATTTTTTAGTTGCCGAAAATGCTTTTTCTTGTAGTGATCGAAAACATACACCAACCCAACTCCCAAAACGATTTGAAACAAATACACAAGTTTTGTATGCAATCGAAGCATGGGGCCTGGTCAATAACCAATTTTTTTTAAATCTACAAATCACAATTGTAAAATAATAAAACAATACTGGTTTTTTAATTATTTGAAGAAGAAAAAGAAAATTTGAGTGTACATACAATTTTTCTTTTATATTTTTGGTTAGGTGTTATTCTTAACAATCCCGTTTGATAAAATTCATTTCAATTGTACGTTTATTCGCTCTTTTAGTTCAGTAAGGCTATGAGTATTTAGATGCGAATCCAACTCGAATTGTGCCTTGCGGAGAAGTTTCAATCTTCAGAAGATAATTCTTTCATGTTTACTACTTCGCTAAAAAATGTAGTCAAAGTTACTTGTCCGCTTGAGCGGAGAATCTTTGATTCCAAAAGTTTGATCGCCTGCAAAAGTACTGGGAGTTGTATTTTTCCGCTTGAGTGGCATTTCTTGCGCTCGAGCATCAGTCTGCTCGAGCAGCCATTCTTGCGCTCGAACGGAGATCGCGGAACAGTTTGCTATAAAAGGTGCGGTTCAGTCAGATTTTAGGGTACGACTTCCAGATCTTCTTTTTGGATATTAGGGTTTATATCTGGAGCTTCTTTGCTAGTTTCTTTAATGTTTGTTTGAGTTTAAATCTGATTTGAAAAGTATACATCAAAGGATTGTTTGTTTCGTTCAATACAAAAGAGAGCGTTGTTCTTCGGTGGATTCCGTGGAATTCGGGCCTGAAGCTTTGGTGGATTCTGCAGTGGCTCATCGTCGTGATTCAACATCGGCGTTGTGGATTCAACGTTGGGCAAGGCAATTCCGAGGTAAAGGCGGGGCTGGAAGAGGCACATAGGAGTCGGTTCAATTCGGGCGTGGATTCGCTAGGTAATTGAGAGTGCATTTGTGTAATTCTTTTTGTCTTCTTAGTGGATTGTTTTGTGGTTTTTGCCTGTGATTTTTTTATCACAATTGGAGGTACTCCAAGTGTGGTTTTTCCACGTTAAAATCATTGTGTCAATTTGTCTTGATTGCTTGATTGAGATTGTTATTTACTGCTTAAAATTGATACATAATCACAAATCAATATCTAGGGGATTTCTAGATTTTTCATTTTTGTTGAGAAATTAGATGGTCGATGTCAATCTATAAAGTATGGAAAGTTCAACCAACATATTATACCTATATTGGATACTTATCACATTATGTTGTTTTGTATAAAATTTCTGCATATATACCGGGTTACACGAAATACATACCCAATTTTATTTTCTTTGTTTTCATATCTAGTATATACCCAAGTCGTACCTCACTTGAAACGATATTTTTTTATAGGGTAAATTACACTAACACCCCTGAGATTTATGTTTATTACAGTTCCCCCCTTACCTTTTAGAAATTATATCTCTCTCCTTGAGGTTTAAAGTTTCATTACAGATTCTCACTCAGCAATTTAATTTTTTTAAATACCAATTTTGCCCTCACTGGGTAAATTATAATGACACCCCTCATATTTTAAAAATTACAATCCCCTCCCTAAGGTTTAAAATAGCATTACCAATTGCCCCATTCAGTTAGTATTAGTTGAAAAAAAAATTCATTGAAAAAAAAATTAATTGGAAAAAAAATTAATTGAAAAATAATTTTGTTAGTAAAATTTTTAAATTTTTGTTTAAAAACCAACGTAAACTCATTTTTTGAATTTACGTTTTTTTTTTTTCAAATTTACAAATTGAGACGACAATTTATAAATCAAAAAAATAACAAACAAGTTTTTATGACAGTTTTTTAAACTTTTGTAAATATAAATTGAAAACTAAAAACGAAATAGTTAACAAACAGGCCTCAGATGGTAAAAATATCGTAAAATTAACAAATAATTAAATAAGTTACCAACGTAAGAAATGACTTATCAAAAGATTCTTAGGCTATGTACGGTTTGATTTTTAGAATTTTTTTTTTAAATTAAAAATTAATTTGGTTAAGAAATAAAAAAATAAAAAATAATTATCATTTAAGGATAAAAAATAATTCTTATTTTAACTTTTGGGCAGGGTAGAGCATCTCCAACCATTGTTGCTATAATGCCATTGCTATTGCTATAATTTGGTAATGAATAGTGTTATTTTGCCAAATTATAGCAATGGGGCTTGTGCGGGGAGCAAATATCCGATACCGCCCGTACTACTCGCGTCCAAGCTCCGCTTCGTTCTGATTAACCTGCGAACACAACGGCGGTGAGCTAACCGGCGGTGTGTTGCCGGAAAACCCTCCGACGATCAAGTTAGCACACCTTTAGAGAGAGAGAGAGAAGAGAGAGGCTACAATGTGGTTGTTTAGTTTTTTCCACATGCCTCTGTATAGAGATGCAATCTTGTTTACATGGTTTCTGCGCGCACTTTCGCACCCATTCCTCCCGGGACGCGTGGACCTGCTCCCCTCTCACATTTCCCTACGTGTCAGCGCTAAAACAGCTAAACACCACCAAACAAAAACTGCCAAACTGAATTAATGTACGATCTGCAGAACCTCCTTTCCGCAATGCCGTGCAACTGCGCAATACTTCCAACCGAGCTACTATCAGCGCGGCACCATGACCTGCCGACGCAACTGTTCCTCTTGACCAGTTTCCTTGATTACTTCCCACCGCGCAGTACTTCCACCGAGTTCCTTAATTCCGACAGCTCTCCTGCCCGGTCGGCCCAAACTTGGAAGTCCTGTTTCACTGAAGTGCGCTATCCCATCGGGCTAGCGGGCTAAAGTCACTCCGGCTCAACCGGACCGGGATCCTTAACCCAAGGTGCCCGCTGATCACACGGACTTAGCTAGGCCCAACAAGCTTGGCCCACTCAGCCCAGCCTAAACGAGTTCGATCCAAAGTCAAATTAAGTAGTCCCCCTCTCAATTGCCCCATAATCCCATTCACGTTAGCGTGACCGGGATTACATTTTTTGGCTGAAATCACTAATAAGCTCGGTTGACATTTCAATGTCACTTCCTGGATGCGTGGCTATACTGCCCTCTCTATTCTTTACACGTGTACGAGTCAATACTGCCAAACAACATTGGCTAAACCGCTAAACGGTATTAACGCGCCTTTTGGAACCGCATTACTCTTGACCGGTTAAGATCTAGGGCATCTAGCCAACTTCTTCATTCGTGCTCTCATTCGTCCCCGCTGACCTTGCTCGGCCTTGGTATGCAACACGTGCGTCTAGTCCTGTCGGAAGAATCATCGTTTCACCTATCTCGGCAAAGGGCCCATGCCGAACAACTAGCTCGGTCCAACTTCTGGACCTTGGGCTAACTCAACCACGATCTAGTACCTCAGCCAAACCGCACTCGACTATGCCCGCATAATCCCACGGCAAGGCCCAAGTTACAACTAGCTCAGCCAGTTTGCTCGACGTAAACTCCCTCCTCAATTGCCCCTTAATTCCGTCTGCATTTAAGTGACCGGAATAACATTACAAGGCCGGGCTAGACTTTTTGCTCGATGGTTCACTTTGCTCGGTTTAGAAACTTCAAAGTTGGCAAGCAAAGTCAGCTCGGCAACTTGCTTTTTAGTGAGTAAAATCAGCTCAGCAACTTCCTTGGCAAGCAAAATCAACTTGACAAGGGCCTTGAAAGTTAGCGAGGAAAGTCAGCTCGACAACCTGTATCTTGCCGAGAAAAATTAGCTCGGCAATGAACTCCAAAGTCAGCAAGCAAGGTCAGCTCAACAACTTGTATCTTGGCGAGCCAAATCAGCTTGGCAAAGCACTCTAAGGTCGACGAGCAAGGTTCGCTTCGTGACTTGTTTCTTGGCGAGTAAGATCAGCTCGGCAAGGAACTCCAAGGTCGGCGAGCAAGGTCAGCTCGGCGACTTGCTTCATGGCGAGCAAGATGAGCTCGGCAAGGAACTCCAAGGTCAGCGAGCAAGGTTAGCTCGGCGACTTGTTTCTTGGCGAGCAAGATCATCTCGGCAAGGAACTCCAAGGTTGGCGAGCAAGGTCCGCTCCGCGACTTGCTTCTTGGCGAGCAAGATCAGCTCAGCAAAGAACTCCAAGGTTGGCGAGCAAGGTCCGCTCCGCGACTTGCTTCTTGGCAAGCAAGATCAGCTCGGCAAGGAACTCCAAGGTCGGCGGGCAAGGTCCGCTCGGCGACTTGTTTCTTGGTGAGCAAGATCAGCTCAGCAAAGAACTCTAGGGTCGGCGAAAAAGGTCCGCTGGGCAACTTGCTTCTTGGCGAGCAAGATCAGCTCGGCAAGGAACTCCAAGGTCAGCGAGCAAGGTTAGCTCGGCGACTTGTTTCTTGGCGAGCAAGATCGTCTCGGCAAGGAACTCCAAGGTTGGCGAGCAAGGTCCGCTCCGCAACTTGCTTCTTGGCGAGCAAGATCAGCTCAGCAAAGAACTCCAAGGTTGGCGAGCAAGGTCCGCTCCGCGACTTGCTTCTTGGCGAGCAAGATCAGCTTGGCAAGGAACTCCAAGGTCGGCAAGCAAGGTCCGCTCAGCAACTTGTTTCTTGGCGAGTAAGATCAGCTCAGCAAAGAACTCTAGGGTCGGCGAAAAAGGTCCACTGGTCGACTTGCTTCTTGGCGAGCAAGATCAGCTCAGCAAGGAACTCCAAGGTCGACGAACAAGGTCCGCTCAGCGACTTGTTTCTTGGCGAGCAAGATCAGCTCAACCAGGAACTCCAAGGTCGGCGAGCAAGGTCAGCTCGGCGACTTGCTTCATGGCGAGCAAGATGAGCTCGGCAAGAAACTCCAAGGTCAGCGAGCAAGGTTAGCTCGGCTACTTGTTTCTTGGCGAGCAAGATCATTTCGGCAAGGAACTCCAAGGTTGGCGAGCAAGGTCCGCTCCGCAACTTGCTTCTTGGCGAGCAAGATCAGCTCAGCAAAGAACTCCAAGGTTGGCGAGCAAGGTCCGCTCGGCGACTTGCTTCTTGGCGAGCAAGATCAGCTCGGCGAGGAACTCCAAGGTCGGCGAGAAAGGTCCGCACGGCAACTTGTTTCTTGGCGAGCAAGATCAGCTCAGCAAAGAACTCTAAGGTCGGCGAAAAAGGTCCGCTGGGCGACTTGCTTCTTGGCAAGCAAGATCAGCTCGACAAGGAACTCCAAGGTCGGCGAGCAAGGACCGCTCAGCGACTTGTTTCTTGGTGAGCAAGATCAGCTCGGCAAGGAACTCCAAGGTCGGTGAGCAAGGTCAGCTCGGCGACTTGTTTCTTGGCGAGCAAGATCAGCTCGGTAAGGAACTCCAAGGTCGGCGAGCAATGTCGGCTCGGCAACTTGTTTCTTGGCGAGCAAGATCAGCTCGGCAAGGAACTCCAAGGTCCGCGAGCATGGTCCGCTCCGCAACTTGCTTCTTGGCGAGCAAAATCAGCTCGGCAAGGAACTCCAAGGTCGGCGAGTAAGGTCAGCTCGGCAACTTTCTTCTTAGCGAGCAAGATCAGTTCGGCAAAGAATTCTAAAGTTGATTAAAAGCATCAACAAATCTCTTGCCAGGTAAAATCCATCCGAGAAGGAATTCCAAAGTTGATAAAATCATTAACAAACCTCTTGCCGAGCAAAATCCGTCCGGCAAGGAATTTCAAAGTTGATCAAAACCATCAACAAACCTCTTGCCGAGCAAAATCTACCCTGCAAGGAATTTTAATCTTTCCATCAAAATGATTGTTAGTTGCTCTTTGGACCGCACTAAATCCGCTTGGCGTGACAAAAATACAACAATTTTCAAGAAAATGGTCTACTTGTTTCATTATGCCAACGGCAAAAAGGGTTACAAAAATAGAACTAAGAACAAAACTTTAAATTGGCAGAGTTCGATGTTTTGGAAATAGGCCATTTACATTCTGCGAGTTTTATGCCCCTTTTCCTCGGCCTTCTTACAGACGTCTCCTAAAAACCGAACTCCCTATATCTCTTCCATGGTGTTTTGCATGGCCATCATCTTATCCGACTGCGTGAACTATTCACACTACTCTCTTATTCTCTACTACCGGACTTGTCGTCACGGTAGCTGCGGCTCCATCGTCTTCAACTCGGATGTGCTCATTAATGTGCTGCATGAGCAATTCCATGGTCAACAGTTGATTCATTGTGAGCGAGTCTCTCAGTCGATGTCCAACTAGAAGAGCACATTTATATTGAGTGATTGCAAGGTTGGTTGGGCAATCAAGGATCTCGTTGAAAGTCTCCCAATACTTAGCGTTATACGCCTTCAAAGAGTCGCCTGGCTCCATCTTTACTCTCAAGAGATGGTCAATTTCCTTGGGCGTTTTGGTATTTGTCTTAAGTTTGGTGACAAATGCCTCTGCCAACTGTTGCCACCCCTCGATGCTCTCCTCTAGCAGCCTCTCGAACCATTTTAGGCCCAACTCGCCCAAACTCGATGGAAAAACAAGGCACATGAGCGCATCGTTTCGCCTGTGCCCAGCCATAACCTGCCGGAAATGGCTTACGTACATATATGGATCAGTCTTTCCGTTATAGAGTGTGAACTTTGGTTGATGGAACCCGAAGGGGAGCGGTGTGTTCACGATCTCTACGAAAAAAGGGGTGGCACTCAGCCTTGCCAACTCTCTGTCTAGTGGTGCGCGTGCCACCAAGCGTGGTTGTGGCATGGCGACCTTTTCACTGGCTTGCCATCTAGGGACCAGCTGCTGCAGTGCAGGCACCCTCTGCGCCTCCTACCGACGAGCGTGATCCTCCAACACATCTCTTAAGTCTTTCGAACGATCAAAGCGAGAATATCTCGACGCCGTTGTCGGGTGTAAGGGATGGTAACTGCTATCCTGCATGCGAGATATCGTCGCCGCCGCTATGTAGTCTCCAGCCCTGAAGCTTCTCATGACGGAGAGTGAAGGGGTGCGACGTCTATTAAGACTGCAGGAACGGCAGGAATGGGCGTGCTCACTGTTGTTTCCTACTCTAGCAATGCCCTTTCCCTTCATCTGGCGTCTCATGGCCTCCATCTCTGTCGTTATTTTCTTGATGATGGTATCTTGGTCTCTCAGCTTGTCTTCCAAGTGTTGAGTGTGTGAATCTCGCCGTCGGCGACGCTCTTTTGGAATGACAAAGCGCCCAAAACTCCTTGCACGCTTGTCTCGCGTATCCCTGGGAAGTCCTTGTGCAGAGGTTTCCAAATCAGCCGTCGTCGGAATGGCAGACAGGCCATCTCTGCGCCGAACGGACTCTGTCTTGATGTCATCGATGGCGAACAATGGAATGTCGTCGTGGTTCTCCATAATAGATGACCGAAGAAGCTTGGAGGACAAGGTTTTGTCCGTCGACTTCTCATAGACGGTGCCAATTGTGCGGGGATCAAATATCCGATACCGCCTGTACTCCTCGCGTCCAAGCTCCACTTCGTTCCGATTAACCTGCGAACACAATGGCGGTGAGCTAACCGGCAGTGTGTTGTTGGAAAACCCCTCCGACGATCAAGTTAGCACACCTTTAGAGAGAGAGAGAAAAGAGAGAGGCTACAATGTGGTAGTTCAGTTTTTTCCACATGCCACTGTATGGAGATGCAATCTTGTTTACATGGTTTCTGCGCTTACTTTCGCGCCCATTCCTCTCGAGACGCGCGGACCTGCTCTCCTCTCACATTTCCCCACGTGTCAGTGCTAAAACAGCTAAACACCACCTAACAAAAACTGCCAAACTAAATTCATGTATGATCTGCGGAACCTCCTTTCCGCGATGCCGTGCAACCACGCAACACTTTCAACTGGGCTACTATCAGCGCAGCACCACGACCTGCCGATGCAACCGTTCCTTTTGACCGGTTTCCTTGATTACTTCCCACCGCGCAGTATTTCCACCGAGCTCCTTAATTCTGACAGCTCTCCTGCCCAGTCGGCCCAAACTTGGAAGTCCTGTCTCACTGAAGTGCGCTATCCCACTAGGCTAGCGGGCTAAAGTACTCCGGTTCAACCGGACCGGGATCCTTAACCCAAGGTGCCTGCTGATCACATGGACTTAGCTCGGCTCAACAAGCTTGGCCCACTCAGCCCAGCCTAAACGAGTTCGATCCAAAGTCAAATTAAGGAGTCCCCCTCTCAGTGGTTCAATGGTCATTTGCTATTTTGGCAAATCCCAACCAATTTTCCCTCCAAGTTTATAGGTATTGTTTGGATATAGGTTTTTTTGTAATTTTATTTTTGTTTATTTTTTGTCTTTTGTGACCTTTTGTTAACTGTTTGTAAAAAAAAATTATATATTTATATTATTCCCGACTAGAGAAATATAAAAAATGAAAAAAAAAATGAAAAATTGGAAAAATAAAAATAAAAATATTTTATCTTTCAGCCTTCATTTGAAAAAATATATTTATTTTTTCATTATACTTTATTTTGCTACATTTGAAATAAATTATACTAAACTATTATGTTTAAAATAAATTAGCCTTCATTTGAATAAATATATTTTATCTACACATTCCCAAACAATACCATCACCGTTGGATTATAAATATCCAACGGCTAAGATGAGGCCTTATCAAAACATATCTCTCTTCTCTCTCATCAAAACATCAGTCCACCACTCTCTCTCTCTTCTCTCTCTATGTTCCTCATTCTGATCATCAAATGTATCTCATCCATCAAACCCTATCTCACTTCTCTCTCCTCTCTCTTTTCTCTCTCTGTGTTTGGGGGTTTCGGAGAGGCGATTGGGGATGAGAGAGGGACCGATTGAGGACCGTGAGAGAGGGACCGATTAAGGATCAATTGGAGATGAGAGATGAGTCGATGTTGAAGTCCACAGTTGTGGTGGTGGATAGAGAGACAGAGATGAGAGAACCACCAAATTTGAAGCTCGAACCGAGGACCACCAGGCCGATTTGAAGATCGATAACCTTCCATACCGATTCTAAACCAAGGACAACAAGATCAGTTCATTCACAGATCGATTGAGGTACTTTTTCTTTTCTTTTCTTGTTGAGATTCATTTGTTGATTTTGTTGAGATTTATTGATGAATTTTGAGAGTGATTTGTTGATTTTGTTGATTCTATAAAAAAAAAAAATGATTTTGAGATTCATTTACAATGATTTTGAGTTCGGTTCATTCAAAATGATTTTGAGATTCATTCACAGACCATTTTGTTGATTCATTTGATTTCACCATTTGTTGATTTTGTTGAATTTTATTGATTATGTGATTTATTGATTCATTTGTTGATTTTGTTGATTTATTGATTTAAAAAAAATATTCAAAAATAATTTGGTGAATTCTGATGAACAAATGGTGAAACAATTGCTGGGAGGGAGGGAGGGAAACAGTTATTTTAGGTTGAGTTGGCACAAATGGCAGCTGTTATATTCAACCATTAGAGCATCATTTTTTAACAGAGCTACTATATTATAGCAATGGCAGCTCCAATAGCAAACCATTGGAGATGCTCTTATATACATATGTATGATTATTTCAATTTAATTTGTAAAAAATTATTTCTAGTCACTCGAAAGATAAAAATTATATAAAAATAATAATTATTTTTTATTTTTTATTTCTTAACCAAATTAATATTTAATTTTTTTTAAAAAAAAATCTAAAAATCAAACCATACATAGCCTAAGAATCTTTTGATAAGTCACTTCTTACGTTGGTAACTTATTTAATTATTTGTTAATTTTACGACATTTTTACCATCTAATATCTGTTTGGTAACCATTTCGTTTTCAGTTTTCAATTTATATTTACAAAAATTTTAAAAATTGTCATAAAAACTTGTTTAATAATTTTTTTGGTTTAAAAATGGTTGTCTCGGTTTATAAATTTGAGAAAAAAATGTAAATTCAAAAAATGAGTTTACGTTGGTTTTTAAACAGAAATTTAAAAATTTTACTAACAAATTTTATATTCAATTAATTTTTTTTCCAATTAATTTTTTTTTTCAATGAATTTTTTTTCTAACTAATACTAACCGAGGGGGCAATTGGTAATGCTACTTTAAACCTTATGAATGAGATTGTAATTTCTAAAATATGAGGGGTGTCAATGTAATTTACCTAGTGAGGGAAAAATTGGTATTTAAAAAAATTAAATTGCTGAGGGGGAATCTGTAATGAAACTTTAAACCTCAGGGAGAGAGATGTAATTTTCAAAAGGTGCGGGGAGAACTGTAATAAATATAAACCTTAAGGGGTGTTAGTGTAATTTACCATTTCTTATAATACAAAAGTAAAATTAGATCCATTAGTATAATTTTAAAATTAAGTTATGGTTTGTAAATTATTTAATATAATGACATTTGATTTTGGCTTATATTTTACTTTTTGCATTAAATGGAAATTGTAAGTTGAATCTTAAAAAATTAAATCATTTAACTAATTTTTACATTACTTTAAATTTTACATTACTTTAAATTAAAAATAAATATTTTTACAAACGTAGATGTATTTGTGTACATTACTTTTTGTTTTATATTTTACTGAGTGTCACTGTCAACTGTCTTTATTTGACGCAAAATAAAAAATTAAAAAACAATTATATTTTACAGCTGAAATGATAAAATCATATTGATATAAGGGAAAAAAGAGTGTCATGACACTCAAATATTTTTTTATTTTTTATTTTTACACTTTTTACAAATAAACACTAGACATAGAGCAAGCTTTTTTTTTTAATATTAATTTGAAATTGCTTCACATTCCTAATTTTATTATAAAAAAAAAAAATGAAATTGCTATTGTCTGGAGTGCAAATTATCATTTTAATATACAATTTGTGTTTTGTATGGTATGATGTAGACCAAGTGGCCTTGGCCTGTTTGGCTCAATTGGATCATAGAGTAGCAAAATAATAAATCACTGTTTGACCTGTCATTGACGGACTGGTTTCGAAAGGCCATTGTTAGCTTGAAAACACACTCAACAGTCAAAACTTTGTATTTTTTAATTAATTTTATCGTTTAGGCTCTCAAATTTTGATTATTTTTGCTTTAGGAAAGTCTTTAGTTTTACCGTTATACTTTTGCATTGTAATTTCTATTTTGGTTGCCATTTGTTTTGGCATGTTTACCAAGTCTAGCATCCAAATATGAGCTTAAATCAATTTTAATTTTTTTTTTTTTTGTGTGTGTGCTCGATTAGCAATAAATTAGCTCAATTGGTTATTAACCTGTGTTATACACGAGATTAAACAATTTATAAATTTATTTTAAATTTTATTAAAATAAATTTTTAAAAAAAATAAGATTAAGTTTTAACTTCTTTTTTTTTTTTTTTTTTAAACAAAAAGAGTGTTTGAAATTATAATACAACAATTTACACTTTTTTCTTTTTCATTGGCTTTTTAACTTTTTTGAGGTGGGGAAAAAAAGTTAATATATTTAAGAATGAGTTTTTTAATTGTATGGAAAAATGCGAATAAGTGATGTCGTATTTTTATTTTTTATTTAAATTTTATGTTTTCTCCTTCCAAAGATGTAAACACCTATGAACTCACTCACAAGAATTGTTTGATCTTTTCAAACTAATACAAAGATTTCCTAACTTTATTTTTTTTTTGTACATGCCAAACACATTTTAGCACTCTTTAGTTTCTTAACTTTTTAATCAAAAAAATAACATCCCAAACATGAGTTACACATTTTTTATTTATATTATTTATTTTTTTGTTGCTATTAATGTTTTGTCCTAAGTATTATATAATTAATAGATATATAATAATTCAATTGATAAAATTAAAATAAATGAATTTTCTAAAATTACAAAAATTATAAGTTCGGTCAAGTATACTTACACTATCTACAAAATTCATAATTATAATCCATCATACCACAGTTTATCAAGTGATATAACAATCTTATATACTATATATATATATATTGTCTCTTTTCCCTTACCCACTCATCTTCTATCTCTCTTTATTTTTAAGGCGATGTGGCAAAAAAAATTGAAATGAAATCTTTAAAATTTAATATTTGTGGAAATTTACCCATAAATTCTATATGGGGGAATGTTGATCCATTTATTCCTAAGAGTTTTCTTACGAACTAATTAGTTCTTTTTGTTTTAGAAAGTTATATTTATTTGATTTGATGCCATTTGAGTTTAAGAATACCCTTTTGTAATTTATTTTTTCAATTTTTTGATTTGTTTTTGAGATGAGAATGGAAATGTGAGGTGTGAAAGATTTTTTTTTTTTTTTTTTGGGAATTAGTGGTTGAAGTACTAGTTGTCGAGCGTAGAAATCTACATTTATGTTAGTGTGATTTTATAGTGTTACATTGGAGTATTACATCAGAGTGATACAGTTCGGTTTTTGTAATTGGCAATTCTGTTTGACAAAATTCCTTTTAGTTGTAATTTCATTTTATTTGCTCTTTTATTTCAATGAGACTATAAGTGTTTAGATACAAATCCAATCCAAATTGTGTCTATGCAAATGAGTTTGTGATTAATTTTCAGTAATAGTTTGAAAATTTTATCACAAAAAATGTCACTAATTATAAGTTTTAGCGACAGTTGAAAAATATCGTCACAAAAAAATCACTAATTTTCAACTTTCAGCTATACTTTGAAAAATTCGTCATAGAAAAATGTCACTAATTGTAAGTTTTAGCGACAATTTATAAAAACCGTGACAAAAGAAAAATCACTAATTATTAATTTTTAGCGACGTGCAAAAAATCGTTACAAAAAATTATTTTTAACCTCAATTTTATTATGACTTATTTTCAATAGGACTTGATGAAAATTAAGTTCAACTATTAAGACCTATTGGTAACCTTTCTTTTATAGTGTTGTAATTATGATCGTAACTTCCTTAGGAAAATAAAAACAATTAGGAACTTTTGAAGTAATGTTCTACATCAATTGTTAATTAACACATCATGATTCACAAAATATTTCAAAAACAAAAAAAAAAAAGTAGTGATATACCTGCATAAAGTCAATACAAAAAAAATATATATATTAATAATGGTTTGGTTGGACTTTGATCTATCACTTTACAATAAAAAGTCTATTGACATGTTTTTTATTATACAAATAACATTATCACGTCATTTTGGGATAAATTGTGCATAAAAATTATAGTGAAATAATATTTTCCAACAAAAAATGGTTATAATAATAATAATAATGATTAGTAGAGAGTAAAGGGAGAAATGATATATAGAATATGAAATGCAAAAACAAAAAATGGTCAGAAGTAAAGAAAGAAAAAATGGTGTAGTTGAAGGATGAAAGAGTCTCTTTAAAGAATGTAGGAGACTAAATATAAAGATAGAGTAGGGCATGAATGATAGAGAAAAAATAATCAGTTGTCTCATTGCATAAATGTAATATTTATAGGATCAGGAGGGCACGAATGACTTGAAGAATGTGTAATGTATGACGATTAGGGTTTTTGGGTATGAGAAAGAAGTGGTTAGAGAAAGAATGCACAAAAATGATCTTCTTCATCTTTTCTTTTCTAAATCTTAAATCATGGAATCATTATATAAAAAAAATGATAAATTATGAAAAAAAAATTTATTTTTAGATTATTTTTTAAACTTAAAATTTCATAAATTTAGCATGGGATGTTGAGCGCCAAATCAACCAAAACAATTTAATTATAGGAAACAATCAAATCAATTTTTCAAATTAATTTTAGGAAAACAAAATCAACAAAATAAAACAATTTAAACATATTTGAATTGATTTTTGTTTAATTTAATTTAAGGAAGGAAGGATTTTAGGTGGAGATTTTAAAAAATGGACAAATAAATTGAAATGTTAACAAACTGTGTTTCTATATTTGATTTTAGGAAATGATCATTTTGTTGGGCAATCTTCACTGTATTTAAAAGATTTAATTCTATTGTGTACACAACAACAATTTGAATTTAAGGAAATAAAGAAAATGAGAGAATTTGTTTGATTATAAAAATCAAACTCGAAATAATAAATAAATAAATAAATAACAGATTTTATTTTGTTACAAAAACAAAATTTAAATCTGATTTTAATAAATAAAAACAACACTGAAAATAAATTAAATAACTTACTTGATTTAATTTCTCCGAATTATTTTCTGATCAAGTCCAGTGTTTGACACTGTGTCCTTAAAACAGATTCGTCCTCTTCACGGTGCTTTCAGAATTTGGACGTCTATCTCCCAGGATGAAATGATCTACCACAAACAATAGCAGCACTACAAATTGTTTGCCTTACGAACACACTAAGTGTTTACACTCTTTCTTTCAGAAATAAAATGCAACAAAATGAAGAATAGAATAAGCAGAGGTGAAATACGAAATTTCTAAATTAATAACATCAAATGAGGATGGTCCTATTTATAGCTGTAAAGGTGGCTCTTGGTTTTAAATTGAACAGGTATGAAACCTGTTGGTTTTGAATTCAAACAGATTTGAATCTGTTAATAATTCAAACAGATGGCAAAAAACGGGAAGAGCCCTGTTTGGGTGTGCACTAATTCCAAACTAGTTTATTTCTGTTTGAAAACAGGAAGGGCTCTGTTTGGATGTACAGAAAATCCAAATCAGTTTAATTTGAATTCTGGATTTTATTTTACCAAAAATAAAATTAAATTCAAATGTTTTTTGCCCAAAAAGATTAGTATTGGGCTGAACAAGCCCAACCCAACCACACACCATGCACCCGCGCCCAAGCCCAGGCCCAGCCCAACCCGCCCGACCGGACGAACGGACGGCGGCGGCGGCGCGCGTGTGTGGTGATTTTTGGGTCCAATGGGTCTAGCCCATTTTGCCCATAACCTCTCCCTCTAAAACACTTGGGTACCCCTTGGGGCACACCCCAAGTATCTAACCCAAGCCTTATAAACCCTTTCAAAACTTCCCACCAAATCAATGTGGGACAAGCCAATTTACAACCTTAAGGAATTTCCACCAAAACTCCATTTCCATGGAGCACACTTTGGCTTCAATTTCCCATTCACTCGGTAATGGTTTTGAGCAACCAAATATACCACGTGAATCACAACGCGGCATAGAACGCGTTACCACTTTGACCCGAGTAAATCGACACTCGGGGCCCACCTAAAAATAGACCAAACTTGAGAAAAAATTCTGGTTTAACCCAGAATTTTTCTACCATTTCCAACAATCCCCCACATGAATGGAATTTGATGACAACGGAAATGCAACAATATGCAGACTTAACAAAAGAGTATAAGTCGAAAATATCTTGCATCAGGATAGGTAGTTTTCGGCCTTGAACTTTCCCTAGTGATAACCTATCGGACTTACTGGCTAACCAATGGACGCGATGCCTTGAATTGTTCAGCCGTTTGTGTAAGCCAAGACAATAGATTTCACACAAAATATCTTCTAACACATCGTGGTTCTCACTGTTGTGTTCATTTTGGCCTTGAACGCGCCTGATTTTCATAAGTATTTCTAGAGAATTTAGCCTCTTCATTCTCATAGAACCGGCCCCAGTTCAACACTCATATAGGTGATTCTTATTGTGAGTATCTCCTTATACTCATCTTGATTTTATGCCTTAATCAAGATATAAGTAATCATTAAAAGCAAAGCTTATCCTTATACCCCTGCATACAACATATGTTGCAGATATCACTCTCACCATAGGAATGGGTAGGGAATTTTTAATCCCTTGGTGATTTCTGGTGAGCCATACATAACTTAGTTGTCCCTTTGAACTTAGTTCTTGGGATCTCCAGTCATATAAGTAGGGTTACTATTATGACGACTCTTATGTAATAGGCTTTAATCCCATCCCCTTCGATGAACTATACACTAACTCTTTTGTCAAACCTTTTGTTAACGGATCCGCAATATTCTCTTTAGATTTTATATAATCTATTGAGATTATTCCGTTTGACAACAATTGCCTTACGGTATTATGTCGACGACGAACATGTCGTGACTTACCGTTATACATGTGATTCTGTGCTCTGCCTATTGCAGATTGACTATCACAATGAATGCAAATAGCTGGCACAGGTTTTGGCCACATTAGAATGTCTTCTAAGAAGTGACGAAGCCATTCTGCTTCTTCACCTGCTTTGTCTAAAGCAATGAACTTGAATTCCATTGTGGATCGTGCGATGCAAGTTTGTTTCGTGGACTTCCAAGAAACAGTAGCGCCTCCTAGAGTAAAGACATATCCACTAGTGGATTTTGAATCTTTAGTATCCGATATCCAATTAGCATCACAATAACATTCGAGTACTGCTGGATATTGAGTAAAGTTCAAACCATGATCACGAGTAAATCTTAGATATCTAAGAACCCGAATGATCGCTTTCCAATGGTCTTCTCCAGGGCTACTAGTGTACCTACTCAATTTACTGATAGCATAAGCTATATCAAGACGAGTACAATTCATTAGGTATATTAGGCTTCCAATGATTTGGGAGTATTTTAACTGAGACACTGCATCACCTTTATTTTTCGATAAATAAAGACTGATGTCTACAGATGTTCTAGCTAAATTCAAATCATCCTTGATAAATTTATCAAGAATTTTCTCAATATAATGAGATTGAGATAATGCATATCCGTCAGATATTTTAGTAATTTTCATTCCTAATATAACATCTGCGACCCCCATATCTTTCATATCAAATCTTTTGTTAAGCATTTGCTTAGTTGATTTGATCATGTTTTGACTGCTTCCAATGATAAGCATGTCATCCACATAAAGACAAACTATGAAATATCCTTGGTCAGTGTTTTTAACATAGACGCATTTGTCACATTCGTTTATCTTAAACCCATTAGTAAGCATTGCATGATCAAAATTTTCATGCCATTGCTTAGGTGCTTGTTTTAATCCATAAAGGGATTTTACAAGTCAACAAACTTTCTTTTCTTGCCTTGATACTACAAACCCTTCGGGTTGTTCCATATAGATCTCTTCATTTAGATCACTGTTTAAGAAAGCTGTCTTAACATCCATTTGATGTATTTCTAAATTAAACAACGCTGCTGTAGCAATAAGCATGCGGATGGATGTTATTCTTGTCACAGGGGAATATGTGTCAAAATAATCCAGACCTTCTTTTTGTCTGTAACCTTTAACTACAAGTCTTGCTTTATACTTGTCAATTGAACCATCTGCTTTCATTTTTCTCTTGAATATCCATTTATATCCAAGAGGTTTAGAACCTGGTGGAAGATCCACCAATTCCCAAGTATGATTTTGCATAATGGATTCAATTGCATTATTAACAGCCTCTTTCCACAAAGGTGCTTCAGGACCTGTCATTGCTGCCTTAAAGTTTTGAGGTTCATTTTCTAACAGGTATGTCAGAAAATCTAAACCAAAGGATTTTGAAGTTCTCGCTCTCTTACTTCGTCTTGGTTCATCATCAGTTAAATCCTGTTGGTCGAGACTATTACTAGTCTCTTGTGTTTGATTGTCATTAGTCTCTTGACTTTGTGTACAATCATAAGTTCTTTTCTGTAAATTTAATTCCTGTCCTTTCTTGTAAGGAAAGGCATGTTCAAAAACCACAGCATTCCTTGACTCTATAATAGTGTTCACATTTATATCAGGTATTTCTGATTTATAAGTCAGAAACCGATATACACTACTATTCTGAGCATAACCAACAAACACACAGTCTACTATTTTTGGTCCAATCTTAATCTTTTTAAGAACAGGAACTTCAACACCCCCACACTTTTAAGTATTTGTAGAAAGGTGGTCGACCTTTCCACAATTCATAAGGAGTGCTGTTGGTTTTCTTGTGGGGTATTCTATTAAGAACATAATTAGCAGACAAAAATTGCTTCCCCCCACAAGTTCTGTGGTAAGCCTGAACTTAGTAACATGGGTGCTGTAGTTTGGTGAATAATGTCATGTTGTGCACAAAATACATTTAATGGTACATCATATTCACCACCCCTATCACTTCTAATATAAATCAATGAATTTTAAAGCAAATTCAAGAAAAAACCAAAATAATTATGACTACTCAAGTCAGAATTAATGTTTTGACAAAATCATATCCTCAAAAAAATTTTTTTGCCTACGAATCAAACAATTCAAAAACCCATTTGATTGTATACATTCTTGCAACTCAATAACAAATAAATGTCACTGTCATAAAAATATTTGTGACAGAAGAAAATTGAATTATCTCAACTATTGTAAGCGATACACCCCTATATTAATAAAATGGTTCATGGTTTAACAAATTCTACTACGCAAGTAAAATAATTATTAATGACATCTCATGTCACATAATTCAATAATCAACATAAAAGATTTCTTAAATTACATCCCAATTTAAACAGACCGATATAATTACATACATCTTCATGTTTAAATTTCTCTGGTGTTTAAACACCCATTCAAAATTGATTAGAAATATTCAAATTAACCTGCTTATGTCCAAAGTCGACATAACAATTTATCATTCCAAATCACTTGAAATTATTGTTAAGAAATAACTTGAGTTGATATCATACATGCATATCAAACGCATCAACTAAAAAATAATGAATTAACAAAATAAATTAATCATGCACGATCCCTATCACTTGCATCATGAAATAAAAGGATTCTCAACTCATAAAAAAAATCCAACGCATTTAAACTTTAAATTTCAAAATGACAAAACATACTTTCATTTAATAAGTTTGATTTGTACATAAATAAACAAATTAAATATGCATTAAAATGTTCTTGTCAATATATATATATATATATATTTTCCGACTCAAGTGCAGAAACAATTCAAGACTATGAATCCACATTGTAATAAAAATAAAATTAGTTTGTAAAACTAATATTTTACTCTATAAACAAATTCTTCCATGTATACTCACGATGAACTATGATAAAGTCAAAATAATTAACACCTTTTCACAAAGGGTTCAAAAATAAGTGGTCTACCAAACGAAACCATAAGTTACTTACAAAATTAACAGATTGTGACCGAGTTACAAAGTTACATGATTGATTAACAAAATTAATTTTCTAGTTACTAAAACCAGAAAATAAATTACAATACAAAATAATTTTATTTTCCTTGTTACTAAAACTAGTAAAATAAAATATCGAAATAATATCTGATTACAAAAATCAGAAAACCAAACCACAAATTAATTTTCTAGTTACTTAAACCAGAAAATAAATTATAACACAAAATCATTTTATTTTTCTTGTTACTAAAACTAGAAAATACTGTAATTTTATTTTCCTTATTACTGAAATTAGAAAATAAAATACCACAAAACTATCTGATTACAAAAATCAGAACAAACACAAAATAATTTTATTTTCCTTGTTACTAAAACTAGAAAAATAAAATACCAAAATAATTTTCTGTAACACCAAATAATATTCTGCAATTGTTAATGACATCAGTATATTACTACTAGTTGTCAAAGAAAAGAGACAGTATATTACTACTATCTGTCAAATAGCATAAATCACTATTTGTTTTTCCAACCAGAATATTAGTTTGAAAACACAGAAAATTAAATACAATGAAGATACCAAAAAAGGGTTCTGTCTTAAGATTGTTAGGCAATCTTCACTGTATTTAAAAGATTTAATTCTATTGTGTACACAACAACAATTTGAATTTAAGGAAATAAAGAAAATGAGAGAATTTGTTTGATTACAAAAATCAAACTCGAAATAATAAATAAATAAATAAATAACAGATTTTATTTTGTTACAAAAACAAAATTTAAATCTAATTTTAATAAATAAAAACAACACTGAAAATAAATTAAATAACTTACTTGATTTAATTTCTCCGAATTATTTTCTGATCAAGTCCAGTGTTTGACACTGTGTCCTTAAGACAGATTCGTCCTCTCCACGGTACTTTCAGAATTTGGACGTCTATCTCCCAGGATGAAATGATCTACCACAAACAATAGCAGCACTACAAATTGTTTGCCTTACGAACACACTAAGTGTTTACACTCTTTCTTTCAGAAATAAAATGCAACAAAATGAAGAATAGAATAAGCAGAGGTGAAATACGAAATTTCTGAATTAATAACATCAAATGAGGGTGGTCCTATTTATAGATGTAAAGGTGGCTCTTGGATTTAAATTGAACAGGTATGAAGCCTGTTGGTTTTGAATTCAAACAGATTTGAATCTGTTAATAATTCAAACAGATGGCAAAAAATGAGAAGGGCCCTGTTTGGGTGTGCACTAATTCCAAACTAGTTTATTTCTGTTTGAAAACGGGAAGGGCTCTGTTTGGACGTACAGAAAATCCAAATCAGTTTAATTTGAATTCTGGATTTTATTTTACCAAAAATAAAATTAAATTCAAATGTTTTTTGCCCAAAAAGATTAGTATTGGGCTGAACAAGCCCAATCCAACCACACACCATGCACCTGCGCCCAAGCCCAGGCCCAGCCCGCCCGACCGGACGGACGGACGGCGGCGGCGCGCACGTGTGTGGTGATTTTTTATTTGAATTTTGGATTTTATTTTACCAAAAATAAAATTAAATTCAAATGTTTTTGGCCCAAAAAGATTAATATTGGGCTGAACAAGCCCAACCCAACCACACACCATGCACCTGCGCCCAAGCTCGACCGGACGGACGGTGGCGGCGCGCGTGTGATGATTTTTGGGTCCAATGGGTCTAGTCCATTTTGCCCATAACCTCTCCCTCTAAAACACTTGGGTACCCCTTGGGGCACACCCCAAGTATCAAACCCAAGCCTTATAAACCCTTTCAAAACTTCCCACCAAATCAATGTGGAACAAGCCAATTTACAACCTTAAGGAATTTCCACCAAAACTCCATTTCCATGGAGCACACTTTGGCTTCAATTTCTCATTCACTCGGTAATGGTTTTGAGCAACCAAATATACCACGTGAATCACAACGTGGCATAGAACGCGTTACCACTTTGATCCTAGTAAATCGACACTCGAGGCCCACCTAAAAATAGATCAAACTTGAGAAAAAATTCTGGTTTAACCCAGAATTTTTCTACCATTTCCAACACATTTTCTATGCAATGATCTTAGAAGCTGGGTTGAAGAGTTTTATTTATTTATTTATTTAATTTTGAAAATTAGGTGAGACACATGAATAGTTTATTATTTTTTTAAATTGAAAGAATCCAAATTAATTATCGAGAAACAAAATCAACCAAACAAAACAATTTAAATAGATTTGAATTGATTTTGTTTAATTCATTTTAAGGAATGAAAGATTTTAATTAGAGATTTTAGAAGATGGACAAATAAATTAGAAGGTCAACAAACCGTATTTCTATATTTGATTTTAAGAAAGAATCATCTTTTAGGCAATGATCTTAAAAGATGGGTTTGAAGATTTTTTTATTTTTATATTTACTTTTTTAATTCCCAAATTATGTGAGGCATATAAATTTTCTATATTTTATTTAAATTGAAAAAATAAGAAATTGCAATTGAGTATATGGAGCTCTCGCATCCCTTCTCATTAAAAAATCCTATTTTCCTTAAAATATAGTATAGATTTCCTACTTAAAATTATTTTATTTAGATGAATGTAACCTTAGGTTAAAGCAATGTTTTGATTGACTGCAATAAAATTTCAAAGAAGAGTTCTCTTCATTGAGTGTTTGCATTTGTGTTTATCTTTGTTTCACGATCTTGCTTTCTTGTACGTTTCCCTTGCATCTCACATTTCTACATGTCTCATAAAAATGTTTACAGCACAGGAAGACAAGAAAATTACAGCACAGGAAGACAAGAAAATTACCATTAATAACAAGGGACGCTTGTTGTTAGTCATCTTGCTTACAGCAACAGCCATAATTATTCTCATACTGAGTTCTACAATGTGGTATCTGCGAAAGAGAGTTCTTGGATGTATAGGTAACTTCCTCTTGATATGAGAATTTAACATTTATATATAACTATGGCATGGGAAAATTTGCATGTTCCATTTTCATTTTTTTTCCTATTAATTTTGTGAATGTTCGTTTTGTTTACAGGATTAGCGGATGAACAGAAAGAATCACAGTCCAAATTAAGAACTACTATGGCATCTATTGAAAATACTAATGCTCCTCAAGTGTTTAGTTTCACAGACATTGTGGTGGCTACTAATAATTTTTCAAATGAAAATAAGCTCGGAGAGGGTGGATATGGACCTGTTTACAAGGTAATATAGACTAGGATTTGAATAATTATTTAGATGCATTTATATGGTTGAAATGACTAAGAATCCATATAGATGACTCAGTTTGTGTGATTATTATTATCGTTAATTAGCAAGAAATCACGTTCACAATGTGAAGTGTAAAAGAAATTGAACATATAATATGGAAAATTTGAGATATAGCTGGACATGTTCTCTTATATGTGGTGAAAAATACCAATTAATAGTATTTGCTTTTTCAGGGTAACTTACAAAATGGACAAGAAATCGCAGTAAAGAGACTTGCAAAGACTTCTACACAAGGATTTGAAGAGTTTGAGAATGAGGTTATGGTTACTGCGAAATTGCAACACGTAAATCTTTTAAGAGTTTTGGGATATTGCACTGAAAGAGAAGAACAAATGCTCATTTATGAGTACATGCCTAACAAAAGTTTGGATTACTACATCTATGGTTAGCATCTTTATTCCTTCTAATAACAAGTATGAATAATTATGGATCCTAGCTCTAACATGAGGTGTGTACTACTAGGTATAGCTATATTAAAGACTTTCTTGTGGTGCCAAACACCTACCAAATTTGAAAGTAGCGAAGCTCTTTTGTAGGTTTTGACATTACAACATCGCTTAGTATTCTGTTCCTTAATTGTTTTGATTACTTTTAACTCAAGATTTTCTTATAGATCCAATTAGGTGCACACTTTTAGATTGGGAAAAACGAGTTCAAATCATTGAAGGAATTACTCAAGGGCTATTATACCTCCAAGAATACTCGCGATTAACAATAATTCATAGGGACTTGAAAGCGAGCAACATTTTGTTGGACAATGAGATGAAGGCCAAGATTGCAGATTTTGGAATGGCAAGGATTTTCGAAAAGGATAAATTTGAAGCAAATACTGATCGGATTGCTGGAACCCTGTAAGCGAAATATTTCTCAAAACTATATGTCAATCATGTTGAATTGTTAGAACTAATATTTCTTTTTTGCTCACCTTTGCAATGCAGTGGTTATCTTCCTCCTGAATATGTATACCAAGGTATATACTCCACAAAATCTGATGTGTATAGCTTTGGAGTTTTACTTTTACAAATCATGAGTGGAAAGAGAAGTAATCGTTTACATGGCCCCCACGAAAGCTTAAACCTTCAAGAATATGTAAGTTATCTTGAAACCATGGATACTGCAAATTGAATCTCTCAATTTGCACTACAAAAATGGATGATTTTAATTATTTTATTTCAGGCATTTGAGTTGTGGAAAGAAGGTAAAGGCATGGAGTTTATGGATCCCTCACTTGATGATACCTATTCTTCATGTAAGTTGATGAGATGCATGCAAATAGCTTTGTTATGTGTCCAAGAAAATCCAGTAGATAGGCCGCCTATGTTGGAACTCTCATCAATGCTCAAAAATGAAACTACATCCATAGACATTCCTAAACGGCCTGCTTTTTCTACAAGAAGAGATGAAGATGAAGAAAAAGTACATGCATCAAGACGCGAAATTTGGTCGGTTGATAATGCCTCTATTACTCAAATTGTAGCTCGATAAAGATTTGACTATCCCTCAATGATTCTTTTTGTATACACTACGACAAATTAAGGTTTGGCATTAGTTGGCCATATCTTTGTAATTTGGATAAATGTAGTTATATTTTTGCTCTAGTCTTCCTCTTTATTGATATAATTTCATATGTATTGTGTGTTGATTTCATCAATAAAATTCCTTTTTGCTGATAAAAATATTTGTAAGCTACTTTTCTTGTTTTGTTACCTATCACATTAGATTATTTCTAAAAATTTAATAAAAATTATGCTGATATTTCTTTCATAAAATTTAGCATTACTCTTGATTTATTCTAAATGTTTTCTTCTTCTTCACAAATGAATGAATGATCCAATCAATTTAGTTCCAAACATAGGAGATTTCTGAATTATATAATTCATGTTATATAGTGATAAGGAAATGGGAAATCTTTTTTAACTTTTGAGTTTTTGTCTCTTCTTTTTTTTTTTTAGCAAAACGAAATTTTATTTATCCAACACAAATGAGTTCCTAGGAAGTTATAACACAAATGAGTTCGTAGGAAGTTCATAAAATATTACAACAATAGGAAAGGCCAAGGAAATATGAAATATAAAAGCTAATATGTTCTAGCCATTCTTAATGAAAAAGAATTTATCATTGAATTAATAATTCAATTTCTATTTTTACTTGTTTTTTTTTTTTTTTGATGGGAATTCTATTTTTGAAACAAGAAGAAAATAACATTTTCTTTAAATTCAAAACATCGCATCTCATCTCATCTCATCTCATGGCATTGGAATTCAGGCTTAGACACACAAGGCGGAAAAAGCTTCCTTCTTCCCGCCTCAAGCCTCGCTTCTCTGTCCTAACAACCCCCCCAACCTCTCAATTCTCCATTCTCATCAGCTCATCTCTCTAGATTTGATTTGATCCTTGAGGAAATTCGGAATCACCATTTCAAACTACTCTAATTTTTAGGTATATATATATATTTTTTTTTTGATCGGCAAAAAATGAAAACTTTATTGATGGCGATGAAAGGTACAACACAAAAACATCAAAACATCAATAAAGAAAAGAGGATGTACAAAGCATTATAATGGGTTAGATCATCCCAACTATTGGCATCAAAAAGCCCATCCGATCATCTGCAAAGCACCCCCAACAGAGAGCAACACCCAAGAAAGACAACCCAAATTTGAGGGGAACAGAGCAACACAGAAAATAGCAGGCTGTAGCAGCAGAACAGGACTGCACATACCTCAACCAGCAAAGCAATACCTCAGTAGCAGAACTAACCCAGGGCCCTTGTATCCACCAACGCCATGCAATCACAGGGACACGATATATATGGCGTCCCTGCGATTGGATAGTGGTTGTGGATATGAGAGTTTCTCGGCCACTGTTGCATCTTCGTCCGATCAAAAAGGTTGCGTAGGTCATCGGAGTTGATTTTTTCTTAACAAGAAGAAGAAGAGCGTGTTAATCTTGAAGGAGGAGCCACCGTTGTAGTACTACTAGTGTTGCTGCTGCTAATTGGCGGGCCAGGGATAAAGGCCGGGCAAATGGAACCTCTGAGTACTCATCGAGTTTGATTCCTACTTGTGATCATGCCGATGGTGATGATGACTTGACGGAGGCGATCAGCAAATTCGCAGCCAAGAAAAGAATGATGGTTGACAAGCAGGAAAAGGAAAAGGTTACCTTTATTAAAATTATAGAACCAAATTTTTATATCCCTATTGAGATTTTCTACACTGTCCTGAGTGCTGAGCTCAAAACTACTAACGACCAAGAAAAAAATATGGCAATGACTATTCAAAGAAGAAATACTTGAAAGGCTAGATATTTCTTTCAAGTGTTTGGGAATTGTACAAGATCCATTACAATTCAATGCAGGAAATAAACATATGCATATCTAAATAGTAGGACAAGAATGTTGCAAGTGGATGACACAGCAAAGTGACTTTGATAATAAATAAACCCAAAGCGATGGAGATACCCAATAACAATCAAGTAGACATAGTGGAGTGTGAGAAATTGGGTTGAATTTGACCCATTCCATAACTCATGGAGTGTTTACATAGGTTGTAGATAATTCACACTGTAAATATAAATTTCGTATTCTGTAATTAAGACACGGAATAAATGCACAAATAATTAATTTTATTTGATTATAATAAATAGGTACAATCCTCTGTAGTTTGCTTTATTACAAAAGAGTGGATCCTCTAATTTAATCTCTAAAATGGGCGTAATTCAACGGCTGTAAAAGCTTGTTGTCGAATTAGACAAGTTGATGAATTTTTTCAAGTCTTCGAATGGAGAAACTTGGAGAAAAAAGGTTTGATCGAGGACTTGAACGGCTTGATCTTGAACGAGTCTTGAAATGATCTCTTTGAAAAGAGAGACCAAATTTATGTTTGTAACTTGAAAGGATTGGCACAAGTTTGAAGTACTTGATAATCTTTTTTTTAAGTTTGAGGAACTTTAGAGAGAATTTTAAGAAAAGAATTTTGCAAAGTCTCGAGATTGCTTAGGAGCTTGTAAGACCATTAGCCAAAAAAATGTGTCCTCTTCCCCATAATGAGAGCCTCTATTTATAGGCTTAGGAGGGAAGGGTTAATTTTGGAAACTCCAAAATTGACTCTAATTTCCAAGAAAAATAGCAATTTATTTATTACTTTATGGAAATGATTTGAATTAAATTTTGAATTGAATTTTGAATTTAAATTTGAAGTATTCCACTAACTTTTTTGACAAAATATTTTCATGGGCTCACACATTTGGGTTGGCCCAATTGTCAAAATAGGTTCACTTTTCTTTTGGTGTGACCCATAATTTAAAATGGGTTAAGATCTATAATTTTAGTAGGACCCACATCCATTTGAAAATTTTGACCAACTTACTTTTGATTAATCAAGAAAATTTATTTGTCTTGATTAATTAGACGGTAATCAAGACACATAAAAATTTAAGTGTCTACAAATTTCCCCCACTTCATGGCTCCAATTGGATGCTTGCTCGCTAGCACGAAGGGTGAGACTCGAAGTACTTTGTTGATTTGGTGTTTGGTGGCCGAAAATGGTTACTCCTTCCACTCTTTAGCCGTGTTTGGCTTGGAGCTTACATGGCATCAATTGGAAACCAATCACACATGCCTTATTTTAATGAGATTTGATGAAGCATTTTGGAAACCTATTGGCAGTAGGATCATAGTTCTAGATATCGGCCGGTCGATTCGTACCGGAAAATGGAAGCACCGATTCGGATATAGACCGATATAGCAATGAGAATGAAATTCGCAGTCGTAACGTCCGAGTCCCGGTATGTGGCAGCCTGAATCTGATAAATACGGCGATACAGTCCGATACACGTTGGTTGTCGCCGATACGGATGAAAATCGCGCAGAAAACCTGCAAGATCTAAACTTCTTCGGGCTGTGGAGTTCACTTCGATCTTCAAGCTTCTTCAGAGAAGATTTATCCCTGAGTTGCAAGTTATAATTTGTGCTTATGCTTATGCTCTGTTTTGCTTATGCGTATGCTCTGTTTTTGATCAACCTGAAGCTACTATGCTCTGTTTAGTTGTTGTGCTAATGTTTACGTTTTTTTTTTTTTTTTCCTTCTGTTTATTTGTTTATACACCTACACTACACCACTATTTATATTAATATATATATATATATATATATTTGGATTACTGGAAAGGTTTTTTTATTTTTCATATTTTTTTACTTTTGTGCTATGTTTTTGTACTATGTTTTTTTTTTAAATTTTTTTTTTATTTGTGTCTTGGTTTGGTGTAAATACTTAAAATTTAGATTTTTTTTATTTTTTATTTTTTAAAGAGGTTTATTCTAATCAGTTTTTTATTTTTATTTTAAATGTATTATTGTTACTAACTAAATTAGAATTATAATTGATGATACAGCGTGTTCCAGATGGAATGAGTCGGATTGATCCACGCTTCCCAAACTGGTACCCGAGGTACCAAGCCCACCGAGAGACCTGCACAAAAGTTCAACGGAGAGCAAGGAGTCCCCCAACAAACCCTCCGACAAGCAAGTTAGAAAGAGAGATGGAATGTAGAGATAGATTAGTGATAGAAAAGCTTAACATTTTCCTTGTCTTCGATGCTTGCTTATATCCTCTGCTAATCATTTCATTATCCCTTCCGACCTGTCACCTTGGCCGAAAGTCCATGCTCTAGTTTACCTTGTTCATGGTGAGGCCGTTCTATCTCGACGGAGAAGAGTTATCGCAATAAATGCTACAGGAAAGCTCATCAATGGCTGATGTGTGGTGTAATAACTTTGCAGGATCTTTGTCTGCTGATGTGGGTGATTCTCTACTTGCCAAGTGTTTAGATGTCATTGGTGTTTGGTGCAACGCTGGGTTTCACAAGTGTTGGGCTTTAGTTTTTGAATCATGGATTGGACCTTAGGTGGTGGGCTATAACCTTTATGGGCTTACCCATGCCAGTAGTCCCCCATTCTCAAGTGCAGCTTTAGTCCAACGAAGGGAATAATAAAGAAAACGAGGGTTGTAAGATACCGGCGAGGCGAAGACCGACCGAGAGGTGGGCCGACGGCGAGAGGGTGACCTAGTGGAGGGGCCGACCGTGAGGAGGGCCGACCGCGAAAGGTGACCAAGTGGAGGGATCGACCGTGAGGAGGACCGACGGCGAAGGGTGACCGAGTGGAGGGAGAAGTGGCGGTATGCGGGGCTCGAGGCGTGGCAGGGCACATGGTGATTTGAAGTGGAAAAGACAGGGTAGGGGAAGGGGGCAGTGCATCGTGGTCCTATACGTGGCGGAATCCCGTAATGGGGGAGGTTAGGCGTTGGGCAAGAAACGAAGGGGTAGGTTAACATAGGGCATTGAAAAGGCAGTTTTGGCAGATTTTTGAAAATTTTCAAACTGGCAAAATTTAATTGTGACCCTTGGAATATAGGCAAGCCTTGGGCTTTTGGTGTTATCCTCTTTACCTATCTTTTTTCAAAAAACCAAAACGTTCCAAAAGTAAACTCTTTTGTGTCGAGTGAAACACCTTTGCAATATTTTGTGAACTACTTTGTACTAGCGTTTGAAGCCATACGCAGGCATACCAGAAAGATGGCTCGAGAGGATGTGCCCACTATGAGACTAGATGTGTTGGGGGACGACGACGCGGTGGACCTGGCGAGCAATACAGAACGAAGAAGCGAGCAGGCAGTGGGGGGAGCTGGCAGGGCAACCCCGCTCGTCCACGTTGATAGCGGCTGCAAAGCCGATCAGTCAGGTAGAGCTAGATCACTGGCACACGAAGGTCGACAAATCGACCTTTACCGCGGAGGAGTTGGAGGACATGTGCGAGAAGTATCAGATTCCCGCGAAAATAGAGTTAAAACTGCCGACATCAAAGGAGAGGCCATCCGATGCTCGACCGGGGGAGTTTGCCCTCTACGAAGAAGCGTTAAAGGGGGGGTTGACGTTGCCACTCCCCCGGATAGTAGTGGACGTGCTGGGTCGGTTAGAGGTGGCTCCGGGTCAATTGATGCCTAACGCGTGGAAGATTTTATTGGCCTGAGCAAGTGCGTGGCTGCGGGCGAACGACGGAGCTACAATGAAGGTGGATGAGTTTTTTGCATGCTACAAGGCGTCAGGCCAGCAAGAGACTTGGGTCACTCTACAGGCGGCGCCTGGGAAAGGTTTGGTGGCGGGATTACCATCGTCGGTGAAGGGGTGGAGGCCACGGTGGTTTTACGTGTCAGCCAATGGGGGAATGAAAGTGCGCACAGTATGGAGGGTGCCAACCAAGTCAGTGGAGCCAAGGTTGGAGGCGGAGGCAGAGGAGAGGGTGAAGAAGGTGAAGGCATGAAGGGAGAAGGAGGGCGCCAAGCGGGACGACCTCGTTCAACCCTCAGCCTTATTTGCCTCAGGGCTGGGACTGCAGTCAACCGGTGAGGACCTTGCACTAGCAGAATTGGAGATGAGAATGAGGGCACAGAAGGCGGAGGATAGGACGATTTTTGCTAAGGCTGATAAATACAAAGATGCACAATTAGGCCGTCCGCCAAAACCAATAGCGAGAGAAAGAATCCGATCGCGCCCCAAGCCACTAGGGGAAAAGGACTTGGGCAGTTTTGAGCCACGACCGCCCCCAGTGGATCCATTGAAGGAAAGAAGCAACAAGGAAGTGGAGGCTGTATTGAAGAGGAAGAAGAAGGTGAACAAGGGTGAGGAGGGGCCAGCGTTGAAAAAAATAAAGGAGGGGATGGCAGAGGGGACCCCCAAAGTGGAGTTGGAGGGAACAGCGAAGGGGATAGAGAGTGCCCTGGGCCCCGAAACACAAGTGGAAGGTGGGGCGGCTGGCCCTGAGCAGGGGGCAGAGCAACAGCCCAAGGGGGGTCCTGTATCCCAAGGAGAATGAGAGAGGGCCAGGTTGAAGACTACCATTTACCACGCTCCAGCAATGTCCGGGCGACTGGAGGGAGAAAAAGGTGAAGCCAGGACTACTGCAGATCGGTTGTTGGGGGGTAATAGAGGACACGACTGTGCACTCGATGGCAAGTTTCACAGAGGCCGAACTGCTAAGGGGGCTGTAGACGCGCACCCGGGAACCCTCCGATATCCGCACTCGCGGGGGGCGTAGATCTCATTTTGTTCTGAGCTACTACAGTTCGGACTCATGTCACGGTTCTGAATCTAATCTTACAATGTGCAATGTAAGACTAATAAATCACCAAAGAGTCCAAATCTGGCAAATCATTTTGAAAAACTGATTTTAATAAAGAAGTGCCAAACATAGACTGCTTTTCCAGATACAGAATCGCCACCTAAATATTTTATTTTGGGGGAATTTAGGAAACCCTAACTCGTTCCTAAGGCCACGTGTCCGTCATCACCAAAGTTGCCTCAGCTCGGGAACTTGGGTACGACAGGGGAAGGTCATGAAATGAGCACCTCCTCTCCCCCGATCAAAGATCGGCCTGTACTAAGCATGATATTTTGTTTTTGAAAACACATGTGCTCTTATTCCGGTTAATTAGCTAATCTTACTACGTGATGCGCACAGCATACAAGTATAGACTAGATCGCCTAATTTGGAACAAAACATTGCATGTTCGTTTGTAAAAATGATTTGAAGTTTGCTACTCGCAAGTAGGCTAAATCATGTTTCGATGAATTGTTCCAATTCAAGTAATCCAACTTTCACCCACAGGCATTCAGGCAGTTATATCAACTAAGCAATTAGCCTCATGGCAAGCATGCTTTTATGGCAGTCAATAACACACATGCCGTATGCTAAAGCATAAACACTCACAGTGTACTCCGAGCCAAAACAAAGAACTAGTTAGAAATCGTGCATGATCTTAGTTCATGCTAAGATGGCTAATGCAACACATGCAAAATGCAGTTAACATAGGCTCGGCTATCTAGAATGTCATGTGAAATGCAACTTGATAACATGCTATTGAACACGTATTCAAGTAAGTGTATTGAAAATACTGTCACGCCCCCAAACCGCCCCTAGTAGTTTGGTGCCGTGATGGCCAGTAACCCGAGGTTACCGAAGGCCGTCTTACAAAAATCACACACAATCAGAGTATGAAATACGGGGCTTACAAGAGCGGAAGTAAAATATACATATAAAACTGAGTGGTCCATGAGAGCCGTGCGTAAGTCCAATGGAATGTCATACATCAAACATCTTTACAAGTCTTACAATTTAGATACAACAAGAATGAGATACAAAATACATCCTGACCAAAAGGCTTCTCAAGCCGACATATGCCAAAACAAGCAAAAGAAAACATAAGCCGAGAAGCATAATCTTCAAGACGATGCAAAACGCAAATCCAAAACATGTCGGCAATGCACTCAAAACACATCGGCGTCACGCCTAGGCCTCAATGCCTTCTTGTTCATCACCTACATATATATAGAGAGGGTGAGCTTGGATACTCAGTGAATGATATTAGAAATAAAGGTTTTGCATGATTGATATCCAAGATTTCTTACAAAACAATACACAGTATACTTTACAATCAAGGGAAAAAGTCAAGTTCATTTGCCGGCTTTCAAGTTTTTTGGATGTTAATAACATCTACTTAATACAAGGGGTGATGACATATCAAGACAAGAGTGCAGTTGCATTATAGTCCCCTGCAACTAAGGACTTTCAAGACAAGCTGTGCTGCGAAAGTTTAAAGTCCTCTAGCACTAAGGACTGTCAAGACAAGCTGTGCTGCGAAAGTTTAGAGTCCTCTAGCACTAAGGACTGTCAAGACAAGCTGTGCTGCGAAAGTTTAGAGTCCTCTAGCACTAAGGACTGTCAAGACAAGAGTGCAGTTGCATTATAGTCCCCTGCAGCTAAGGACTTCCAAGAAATGCCATCAAAACAAGATAGTATTTGATATACAAATAGGGATAGTCATTCATGCTAAATCAAATACTTTTCAAGACAAGGCAAAACAAGATTTATCAAAACATGTGTAACATAGCTTTATTAAAAATACCACTCACTTAATTCTTCAAACGTCGGGGTCAAGCAAGGTCCAAGTCCTACAATCACATGGCAAAGCGTACTTGAACATATTCCTCAAAACAAGTCTAATCATGCATGCAAATGATTTTTGGAAAACATACTGGGCACCAACCAGGTCTAAGCCGAGGTGCGCTCCCGAGGGCCATATGCAAGGAAAAGAGGTCGGGAAACTCTGGGTTTCCCTCTGCTGATGGATATGAAGAACATGAGTATGAAAACATGGAAAATATGAATGTTCGATCACAATCTGTTATCACAAATCTGGGATTTTTCAGGTTACGGGTTTGAAAACATGGACCTGGGTACCCATAGTTGGAAATCATGCAAGAACAAACACAAAACGTGGATCTAGGCGTAAAGCCTTCGGATCAAAACATGACTTTTCTTGAAGAACACATGAATGTCATTTTCTCTTTCTAAAACCGAATTTCAAGACAATGCATGGCTTACAAATCATATCCGATCGTGCAATGCAATAACATGAACATGGAGAACATCATGAGCAAATCGAGAATCTGACCTTAGAACGCGGATCTAACGGTTCGATCTCTAGGAATCAAGCTTGAAGACTTACTTTCTCACTCTAAAACTCCTTCTTCCTCCTAGAGTTTCTCTTTCTTCAAGGCAAGGTTATGATATAAAATGATAGTTTTCTTTACCCGGTTCTGGGGCTAACCCTCTGCTGAGACACGTGGCGGCGACTGGTTGGCTTCCTCTGAAAAGGTGGCTGACAGACCAGACAAAGCATGGTGGAAGGGTGTTCAACAAGTAAAGCGGTATGGGTTCTCTGACGAGGCAATGACATCGGCTAATAACAAGGCGTATCTAACAAGCTACACGGAATGGCACTCCGGCAAGGGGTGACATCGGCTAACAAAAGGACTTCGGCAACTAAGGTGACAATGACCTCGGCTAGGAAGGACAACACTTGACTAAGCTGTGCCACATCTTGGCCTAGATGCGCCACACCTCGGTCTAGGTCATACCACTCCAGGACGAGTTCACTGGGGTGCAAGGTAACATCTCGGCTAATGTGTCAAGGCAAGAACGGAGGTCGACAAGGGGTTCTAGGATACTCCTAGACTGAGAATGACCTCGGCTTGGATTGATCTAGGCATAACGTCGGCTAAACATAACTTAGGCAAGCACATAACACTTAGACAAATCACAAAGGTATCAAATCGAGGCATGGATCTCACTCACTTAAGTAGGACAAGTCACGAACACACACATGCAGCTTAACAAACCATAATCGTACAGATGCTCATGAACATGATTAAGATGAAAAATGTGGGTTCTTACAAATACAATGCTGGTTTGTATGATGTGCCGAGCCCGGTGCATACAAAACAGATGAATGGACGCACGCATGCAAGCATAAGGTATGCTAATTGAAACATGCCCTAAAACTAACCATCGTAAGTGGTTAAGTAAAAGGGAGAAAGAAATGGGGGTTGGAAGACATGCACACACACACTTATTACAATAATGTGCCCTCTCGAGGGAGGGACCGAATAAAGAGCTAACTAGCTAATCTAAGCTAATTAAACTAATTATTACATCACAACGAAGCTAATTAACTAATCCTAGTTAACTAACTATTACAAAATAGATAAGCTGCTAACCGCATTAACTACTTAATTACAAAACCAAAGCATGAACTAGCTAAGTACATTAGCTAAGTAAAGCAGCTAAGGAAAGCAATAAAGCAATGTCCTCTGAGGGAGAAGAGTTCATGCATGCCTGGTTGCTCCGTTCGGAAATCCAACGCGATGCCCCGATTTGCCTCTGTTTGCAACTACTCTCAGAAACTTGCACCAAGCTCCAGATAGCTTCTGACACATCTTAGGGACCTGTGGGAGGGCTGCCGACCAGTTGTTGAGGAAGAAGACCATCTGCCGACCACTTTCTGTGCTGAAAAACTAGAAAAGTGGTCGGCCAGCTGGTAATACTGGTCGGCCGACCAGTTGTTGCTGCTGAATTCCAATTTGCTGCAACAGAGAGCAAGAAAGGGCATGGCAATGTATTTGCAAGATATGTGTGCACAACCACCCTCCCTATCATGTCATGAACTTAAGGGAGTGCGATTCTCGACCCTCGGGCCACCAATCGCGCATTTCAATGCATGATGGCCGAGAGGCGAAGTTGCATAATTCAATATGAAAATGAATGCACAAGTAAACACATAAGGCGTAAAACTCTATCATGTATGATCAAGAGCGTCGGCGACCGAGAATTGAGGCACGTTTCATCACTTTAAGTATGAAACGTCTCTCGTTTCTCGTGTTTAGACTAACACCTATTCCAAACAACAATGCAACACATAACATGGCATACACAATGCGACTCGAGCATGCCAACATGCAATACAATGAAACAAGCATATGAACAACATGCAACGGACAAGCATGCAAACACGCAATGCAACATGAACAACGTAACAAGGCTAATGGCATGCACAATGCATTATACTAAGGCATGCATATTCAATGCAAGACAACATAAGCATGCAACAATATGAACAATAACTAGCATGCACAATGCAAATGAACATAGCATACACAAATGCAATGAACAATATGGCATACTCAATGCAATGACTATCATGGCATAGTCAATGCAATATGATCATGGCATATACAATGCGAATCAAGAACATGGCACGCATAATGCAAACAATAACATAACATGCACGATGCGATGTAACATGGCATACACAATGCTCAATGGACTTAAACCAAAATGGACAGACCTCAGCCATGCCCAAATCAGTGGCCATAACACCAAAATAAAGGCACAAAACACAAAGCATGTATGCAGAATGCATTAGCCAACCAAGTAGGCCTAAGAGCACAACCCTCAAGAAGGCTCAAGGAGTGATAAATGCGGAAGTGTAACAACACTAAATGCACTGAACTTAAGTAAGAAATGATGCCAAATCATTCAATCAAACACAAGTATAGCATGCAAAGGTCCTAAAGCATGAAAGCTAATAAAGAGGACTACAAAGGAGGCATGCAATACATGGCACAAATGCGTGAACCAATCATGGACAGAGCTGAAATAGGTCAAAACAATGACAAAAACATGCTAAGATGGAGGCTCAAATACCTAAGTAAGATGGCATACATGCTAGGTTATAAGTAAGACAACAATGCACAACACTCGAAGGCATTCAAAGCATGAAAGAAGTAGGAATATAAGCATGCTATAAGCTCTGAAATGTCATGAAAAATGATACCAAATCAAGTACATGATACAAATGAAGCATGTTATGGTGCCCGAAGCTTGAAGCTAGCAAGAGCACTTGTACTACAACTATGCAAAACATGAAGCATGTGATCAAGCTAACCTAAAAAAATCCTAGAACATGTTAAAATGAGTCTAAAACATGCATGAAAGGAAGCCAAAATGTGCTAGCATGAAGGGCATAAGGCATGGTGAATACAAGACAAATAAGTTGGATTACACTACACCTATTAGGACCAAGCATGGAATGACTTAACCAACAAAAATCAGAGTTATATCATGGCAAAATAACCACAAAAACACATTGAAATGATGGCTCGCAAGCTAAGGCATGAAGGCATACGCAATGGTTCATGTTAAGGCATAAAGGGGCAAACCCTCCAACGCATTGAATGAGTGATAAATGCAAGTGCATGAGCATGAAACATGGACTCAAATCACATAATAAATGATGCCAGATCATTCAAATAGTCCAAGTAAAGCATGCTAGTGGACTTGACACACAAAGCTAACAAGCCAGAATGCACCATGGCTATACAAAGCAAGTCATGCATGGTCAAAACAACACAAATCAGAGCTAAAGCATGTTAAAACATGGACAAAAGCTTCTTAAGGTTAAGCCAAAAGCATGCTAGAATGACATGTCAAAGCATGAGGCATGTTAGTCTAATTCAAGGAAATGCACTACAAGTGCATGGAGCATGCAAAGGCTGACCAAACCAAACCCTAACAGAGGTATGACATGGTAGAACGTCACCAAAAACATGCTGAAATGGACTCAACATAAGTTAGAAAGACATGCTACTTCATGAAGCATACAAGACTAGTTTATGTGATTTACACTACAAGTGTATAAGGCATGCAAGAGCCAATGAAACCAACCCAAAATAGATCTAAAGTATGTTAGAATAACACCAAAAACCTACTGAGATGGCCCCAAAACCAGCTAAAAAGACAAGCTCAAACATGAGGCACACAAAGCTAGTTTGCAAGATTTACACTACAAGTGTATGAGGCATGCATGGAATGACCAAACCAAGTCAAAACAGATCTGAGGCATGCTGAAATAGCCCCAAATACATGCTAAGAACAAGCTAACACAAGCTTAGTAAACATGCTCAAACATGAGGCATTCAGGACAAGTATTAAAGACACAAGGAGAGAGGATGACCCTCTCCTTTTTGGGACCTTAAAACACCATCCCCATCTGGATTTCATTTGTGAGAAGGCCAAAACAAGGTGATTCCAAAGCTTAAAAAGAAGGCACAAGAACAAGGCCGAACAAGGCCTAAGAGGGGGTAAACAACCCCAAACACAAAAGTGACCTTAAACAAAGATCTTAAGCACCAAAATACAGAACTTTTTGCAGTAGGAAGTTAAGCTCAAAACAGCATGCAAATAGGTTCAAAAGCTTAAGCAAAAATGGAGGTTTAAAGGATTAGAAACTCACCCTTGAAGACCACCTTTAAAGCTACAACTCTAGTAGGTTTTTCAAGCTCAAACCAACCCAAGAACACCAAAATCAGCCCCTAAGCACCTCAGCAACAAAAGGATGGTGTTTGAGTGTGTGTTTGTGTGTTAAAGTAAGACAAAATGACACTTTAAGCACAAAACAAGGGCAAACAAGAAAGAATAGATACAAAGGTATATCTATCTCTCAAGCCTCAATTTTCTGAACCTAGAGGAGGGAGGAGGTGGTTCTCTCTTATAAAGAACCAAAAGCTAAAACTTCTAGGAGAAGCTAAGGTTCAAGGCCATCCCTCCATACACATGTATGGAGGATGGCTCTAGTGCCCTCCAACTGTGCCAGCTGGAGGAAAATATCTCCAAAAAGGTACCAAAATGCAACCGACCACTTAAAGTGGTCAGCCAGCTACTTAAAGTGGTCGGCCGACCACTTTAAGTAGTCTCCCAGAACAACAACTGGTCAGCCATGATGGGAGAAGGTCTAGAGCATGAAAACAAGCAAATGGTGTAGTGGCCGACCATTTTTGATAGTCCAAAGATCAAGGAGACCAATTGTCAGACTAGAAAATTGGCTGGCAGGAGGAAAAGTGATCTCCAAGGGAAAATACTGGTCTCCCACCCTTGTACCACCTTCTAAACAAGGAAAATAAGGTTTGTACCAAAAACAAACCAAAACGGATGCAAGACGAGAGATCGGGAGGCAAAGCACGCGACCGAAAGCCTCGAAAACTAGTCTACTGGCATCAAAAGTGGTATACGACCACAAAAGTGGTCTCCTGGACCACAGTGTTCCTCTAGGTAAAGGCAACAAGGTGTGGTTCAAAAACCACGCCAAACGGAGAACGTTAAGCGGTCCAGAGACAAGGCGCGCTGCCGAAGGCTCCGAAAATCAGAAACTAGTCTCCAAACGGGAAAAGTGGCCTACAACCACAAAAAGTGGTCTACGACCACAAAGAGATGGTCTACAAGACCTCTCCCTCCCTCCAGGAAGAGAAAACAAGATTCGGTCCACAAACTGAGCTAAAACACAAAGAGTTCAGAGGCCTGGAGGCAAGGCTCTCAGTCGAAACTCCGGAACCTCGAAACGAGTGCAACATACACTATCACCGAGCGCTCAGTCGATGACGTCTGAGTCTTAAGGTCGGTCAAAAATGGGGTGTCTGTAGGGGCTGTGCTCGACCCAGATGGAGGTTGTAGACGTCCCCGACCGCCCTGGGAGGGAAATCCCGTTCTGTTCATATGGGCTCACTACAGTTCAGGACTCAAATGTCACGGTCCTGTATCTAATCTCATAGAGTGCAATGCAAGACCGATGAATCATCAAAGAGTCAAAATCCTGCAAATCGTTTTTGAAAATAGATTTTTTTGAAAGAAGTGCCAAACATGAACTGCTTTGCCAGATACAGAGTCGCCACCTAAATATTTTATTTTGAAAAATTTAGGAAACCCTGACTCGTTTGCCTAAGGCCACGTGTCCGTCATCACCAAAGTTGCCTCAGCTCGGAAACTTGGGTACGATTGGGGAAGGTCACTTCGTGAGCAACCCCACTCGCCCGATCAAAGATTGGCCTCTACTAACCATGATATCGAGTTTTGAAAACATTATGCATTCTTATTCTGGTTATTAGCCTAGATTTACTACGTGATGCGCACAGCATACAAGTATAGACTGGATCGCCTGAATTGGAACAACACATCTCATGTTTGTTTATTTTGAAAATGGTTTGATGGTGCTACCCGCAAGTAGGCTAAGACGTGGATTTGCCACCCTCGGGTGGGCTTAGAAAACGTGATGGTTTGCCACTCTCAAGTGGTCTTAAAACTCACAGTCAATGCATTATTCCAATTCAGATAATCCAACCTTCACCCACAGGCATTCAGGCAGATATATCACATAAGCACATAGCCTCAGGGTAAGCATGCTATCATGGCAGTCACTCACACACATGCAAAGGTGCTAAAGCATAAACACTTACCGAGTACTCCAAGCCAAAACAGAAGCTGATTAGAAATCATGCATGAATCCTAACTATGCTGGAATGCCTAATGCAACACATGCAAAATGCTACTAAAATAGGCTCGGCTATTCTACAATGGCATGTGAAATGCTACAACTAACACGTATTCAACTCGAAATTGAAATACAATGCAGTTAGTATGATGCGCCGAGCCCGGTGCATGCAAGACAGATGAATGAATGCAAACATACGAGCATAAGCATGCTAATTGAAACATGCCCTAATCTAACCATCATAAGCTGATAAATAAAAGGGAGAAAGACGTGGGGTTGGAAGGCATACATCGTACACACGCACACTTATTACAATTGTGCCCTCGCTCGGAGGGTCCGAATAAATAATTACAGTCCGAATGAATAATTAAATATTACAAAACCCTAATTAATTAACAAATTAACTAGGAAAGCAATAAACTAGTATGCAAATTCATGGACCGTCTCAGCTCTGTTCCGAATGATGAAAGATGCATGCATGCTCGAGTCGCCTCGTCGGGAAATTCCATCGCGATGCCTCGTCTCGTCTTTGTTTACAACTGATTTTAGAAACTTGCACAAAGCTCCAGAAGGCTGAAACTCCACCTTAGGAAGGCTGCCGACCAGGTATTGGCTTGGGAGACACCTGCCGACCACCCTTTGTGGTGGAAACCAAAAAAGGTGGTCGGCCTACCAGAAAACCTGGTCGGCCGACCACTTTCTACCCCTGGATCCTGGTTTTTCTGCAAGAAAGGGAAGAGGGAGAGAAAGCAAGGTATTTTCAACATATGTGTGCAAGACCACTCTCCCCATCCTTGCACAAGCTCAAAAGAGTGTAGACCTCGATCCTTGTGCCACCAATCACGCATCTCGATGCATGATGGCCGAGAAGTCGAATTGCACGACTCAATGGAATGAATGCAAGTATAAACAAAACAAGGCTTAGACTCCATCATAGTTAATCCGGAGTGTCGGCGACCGGGAATTAAGACACGTTTCGTCACTTTGAGTACGAAACATCCATCGTTTCCCGTGTTTGGGCTAACTCCTATCCCAAACACAATACAAAGGAGATGGCATACACAATGCGACTAACATGCAACCTAGCATACGCAATGCTATGGACTAAAATGGCATACACAATGCGCGTGATGTAACATGGCATGCACAATGTTCTAACATGCAACCTAGCATACGCAATGCTACGGACTGAAATGGCATACACAATGCAAGATGGACTTACACCAATATGAGTGGACCTCAGCCACACTCACATCAGTGGCGATATGATGGAAATGAGACAACCGAAATACATGCAAACAAGCACGATGCAAGGGACCGATCCTAAGGCATCAAATGCCACTCTACCAAAGCATGGAAAGGGATGAAAGATGGCATACAAACATGCAATTTCCAGCTCTGAAATAAGATGCTCAATGGTCCCAAATCATGGAAACATGTCACCCAATGCACGAAATAAGCCCCGAAACTCAAAACTAGGCAAATGCATTGAACCACAAGTATGCAAAGCAAGCATTATTTGACCATGAGGCATGAAAATAGAGCCAAGGCAGTCCTAAACATGCACCAAATCAGTTCTAAGCATAGCCAAAAAGTGCTAACATGAAGGGCTAAAACAACATGCAACATAGGCTAGTAAGCATGGTTTACATTACATGGATATGAAGCACAAGAGAGGTCACCAAACCAGCCAAAAATAGCAATATGGTATGCTAAAATATGCCCAAATAACCGCTGAAACTCAGTCCATGCATGCAAAAATGATGGGCTCCTTTGGAGGGCCATGCAAGGGGTTGTTCCACACCTATATGACGGACACACCAAATGGCAGAACCAACTCTAGAAATAAGTTATGAGGGTCCAAAAACCCACCAAAAAGGCCCTGGAATGGGTCAATGAAGCATGCAAATGAAAGCCCCTTTGAAAGGCCTTGAGAAGGATTGCTTCACACATGCATGATAGACACAAAATATGGCCAAAAGGGCTCCGGAAAGAGTTAAGACAGACCTAAAAACTCACAAATAATGGCCTGAAACAAGACTTCAAAGCATGCAAAATGGGGGTCCTTTGGAAGGCCAAAAGGGCCAACAAACAAGACAAGGAGAGAGAGGGTCACCCCCCTCTGATTTTGGCTCTCAAAATAGTGTGATAGCCACTGAAAATCCACTAGATTTCAGTGGCTAGAAGGCCAAACAAAGCATGCAACAAAGGCCTAGGTGCAAGGCTCAAAAGAAGATGCAAACAAGCATACAAGGGAGTAGATGACCCCCAACAGAAAAATGCCCTTAATAAAACTTCAAGAGGGGCTTAAAATAAGACTCTTTTCAGTTTATGAAAAATCTCAAAAATGCTTGCAAGTAAGGATAAGAGAGAAAGCAAAATAAGCCTACAAAGAGCGATGGAGCATACAAGGAGGTAGATGACCTCAAACAGAAAAGTATCCTTAAACAAACTTTAAGAGGAGCTCAAAATAAGACACTTTTTAGTTTAAGATGAAACCCAGAAATGCTTGCGAATAGGGCTAAGTTATGAAGCAAAATAATGCAAAAAATGGGAAAATGATGACTTACCCTTGTAGCACAGCAATGCAGCAAGTTCTGGACCAAGAAGGTGAGCCTTCAACCTCTGAAAAACAGCTCCAAGGTGCTTGGATGGATGGTGGAGGTGTTGTGCTAGGAGGTGTGGTGTAATGGCCAAGAACAATGGAGTATTTGAGCTTGGATGAGAGAGATATGGAGGAGACTATGTATATGCCTTGGCTAAATTTTCTAACCCTTGCAAATAGAAAGGGAAGGTTTGTTTTATAGAGGAAGAGAGCCAAAGCTTCTTGGAGAAGCCTCAAGAAAGGGTTAAAGCTTCTCAAAGAAGCTTAACCAAAAGGGTCAAGCTTCTTGAGGAAGCTAGACCAAAGGGGTCAAGTTTCCTCAAGAAACTTGACAAAAGGGTCAAGCTTCTCATTGAAGCTAAGCAAAAGGATCAAATCTTCCTTAAGAAAACAAACAAAAGGCTCAAAATCCCGGAGGAAGGGTCAAGTGCTTCACAGTTGGCACAGCTGTGTTGCACTCAGGAAGGCCAAAAAGCAGAAGGCTGGCCGACCAGGGGTCAAAAGGGTCAAGGTGAAATGTTGGTCGACCATACCAGAAAGGTGGCCTCCCAGATGAGTAGAATACAACTGTATGGTGGGAGACCAGAAATTGTGGCCCAGGGGAGAGGAAAACCAACTTTCTAGCAAAGTTCAAAAGGGTCAGGAAGAAAAGCTGGTCGGCCTACCTATATTGGTGGCCTCCCAGATGAGTACAACACAATGGTGGTATGGGAGACCAGAAATTAGGGCCCAAAAATGAGGAAAACCAGCTTTCTGTCAAGAAAATCGGCTGGAGGAGAGAGAAAATGATTTCCAAAAGAATTACTGGTCTCCCACTATAGTACTACCTGTCAAATAATGAAAATAGGGTCCATACCAAAAATGAACCCTAACCGATGCAAAACGAGGGTTCGGGGGCCAAAACACGCGGCCCGGGGCCCCGAAAACAGGCTGTTAGGTATCGGAAGTGGCGTGTGACCACGAAGGTGGTCTCTCGGGCCACAGTGTCCCTCAAAAGAGAGGAAACAAGGTGTGTGCCAAAACTCGGAGAAAACGGAGGTAGTTATGTGGTCCCGAATCGAGGCACACGATCGACGGCTCCGAAAATCGGAAACTAGTCTCCAAACGGGAAAAATGGCCTACGGCCACGAAACGTAGCCTACGGCCACTGAGAGATGGTCTACGAGACCTCTCCCTCCCTTCGGGAAAAGAAAACAGAACCTGGTTCGCAAATCGAGGCAAAACACAAAAGGGTCCCGAGGTCCGGGGGTAAGGCTCTCAGCCAAAACTCTGAAACCTCAGAACAAGCATAACATGCAGCATCACCGAGCGCCCAGTTGGTGACGTCTGAGTCTTAAGGTTGGTCAAAAATGGGGTGTCTATAGAGGCGACGACCTTAGCAGGGGCCTTACTGAACAAAGCGGCGCGCACAAAAGGCGAAGTTAAGCCACTTGAGGCAAAGCTGGAGGAGGCGAAGGCCCAGCTTGAAAGTTTAAGGAGGGAGACCGGGGACTGGAGGAAAGCCGCGCGGAGTGTGTGTGTTAGGGGGCTGGAGTATGCCCAGAACGCCAAGAAGATGGAGGTATTGGCGATGGTGCAGGGCTATTCAGCAGACCGTGCTAATGCTGAGCTGCTCGCGACCAAGTTAGAGCTGGAGACGGAACGCCGCAAGGTGTTGTCGCTCAAGTTCCAGTTGGGTGGCGAGCAGAGGCCCAGAAAGCCTGTACCATCGCCAACGAAAGGTGGGATGAGGCTATGGTCTGCAATGAAGATCTACGCACTCAATCGATCAAGGAAAAGGAAGAAGCAGATCAGAAAATCGCTGCGTTAGAGAAAGCACTGGCGGACGAGCAGGCTAGACTGGCGGCTGGGAGGGTAAGGTGCCCCGACCTCTACAAGGCGGCAGTGGAACAATTCAAGGAGTCTGCTGACTTTCAGATAGCCATCGATGCCGCAGTTGCTAGGAGCTTGGAGAGAGAGGGTGATGGGGGGGCTAGGTCGTCGAGGGTAGCCGCTGGAAGCAGGAGTGAAGAAGAAGTGATCCAAAGCTTCCAGCGGTCAGATTTTTATAAGCACAAGATGGCTAAGTTTTGGGACAACGGCTGGAAGACCTTCAAACGTAAAGCGGAAGAGATGTTCCCAGACTTAGACTTCAGCAGTGTGAAAATAGATGAAGACGACGTTGCCCAGACCCCCCTGGATGAGGGGTTGAAGAGGAAGACTTTATCTCTAGTGAAGAAGACTGATGCACGTAAAAATTTTGTTGTTTGTTTGTTTGTTTTTTTGTTTTGTTTATTTTTTTTTGTTTTGGTTATGTGTAATTTCTATAGAAAGTTGTATGTAACCGTAAGTTTTGGGAATAAAATAAGTTGTCTTTTGTATCATTGTTGCCCTTATTTCTTCTGAGTTGTAAATTTGGAAATAATTCAACGAAAAGTGTTTATGAAATTAAGACTTGTGTGCAGATTAGCCTAACTTGTGAGAGAGCCATGATGCAAAAATCATTAAAAATGGGCGTACATGAAAATGTTAAAAAATGAAAGATGAAAGACTGATGAACCTGAATTTTAACGATGTGGAAAATGTGAGATTAAAAATATAGACACTGCAAAAATGGGTTGGATTTTGACTAAGTATGGCCACCATGCTGTAACATTAAATCATTAAAATCGGCTGCTGCCGAATTATAACCACGTCTCTTGTTAGGAAAGCCCTTCATCTGGTTGAGCTCTTTGTGCTCAGTCCGGTTGATCGCCACTCAGTCTGGTTGAGCTCCTCGTGCTCAGTCTGGCTGAGGCTTTAAGTAACTCATTTTGGTGGAGCTCTGCGTGCTTAAGTAACTTAGTCTAGCTGAGCTCTTCGTGCTCAGTCTGGCTGAGGCTTTAAGTAACTCAGCCTGGCTGAGCTCTGCGTGCTCAGTCTGGCTGAGGCTTTAAGTAACTCAGTCGGGCTGAGCTCTTCGTGCTCAGTCTGGCTGAGGCTTTAAGTAACTCAATCTAGCTGAGGCTGCAAGCAGGGTGTTATTGAAATACTACACAGATAACTAGAATATAAGATCGTTGTCATTTAAAGCATAGCCCATTGATCACAAATGTACACCATGTGAGAAAAGGACAAAAACATCCAAGTGTGTAGATTGTTAAAAAGAACATACATCAATTGATCAATACAAAAATAGGGCTTTATTGAAAATAACGCTTCAAATGCTCGGCGTTCCATGGATGGGGGAGATCTCGACCTTCCATGTCTTAAAGTCGGTAAGTGCCCGGATGAGGTCTGGCCTTAACAACGTAAGGTCCCTCCCACTTGGCTACCAGCTTGCCCTCAGCCAGATTTTTGGCGGCAAGAGTTACTTTGCACAAAACAAGGTCCCCCACGGTGAACTCCCTCGGTTGGACTTTGCGGTTGTAGTGTGTTCTCATTTTCTATTAATATGAGGCCCGCTTGACAGTAGTGGTCTCTAGGAGCTCTTCAATCAGGTCTAAGTCTGTCCGACGCAGTTCTTCAGTTAGTTCTGGATTCAGGTGCAGAACCCTCGGGGTAGGCAGACCAATTTCCACTGGGATGACCGCCTCAGGGCCGTATGTTAAGCGAAAGGGGGTCTTCCCTGTGGGGGTTCGGGCGGTAGTACAGTAGGCCTAGAGTACGTTTGGTAATTCCTCAACCCAGAGTCCCTTAGCAGCTTCCAACTTAGTTTTGATGATCTTCAGAAGAGAACTGTTGGTAACCTTAACTTGGCCATTGGCTTGGGGATGACCTGGGGAAGAGAAACATGGCTGGATTTGAAGTTCTACATAGAATTTCCTAAACTTGGCATTGTCGAATTGTTTTCCGTTGTCGGAGACGATGGCTTGAGGGATGCCAAATTGGCACACGATCAACTGCCAGATGAATCTAGTTGTGTTCCGCTCGGTAATTGTGGCGAGGGGTTTCACCTCCACCCATTTAGTGAAGTAATCAATGGCGACGATTGCGAATTTGGCTTGGCCTCGGCCGGTGGGCAATGGGCCAACTAAGTCGATCCCCCATTTGGCGAATGGGTAAGAACTGCAAAGTGTGATCAGTTCTATAGGAGGAGCATGAGGGATGTTGGCAAAGCGTTGGCATTTATCACATTTAAGCACGAATTCAGTGGCATCTTAATTGAGAGTAGGCCAGAAGTAACCGGTGAGAAGTATTTTGTGGGCTAATGACCTGGCACCCGAATGATTACCATATATACCCTCGTAGACTTCCCTCATCACGTAGGTCGCTTGAGCAGGATTGAGACATCTCAAGTATGGGTGTGAAAAGCCACGTTTGTACAAAAGGCCGCTGATAAGAATATAGTTAGACGACCGGGCCCTGACTTTGGCGGCCTAGTGTTGGTCAGCAGGTAATTCCCCATTTGTCAAAAATAGCAGGATGTCTGCCGCCCATGGAATAGGTTCATTTTGGAGGAAGTGGACTTGCTGCTGTTATGGGGAAATGGCAGGGTGGGCCAGGTATTCAAGGCGGACGCCATGGCCGAGCTCTAACTGGTCAGCAGAAGCTAATTGAGCCATTTCATCTGCCTTGGAGTTTTCCGTCCGAGGGATGTGCTTGATGTGGAAAGTGTTGAAGAGGCGAGCAAGGGGGAGTGCAATATCCCTGTAAGCCCGCATAGTGTTTTCCTTGGCATCGAATTCTCCCGTAATTTGTCTGATAATGAGCTAGGAATCGTTGAACACCTGGATATGGCTGACAATAATGTCTCTGGCTAGGCGGAGACCTGCTATCAATGCCTCATATTCAGCATCATTATTGTTTGCGTCGAACAAGAAACGGTGAGCACACTTGAAATAACCACCCTCGAGGGCGGTGAGGATGAGACCAGCCCCACTACCTTTTTTGCAGGATGATTCGTCGACATTGAGGGTCCAAGAGTGGGGGTCTTCTACCTCAATGTGGGATTGTAGGGACGGGGAGGCCGTGGTTGGGGTGGGATTAGTGAATTCTAGGATAAAATCGGCAACAACCTGCCCTTTGATCGCCGTTCGAAGTCGGTAGGAGATGTCAAATTGGCTGAGCTCGACTGACCATTGCATAAGTCTGCCGGACAGCTCTGGTTGTTGCATTATCTTCTTCAAAAGTTGGTCAGTGAGGACCACTATGGAGTGTACTTGGAAGTAAGGACGGAGTCGTCTTGAGGTGGTGACCAAGGCCAAGGACATTTTTTCTAGCAATGGGTAGTTCTGTTCTGCGCCCCTAAGAGCCTGGCTAATGTAATAAACTGGGTGCTATACTGAACCGTCCTCCCTGACGAGGGGCGCACTGACTGCGGTGCTCGATACGGCTAAATAGAGAAAAATGGGCTCACCCGTCAGCGCCTGGGAGAGTAAGGGGGGGTTGGCCATTCACTGCTTCAATTGTTGGAAAGCCTCTTCAAATTCGGTCGTCCACTCGAAAGCCTGCTGAAGAACTTTGAAGAAGGGGAGGCACTTGTTCGTTGCACCAGAAATGAAGCGGTTGAGGGCGGCGACTTTGCCAGTAAGCCTCTGAACCTCCTTAACCATTCTGGGTGACTGTATTTCTATCAAGTCCTTGATCTTTTCGGGGTTAGCCTCGATGCCCCGCTGACTGACCATGAAGCCCAAGAACTTTCCAGATCCTACGCCGAAGACGCACTTCTCCGGATTGAGCTTCATTTGATACTTTCGTAGGGTGCCGAAGGTCTCTCGCAAGTCAGCCACATGATCAGAGGAGAGTTTGCTCTTGACTAGCATGTCATCGACGTATACTTCCATGTTCCAGCCTATTTGATGATGAAAGACGGCGTCGACCAATCGTTGGTAAGTTGTTCCGGTATTTTTCAACCCAAATGGCATGACACGATAATGGTAGGTTCCTCGGTCGGTGATGAAGGAGGTGTCTTCCTGATCAGACGGGTGCATCAGAATTTGGTTGTACCTAGAGAAGGCGTCCATGAAGCTGAGCATTTGATGACCGGCCGTGGCGTTAACAAGTAGATCTATGCGAGGAAGGGGATAACTATCTTTGGGGCAAGCTTGATTGAGGTCAGAGTAATCGACGCAGAGTCGCCATTTACCATTGTTTTTTTAGACCAAGACCACATTCGATAGCCACCTGGGGTAGTCTACGTTCTTGACAAACTGTGCCTCCAGTAGCTTATCTACCTCAGAGGCAATAATAGTGTTGCGTTCCGGGTGGAAGATGCGTTGTTTCTGGCGGAAGGGTCGAAAATGGGGTTCGATACTCAAACGATGAGTGATGAAGGAAGGATCGATACCCGACATGTCGAAATGGGTCCAGGCAAACACATCATTGTGTTCAGTCAGGAGGGTTGTAAGATCGGCCTTGGCTTGAAGGGATAGTTGGCTGCCGATCTTGGCTGTTTTTGTCGGGTTAGTGGGATCGATAAGGACCTCAACAAGCTATTCCACTAGTTCCTTTCTGACCAGCTCATCATCATCTCTGATGTCGAGTCCTTCAATGATCATAGCCTCTTTTAGCTTGACCTCTTTAAGTGAAGCGACATAATATTCCCTGGCCACGGTCTGCTCTCCCCTCACAATGCCGACCCCAAGGTCAGTAGGGAATTTGACGGCAAGATGGAAAGTGGATGTGACAGCTTGGAAAGCATTTAGGGCAGTGCGGCCGAGGATAATGTTGTAAGTAGAGGGACAGTCGACGACGAGGAAAGTGAGCAACTTTGTGGTCTACCGCGGGTATTCTTCGATTGTGATGGGAAGATCGATGGAGTTTATGGAGGTCACGCGATCTCCAGTAAAACCGACCAATGGGGTTTGGAGAGGGGACAAATTTTCTTTCCCAACCTTGAGCTGGCGAAAGGCATTTAGGAAGATGATGTCTGAAGAACTACCGTTGTCAACGAGAACCCGTCAGACTTTGTAATTAGAGAGGAGGGGCAGAGATGACAAGGGGGTCGTCATAGGGGTAACGGATGCCTGTGCAGTCGGCCTCCGTAAAGGTGATAGGCTCCATCCACTGCTTGGGCTGTTTGGAATGGCAGTCCAATGTGACAACTTCTTTGCCTTATTTTTCTTAGTTCCGCCCGCTGAGCTGAGCGGGATAGTCCTGTATAAGCAAGCCCGCTAGCAATAACTCTGATCTCTCCAACAGGGGGGCAGGGTTGCCTTGTGCCCGAGGTTACTGTGGAGGCCTATCATGACCTTGGTTAGGTTGTGCGAGTTGTCGAGGAGGGGTGCGCCGATGGTTGTTTCTGATAGGTTCAGTCATTTGCCTTTGCTGGGGGCGGTGGGCTGCCGTAAACCGACTGAGATGTCTCTGATGTATCAAGCCCTTGACCTGGTCTTTGAGGTTAACACACTCCTCCGTATTATGGTCGTGGTCTTGACGAAAACAGCAGTATTTGGACTGGTCTCGCCAGTTGGAAGGAGATCGTGACAGTTGGAGCCATTTTAGGGGATAATTTCGTTGAATCTGGTTCAGGACTTGTTCCATGGAGGAATTGAGGGGTGTGTATTGCTCGAACCGGCCGGGCGGTCGGGTTGGCGCCAACCGGTCTGCTCGGGCTGGTCGGTCGGTATACTGAGGTGTTTGGTAAGTGTACTGGGTGTTTCTGATTTCAGAGTCCTTTCTCTTCTCTCTGGGGGTCGGGTTTTTGGCTGTAGGATCTTGTCGGGCGGCTAGGGAATCTTCGGCGTTCATGTATTTTTGGGAAAGTAGGGTTGCCATGGAGGTCGGGGGGTTTTCAGAGAGAGAAAAAAAGAAATCAAATGACCATAGACCGGCCATGAAAGCCGTGATGATGACCTTGTCATCGTTCTCTACTACCTGCAGGGCTTCGGTGTTGAAATAAGTAACGAAGCTGTGCAGCGACTCCCCCTCAGTCTAACGGGTGTTGAGGAGTTGGGTTGCCGGACGCCACTAGCGCTGGGCACCAGTGAAATGGCTGAAAAATGAGTCACTTAGGTGCTGGAAAGTAGAGACAGAGTCTGTTGGCAGTTGACTAAACTAGAGTCGAGCCGACCCCTTAAGTGTTACGGGGAAAGCCCGACACATGATCTCGTCGGGGAATGCATGGAGGATCATGTGGGTCCTGTAAGTTTCCAAATGGTCGACCGGGTCCGTTGTGCCATCGAAAGAGTCGAGCGAAAACATTTTGAACTTAGGAGGTAAGGGTTTGTCCTTGATGGAGGCAACGAACGGTGAGTTGGCTGTAGTAGATGGTTTATTCTGTATGTTCTGCATGACTCCTTGGAATTGGAGCTTCATGGCTCGGAGTTCTGCGTCCCAGAGAGGAACGTTGTCGCCACCGGAATGCAGCGGAGGCTGGACATTACTGGCCTCTCCCTCGAGGGTGGATGCTTGGACCGATGGCTGTGGGGCCCGGGGTGGCTGGTTCATATCTGGGGGAGGGGGTTGCAAGCCTTCCAAGTTGGGTGGGTAGGGTTGTTGGATAGCATAGCTCGGGGCTCATTCTTGGTTAGGTGGGATATCTTGAGGTGGAGGAGGAGGGACGGGAAGGTCTCTTTGAAGAAAAGCATTGATCAGGGCTTGGTTTTGCTCTGCTAAGCGGTTGATGTTGTTGGCAAGTTCTGTGAAGTACCGTGGCAGGTTGTTTGGATTAGGAGGGTCGGCTTGGTGATCGGCAACATTGTGGTGAGAAGCCATGGATCTAGTTGTGACGACCACCTTGGTGCGTGGCAGGAAGGGGTTAGTGGAAAGGGGTCTCCGGCGACAATGAGCACAACTGGCGCGCAGAGCAAAAGGATTCCCACAGACGGCGCCAACTGATGATACAGCGTGTTCCAGATGGAACGGGTCGAATTGATCCACGCTTCCCAAACTGGTGCCCGAGGTACCAAGCCCACCGAGAGACTTGCACAAAAGTTCAACAAGGAACGGGGAGTCCCCCAGCGAATCCTCCGACGAGCAAGTTAGAAGCAGAGATGGAATGTAGAGATAGATTAGTGATAGAAAAGCTTAACCTTTTCCTTGTCTTTGATGCCTGCTTATATCATCTGCTAATCATTTCGTTGTCCTTTCCGACCTGTCACCTTGGTCGAAAGTCTATGCTCTAGCTTACCTTGTTCATGGTGAGGCCGTTCTGTCCCGACGGGGAAGAGTTAGCGCAATAAATGCTGCAGGAAAGCTCATTAATGGCTGATGTGTGGTGCAATAACTTTGCAGGATCTTTGTCTGCTGATGTGGGTGATTCTCTACTTGCCAAGTGTTTAGATGCCATTGGTGTTTGGTGCAACGCTGGGTTTCACGAGTGTTGGGCTTTAGTATTTGAATCATGGATTGGACCTTAGGTGGTGGGTTATATCCTTTATGGGCTTACCCATGTCAATAATATTTGTCAATTGAAAACTATTATTGTAAATAATTGAAAGTTATAATTGAGACTAAAATAAATACATATCATTTAGTTGAAAATAAATACACCTACATATCAAAATTTTGATTAAAATGTGACAAATTAAGGCTAAAAGAGTAGAAAAAAATGCATAAAATTGAGTTCTAGAGGGATTGTTAATGATTTTTAAAATTTCACGACCGAGACACCCGATTCCCGATACGTACCGGCCGATACTACCGATACCAATACTCCGCGATCGATACTATTACGTTACCCGATACCGCGATTTAGAACTATGAGTAGGATTGAATTGTGATGTAGGGAAAGTAATTTTGGCTACGATTCTCAAAAAAATTATTTATGTCCCTACCTTGTTGTGCCTATGGCAAGAGTTGTAGGACTAATCTAATCGGCAAGATTGATGCCTTCATTCCTTGGAGTTTAGACTTGATCTGCTGTAATATATATATAGTGCTAGTATAGCGTGAGCTTGGGCCAATGCATTGGTCACTCAAGCATGGAAAAGATTTGACTATGCAAATTATTCTGCATTCCTTTTTTTTTTTTTCTTGAAAAGGAAAAGAAAATAAAATTTGGCCCTTGATTTTTTTTTTTTTTTTTTTTGCAAATCAATTATTTTCTTTCATGCTTAAGGAATTTTTTTTAAAAACGCGGTAAAATCTTTGAAAGCTCAACTAGTATACCTATATATGGATGATGAGAGGAGTTTCATGAAAAAACCCTAAGCTTTGAATCAATCATCTTTACACGTCTCAGTGTCGTCGTCCATCTATTGGAGCTGAATTAGAGCTTTAAATAAAAAAGGTAGCTAGACTTGTTGCTCTCCTTTGCAAGAAAGATTTATTTGTCTTTATTTGCCTCCATTCTTTATTATATCTCTTATTACATGTATATAGAACGTACATACATGATTACCAGTGCCTATTGTCATCATATCCCTAGGTTATGGCCTTTCAAAGGTGAATTGATTGGAATATGAATGTTCTGACCCCTCTTTGTGTATATATATATAGCATAATTACGACTTAGGGGAATCAACACTTTTTCCCTATAGCAACCATTTCTCTAGATTGCTACTTTGTGTTTTTTGATTTGACAAGGCAAACCTCCTTTGGAGACTGCATTTTTGTCTATATGAATATCGATTTTGTAGGAATAATTGAATAATATACTCCATTACCCTTTCACCATAATTGGTTATTTTGACTTATCTGGGGAAATGTGCCTATTGAGCTAGCTGCCTAGATGTTGGGCTAGTGAAATATACACTTCCACTACCACCCATTTAACCATAGGTGATTGGTTGACCTATATGGAGAAATGAGCCTATCAAGCTAGCCGCTTAGATATTGGACTAGTGAAGTAGACACTTCCACCACCACCCATTCGACCATATGTGATTAGTTTGACTTATGTGGGAGAATGCGTCTATCGAGCTAGCCGTCTAGATATTGGGCTAGTGAAGTAGACACTTCCACCACCACCCATTCGACCATAGGTGATTAGTTTGAATTGTGTGGGGGCATGTTCCTATCGAGCTAGCTGCTTGGATGTTGGGCTAGTGAAGTAGACACTTCCACCACCACCCATTCGACCATAGGTGATTAGTTTGACTTATATGGAGGAATGCGCCTATCAAGCTAGCCACTTGGATGTTGGGCTAATGAAGAAGAAACTTCCACCACCACCCATTCGACCATAGGTGATTAACTTGACTCATGTAAAGGAATGCAATGCGCCTATCGAGCTAGCCGCCTACATATTTGGGCTAGTGAAGTAGACACTTCCACCATCACTCATTTGACCATAGGTGATTAGCTTGACTTATGTGGAGGAATGCGCCTATTGAGCTAGCCGCCTAGATATTTGGGCTCATGAAGTAGACACTTCCACCATCATCCATTCGACCATAGGTGATTAGCTTGACTCATGTCATGATCATATGTCATATATGTCTCCACAACATATGCATTTTTTTTTTTAATCATTTGGCTTTGTCACTCAGTGATGGTGTACTTCAAGACTTTCAAGAAGGGATACTTAACCATTCTCAAGAACTCTAGTGACAATATTGAGGAGGGGACTACTCTTCTAATTCGCCCTCCTTTCCTTGAAGGCTTGAAGTTCGAGCCGCTTGATGGTTCTTTTCATTTGGCGCAATAGACTCGTGAGACTTCATGTCAATTGGTTGAAATCCTGTCACACTCTAGGGTGTTACTATTAAAGTCTTCTAATCATGAATAAATTGTGGATCTTAGCTCATTTTCTACCCTTAAGAGTGCGGTTCAGGCTCAAAATTTGGCATGGGGCACTATTTTCAAGGCCGTAGCAGAGCCTTCTTTTTGTAAAGGATATTGGAAGTAGTTGGAGGATATATTGGGGCAACATCATGAGGTACTACAGCAGGCGGTTATTTATGATGCAATTTATGCCTTATTGTTCTTGTATGACCAACTACATAGTGTTATGCGGGCCTTTTGTGAGCTTTGGTGCCTGTCCACTAATACCCTTCACACTTTCATAGGCGAAATGTCTATCTCGCTATGGGATTTGCGTTAGTTTGGTGGACTTTCTATTAGGTACCCTCCTGTAGACACCCCATTTTTGACCGACCTTAAGACTCAGACGTCACCAATTGAGCGCTCGATGATGATGTATATTGTGCTCGTTCTGAGGTTTCAGAGTCTCGGCTGCGAGCCTTGCCTCCGGACTTCGGGGCTCTTTTGTGCTTTGCCTCGGTTTACGAACCAGGTCCTATTTTCTCTATTTTCTCTTCTTGAAGGGAGGGAGAGGTCTCGTAGACCATCTCTCAGTGGCCGTAGGCTACGTTTCGTGGTCGTAGGCAATTTTTCCCGTTTGGAGACCAGTTTCCGATTTTCGGAGCCGTCGGCCGTGTGCCTCGATTCAGGACCGCTTAACTACCTCCATTTGCTCCGGGTTTTGGCACACACCTTGTTTCCTCTCTTTTGAGGGACACTGTGGCCCGAGAGACCACCTTCGTGGTCGCACACCACTTTCGGTACCTAACAACCTGTTTTCGGGGCCCCAGGTCGCCTGTTTGGCCCCCGAACCCTCGTTTTGCATTGGTTAGGGTTCATTTTTGGTATGGACCCTATTTTTATTGTTTGGGAGGTGGTACTATAGTAGGGGACCAGCAATTCTTTTGGAAATCATTTTCTCTCTCCTCCAGCCGGTTTTCTTGACAGAAAGCTGGTTTTCCTCACTTTTGGGCCATAATTTCTGGTCTCCCATACCACCATTGTGTTGTACTCATCTGGGAGGCCACCAATATGGGTAGACCGACCAGCTTTTCTTCCTGACCCTTTTGAGCCTTGCTAGAAAGCTGATTTTCCTCTTCCCTAGGCCACAATTTCTGGTCTCCCACCATACAGTTGTATTCTACTCATCTAGGAGGCCACCTTTCTAGTATGGCCGACCAGCATTTCACCTTGACCCTTTTGACCCCTGGTTGGCCGACCAGGGGGAGTGGTCGGTTGACCACCTTGGCTGGTCGGCCAGCCTTCTGCTTTTTGGCCTTCTTGAGTGCAACATAGCTGTGCCAGCTGTGAAGCACTTGACCCTTCCTCCAGGATTTTGACCCTCTTATTTGTCTTCTTAAGGAAGATTTGATCCTTTTGCTTAGCTTCAAGGAGAAGCTTGACCTTTTTGTCAAGCTTCTTGAGGAAGCTTGACCCCTTTGGTCTAGCTTCCTCAAGAAGCTTAACCCTTTTGGTTAAGCTTCTTTGAGAAGCTTTGACCCTTTCTTGAGGCTTCTCCAAGAAGCCTTGGCTCTCTTCCTCTATAAAACAAACATTTCCTCTCCATTTGCAAGGGTTAGAAACATTTGGCTGAGATAGATACACCCCCCATCATAGCTCTCTTCTTCAAGCTCCAAACCCTAATATTCTTGGCCATTTACACTACACCTCATAGCCTACCACCTCCACCATCCATTCAATCACCCCGGAGCTGTTTTTCAAAGGTTGAAGGCTCACCTTCTTGGTCCAGAACTTGCTACATTGCTGTGCTACAAGGGTAAGTCATCATTTCCCCCATTTTTGTATTATTTTGCTTCATAACTTAGCCCTATTTTCAAACATTTATGGGTTTCATCTTAAACTGAAAAGTATCTTATTTTGGGCCCCTCTTGAAGTTTGATTAAGGACACTTTTCTGTTTGAGGTCATCTACCTCCTTGTATGCTCCATCCCTCTTTGTAGGCTTATTTTGCTTCCTATCTTAGCCTTGCTTGCAAGCATTTTCGAGGTTTATCATAAACTGAAAAGAGTCTTGTTTTGAGCCCCTCTTGAAGTTTGGTTAAGGGCATTTTTCTGTTGGGGGTCATCTACCCCCCTTGTATGCTTGTTTGCCTCTTGTTTTAAGCCTTGCACCTAGGCCTTTGTTTCATGCTTTGTTTGGCCTCCTAGCCACTGAAATTCAGTGGCTATCACACTATTTTGAGAGCTAAAATTAGAGAGGGGTGACCCTCTCACCCCTTAATTTGTTTACTAGCTTTGTTGGCCTTCCAAAGGGGCTCCTACTTGCATGTTTCAAAGTCACATTTCAGGCCCTATTTGGTGAGTTTTAAGGTCTTCCTTAGCTCTGTTCGGAGCCCTTTTGGCCATATTTTGTGTCCCTCATGCATGTGTAGAGCAATCCTCCTCAAGGCCTTTCAAAGGGACCTTTCATTGCATGATTCATTGACCCATTTCAGACCCTTTTCAGTGAGTTTTAGGGCTGTCATAACCTCTTTCCAGAGGTAGTTTTTCCACTTTGTATGTCCATCATGTATGTGTAGAGTAATCCACCTCATGGCCTTCCAAAGGAACACTTCATTTTTGCATGCATTGACTGAGTTTCAGTGGTTATTTGGGCATATTTTGGCATGCCATACTTCTGTTTTTGGCTGGTTTGGTGAGCCCTCATGTGCTTCATATAGCTATAGTGTAAATCATGGTTCACTGGCTTTCTTTGCATGCTTTGTTGACCCTTGATTCTAGCACATTCTGGCCATGCCTTAAACTGATTTTGTACATATTTTGGACTGATTTAGCTCTGTTTTTGGGCCTCATGGTCGAATGGTGTTTGTTTTGCATGCTTGTGGTTCAATACACTTGCTTAGCTTTGAGTTTCGGGGTCCATTACATGCATATACTGAGGTATTTCCTTGTTTTGGGGCCATATGCATATACTGAGGTATTTTCTTGTTTTGGGGCCATTATACATCATATTTCAGAGCTTGTTTGAATGCCATGTTGTCATGTTTTATACTCTTTAAATGCGTTTGAGAGTCGGGCTGGTATGCCTCATTTACTGACCATTGAATGAGCTCCATTTCGTTGCATTCCGAGCCATCATTTTAGGCCATTTCCCCACTGTTTTAGACCTGCCTAGGGTCTGTTTGGGGTTGGTTTTTCCATTCGTGCATTGCTTTGGGTACCTCTAGTGTAATGCATTTCACTAGTTTCGGTACCCGGGCCCCCTAGCTTGCATTGTGTGCCATGTTTGCATGTTTCAGGACCATTTTGTATCATGTTTCAGAGCTGGAATTTGTGTGTTTGTATGCCATATTGCATCCTTTTCCATGCTTTGGTAGAGTGGCATTTGATGCCTTAGGATTGATCCCTTACATCGTGCATGTTTGTATGTGTTTCGGTTGTCTCATTTCCATCATATGGCCACTGATGTGAGTGTGGCTGAGGTCCACTCATGTTGGTGTAAGTCCATCATGCATTGTGTATGCCATTTCAGTCCATAGCATTGCGTATGTTAGGTTGTATGTTAGAGCATTGTGTATGCTATGTTACATTACGTGCATTGTGTATGCCATCTTAGTCCATAGCATTGCGTATGCTAGGTTACATGTTAGTCGCATTGTGTATGCCATCTCATTTGCATTGTGTTTGGGATAGGAGTTAGCCCAAGCACGGGAAACGAGGGACGTTCCGTACTCCAAGTGACGAAACACGTCTCAATTCCCGGTTGCCGACACTTTGGATTAACCATGATGGAGGCTAGGCCTTGTTGTATTTATATGTGCATTCATTTCACATCGAGTCGTGCAATTTGACTCCTCGGCCATCGTGCATCGAGATGCGTGATTGGTGGCACGAGGATCGAGGTGTGCATACATATGTGAAAATACTTTGCCATGCCCCTTTCTTGCTCTCTGTTGCAGCAAATTAGAAATCAACAACTTTCTAAAGCCTTGCACAGCATTCTGAGGTTAATTGCAAACAGAGGCGAATCGGGGCATCGCAATGGATTTCCACGCAAGGCAACTCGAGCATGCATCTTTCATCATTCGGAACAGAGCTGAGGCGGTCCATGAATACGCATGCTAGTTTATTTACTTCCCTAGTTAATTTGTTAATTAAATAGGGATTTGTAATATTTAATCATTTATTCGAACTGTATTATTTATTCGGACCCTCCAAACGAGGGCATAATTGTAATAAGTGTGCGTGTGTGTGATGTATGTCTTCCAACCCCCACTTCTTTCTCCCTTTTATTTACCAGCTTATGATGGTTAGATTAGGGCATGTTTCAATTAGCATACTTATGCTCTCATGTTTGCATCCATTCATCTGTCTTGCATGCACCGGGCTCGGCGCATCATACTAACTGCATCGTATTTCAATTCCGAGTTGAATACTTGTTAGTTGTAGCATTTCACATGCCATCTTCAGAATAGCCGAGCCTATTGTAGTTGCATTCCTACATGTGTTGCATTAGGCATTTCAGCATAGTTAGGATCATGCATGAATCTCTAACATAGCTTCTGTTTTGGCTTGGAGTACTCGGTAAGTATTTATGCTTTAGCATCCTTGCATGTGTGTGAGTGACTGCCATGATAGCATGCTTACCATGAGGCTATGTGCTTATGTGATATACCTGTCTGAATGCCTGTGGGTGAAGGTTGGGTTGCTTGAGTTGGGATAATTCGTCGAAACCCGTGTTTTAGCCTACTTGCGAGTAGCAAACTTCAATCCATTTTTAAAATAAACGGATATGCGATGCTTTGTCCAACTTAGGCAATCCAGTCTATACTTGTATGCTGTGCGCATTGCATAGTAATTCTAGGCTAATAAACCGGAATAAGAGCACATAATGTTTTCAAAACTCGATATCATGGTTAGTAGAGGCCGATATTTGATTGGGCGAACGGGGGTGCTCACGAAGTGACCTTCTTCAATCGTACCCAAGTTCCTGAGCCGAGGCAACTTTGGTGATGACGGACACGTGGCCTTAGGCAAACGAGTCAGGGTTTCCTAAATTTCCCAAAATAAAATATTTAGGTGGCGACTCTGTATCCGGCAAAGCAGTCCATGTTTGGCACTTCTTTCAAAAAAATCTGTTTTCAAAAATGATTTGCCAGATTTGGACTCTTTGATGATTCATCAGTCTTGCATTGCACTCTGCAATATTAGATACAGGACTGTGACTTTTGAGTCCGAACTGTAGTGAGCCCAACGAACAAAACGGGATTTCCCTCCTGGGACGTTCGGGGACGTCTACACCTCCATATCAGATTTTACACTCCATTTGAGTAATGGGTTAGCGGAGAGCCATTTGTGGCCGATCTGTAACCATCAAACAACTTATCTTTATTTTACTTCTCATAAGGTTGCAAAGTTAAGACCTAGAGTTTATGGCACATTATTGTATGTTGTCTTGTAAATGCTTAGGGTCATGTGGCAAATTATTGTATGCTGTCATGTAAACTTTTCGGGTCATGTGCTTATAGGTGAGCAGCTTTGTGAGAGTGTAACTAAGTCACATAAACCTTTTTTAGTAAATGTGACATGAATATAGTTTTGGAACTCTGTAAGATAGAGAATTCTAAGTATGGCGCTTTATGTAACCTAGTTGTGAATGGAAAGAAATTTCCAATATCCTAGGGACAGTGGGAGCGACGTGCCTACTAGTGGATTACTCTGTTAGAGAAAAATACATTCTTAGTTGCATGATAGCGAATGTGAAAATTTTTCACGTCATCACTAGGTGATTCACGATTGCTCCGCAAGATGATAAGAGCCTAGAATAATGCCAAAGGCTCTCTAGTCCCCTATTTTTAGAAAGTGATCAATGTTGCACATTTTAAGGCAAAATCTTTGAGGATTAACCATTTCTAGGATTTGGTTGACTTTCTGCTATGATGCGAAATTGTTCTAAAGTTATGCGCGATTTGGATAGTCATTTTTTTAGGCATTAGGCTCACTAGATACCGAAAAGCCGCACCATTGAAGAAGATGTAGACCGTGAGAAGACTTCCTCCTAGGGAGTGAGGTTACTTCCACATAGGCTATGAATGACATAAGTTCAGAACTTTAATTTGTGGACATTGTGACCTAACTTCTCATTGGAGAATTGGATAAGTAGATTCATAGAGATTTACCTTCTGCATTTATAGTGAAAAGTTAGGAGCGCAAAAAGATTGTTAGTTATAATAAATCTTTTACGGCCTAAAATAGTTATCCAAATAGTGGTTCTTAGATTTCATCAAGCTATAATGGGCCAGCGATGATTGATGAAGACCATTGAGACATGAAAGTAATGTAGATAGTTGGTACTGTCAAACTGAATATGACCTTTATTTTCGGCACTGGTGTGCCTAACGGTTCGATTTTGTATCTTTAACACCATATTATATTTTTCGTGAGGGTTTAATAACCTAAAAAACAAAAATGTGATAGAAAGAAGAGAAGTAATGATGTTGCTAAGATGCGGAGTTGACGAGTTTTTTGACGGTATTCTTTGGACACCGTTTAGTTGATTTCTTCTTTCGTTGAGAGTCGACAGGAATTTCAATGATGGAATGTCGATGCAATGTTTTTCATTAAGGCAATGGTGTTTACTAATGCAATGACTGTCGACATTCTTTTTAATAGGAGATGAACAGTCAATAAAAGGAAAAGGAGAGAGGGTGTGAAAAATTAGGTGGGTGTGCCTTGGGTGTGATAATATCATGAATAGGGGTAAATTTGGTATAAGTGGGGTGTTTAAAGAAATCTGACTGAAATTTAGGGTTTAGGGTGGGGGCTCAAAGAAATAGAAGGTCCAAAGAATTTAGGTAGGTGTTAATAACAACCCTCTCAAAATATTTATGTGTATATGACTGTTTTACCCTTATTAAAAGGTGAAAGGAATTGAGAAGTGTCAATTCATTGAGTGCTAATAAAAATTTATTAAGTGTTACAAGTACACCACATGATAATGTTATCTACCAATCACCAAGTATTATGCCTCATCAATGCAAAATTGTGGGCCTATTCTCTCCACCAATCACAAATCTTTTAGTAATTACCTAACTATGCCTCAAAAGAACTAGATATTTTCTCTTATTCTAGTGGTATTGTTAATTTCGTTATTTGAAAACTTAAAAATTTCATAACTTTTATTATACACATTTATTTTTAATAAAATTTATATTTTTGGAATGTACACAATGAGATCTATCAAATAATACCAATATTGAATATAAAATTTAATTTCTTTTATAATTTTTTTAGCTATATAAAATTAATAATTTCTCAATTTGCGAAACTATCTAGTAAAATTGAGAAATTTATTAGTTTTTTTTTCGGGTTATTAACTGAGAATGTTTTCAGTTTTTGAATAATTTCTCATTTTCTTTCAATTTTTAAATTGAGTCAGTTTTTTTACTTTTAAACTGTTATTCTCAATTTTAAAATTGAAGAAAACTGAAAAAAAACAAACCAAAAAAATATTTTTAATTAGGTAAGTTAAGAAAACTTATTATTAAAAATGGTTTGGATTAATATTAAATTTTATTGTGTTGATTCTAAAAATATATATATATATATATATTAAAAATTATGATGATTTAAAATTTTAAAAATCAAAATGAACATTACACCAGTATTTTTTTTATTATAAATAATTATAAATAATGAACCACCATTATTTTAATGTAATTTGGCCTTTTAAAAATTAATAGAATTTAAGGAAATAAAAAATCCCATCTAAAATGTTAAGAATGTTAGTAATTTTAAATGTTTTACTAATATTTTTATCAAATATCACATGCACCCACATCCGCCCTGCACTCAAACGAAATCTACATGTTGTGTGTAAATGGCCTTGAAAGAAAAAAAAAATGGTTTCTATCAAATTTGTTGCTTCTGTTTTGGATTGGTAAGGATTTTAAATATTTTATTAATATTTTTATTAAATATTTTATGGTATACGACTCATATAAAATACACACTTTCGTAAAATATTTAATAAAGATATTGATAAAACAAAATAAATTTTTACTCTAATAAGATAAAATATCACATCCAACTCATAATTATTACATTTTTTCTTTTATAAAAAAGTTATTTTCAAACCAAGTTTTTTAGCCCTAGGTTAAAATAGGCAAAAAAGTCAAAAAATTAAAAAACTAACCCACTTTCTAAACGAAGCCTTTGTAGGTATTTGACGTGCATTAAAAAAATATACTTTATTTTATTTTATATATATACACTTATTGAGTTATATCGATCAATATTTTCTCTCTATTTTTTCTATTTATTTTCTTTATTTTTTACATATTATTCTATAAAAAATTAAAAAATATGCTAAACCACCGGCGACATTTTTCAAAATGTTAATGGAGAATACGTGTTGTGTGTTAATGGCATTGAAAAAAAATAAAAAAATGATTTCTCTCAAATTTGTTCCTTCTCTTTTGGAAAGAAATGTCAAGGGAAGCTACATGTAGGTTTGGTATACAACACAATATTATATATATATATATATATATATATTTTAATAGATCTGAAAAAGCCTGGTTGGTTTGTTGGCGGTAGTACATGTATGGCGTCTTGGAGATGAACGATCGGAGGACGTTGGTGGTGGCGAAACTTGAGCGAAATCGACAGTCTGCTATAAACCTCTGACGACGTGGCTACACTCTGCTATATCAATCGCTGTAAGTAACTCAACTCAAACTCAACTGTTACCCTTGTTTGACTGACTCCAAAACAAAGCACGCAGATCTCGCACCCGGACTCTATTCTGCCCTAATCCGCCGAGTCAAATGCAACGCATTCATTAACATTCATCAACCAATTAGGGTCTAGAAAATGGGTCTAGTGGGCTTGTGTATCATTTTCCTTCAAAATTTGATATCATATCATATCATTATGCCTCCTTTGTAGCCTCAATGTCGCTCGCTGGTCAAAATTTGATGCAAACTCGACTTCTTCCCATCTCCTCCTTTTGGCTATAATAAAGCAACTTGTCAGTCACCTTTTTGGACAATAAGGGCATGTTTGTTTGGATGGACGTGAGTTTGGGATTGGATTAATAGTCTAATAAAATAATTAATCTGATATTTGGTTAAACAATTGAAGTACGGACTAACAGTCCATCCGGATATGGTATCTTACATATAATGGACTATTCAATTTCACAGAGGGGCTGAGATATAAATTGGAGGATTAAGTCAAAGTCTGGACTATTAGTCCTACTTATAATCCTAACTCAGTCCAAACATATACAATCCAAATGATTTGTAGTCCTAGAACTATTAGTCATGAGAATGCTAATCTAACCTCATCTAGTCTGTCCAAACAAACATGGCCTGAAGGTATTAATTAGTACAACCCAACCAACCATAAAAATATAGCGTTGTCTTTTGATCTATTAAATTTTACAGCTCTTCAACTTGTATGTATTGTCATGTCTAACTGAACTAAACTAAATGAAGGTTATGTTGGGTTTTAATGGGAGGCCATGTCCATATGATTGTCTTTCATCATCTAATTTTCGTGTTTACTTTTTGATTGGAAGGACATAATGAAATGGAATGTCGTATAGGGTGTGCTTTGACCATTTTCCTTATTTACTAGGTCGAATAGGGAAGGAATCCCAACGTGAGATGAGATGTACTTTGGTTCCTTGTTATTATTATTTATCAAAAAAAGTTAAAAGAAAAAAATGAAAAAAAGACAGTGAGCTATAACGCACTTTTGGAGGTTGCTACAAGAAGAAAGGCCTATGGAGACTTGTAAAAATTTCAGTGGAAATAGAACTGAAGTCAGTATCTGTACAAATCTCCAAGCATAAATCATATATGCAAACTTGTATTTGATTCGGTGAGCATATGTGTAGTGTGAGGCTGGTCTGTTTAGGGAGAGGAAAATAAATGTAAATCTACACCAATCAAATTCTAGAAATCTACCAAAATAATACAACTTTGGCAAGCGGAGTCAAATTAGAGACTTTGTTGTCGTATTGGTTATGCATTATTTCCAAAAATTTAGCAATGAAAAATCTTGGGAAGGATTGGAGATAGCATTACTCTTCATCAGGATACTAAACATTTATTGTTTTTCTTCTTGTAATGATCACCCATATGCTAGGAAATCATAGTTTTCTTGAGGCGTTTATTAGGAAGTTTTTGATATGAAGTGATTCTTAATACAATCATGCTATGAAGAAATGTTCAAAGTGCACCAAGAGGCATAATACTATGTTTTCTTGTTCTGTAGATGGGAGGTGAGAACCAAACAGATACTGTCGATGAGAACCAAACATACACTGTTGATGAAGCAATTCTGGCTGTGGGTTTTGGAAATTTCCAAGTTCTTGTCCTATTATATGCTGGGATGGGTTGGGTCTCAGAAGCTATGGAAATGATGCTTCTCTCTTTTGTAGGACCAGCAGTTCAGTCTACATGGGGTCTTTCATCTCATGAAGAGAGCCTAATCACTAGTGTGGTTTTTGCTGGTATGCTGGTTGGTGCATATTCATGGGGCTTTGTTTCAGATAAATATGGACGAAGGTGGGATGATTTCTTGCTTCCTTACTATATCTAATTGTCTTTCTTTTTATCCAGCTTCCTTGTATAGGTTGATTGAGTATTTAATAAGAGGCTTGCTGATTTTATAATATATATTATCTGCTACAATATGTGTGAACTACTTGATGATTTCGTGTGGGATGATTTCTTGTTTCCTTACTATATCTAATTGTTTTTCTTTTTGTCCAGCTTCCTTGTATAGGTTGTTGATTGAGTATTTAATAAGAGGCTTGCTGATTTTATAATATATATTATCTGCTACAATATGTGTGAACTTCTTGATGAGTTGCCATGTTCTTGTCAAATTCAATTGTGGGATTATTTTTTGTGCATAATACTTTTCTTTACCTAGAAGCATGGGGGTGCCTTCATCAAGCGTATTCATATACTTCCTGCACTTTCTCCTTTTATGATATACCATGATAAAAATTGATTGAAACCATCAAATTTCTTGTGAAAAGGTTATTTCATTATTGGTACCTAAAAATGATTCTATAGGAATTGTTTCACGCTTGCTATTCAAGGATGTGTAATGCCTTTCAAGCATTGTTTCAAAGAACAATGATGTGGTGCCCTTGATCCAAGAGCCAAAAATCTTGAGCCTTGGAGCCTAGATGGATGAAGTGAGGTGAAGGTTGCAAGTCCATATACCTGTGACCTGTCCCACTTGTTGAAGATAATATTATATTGTTAAAGTTATCAAAATATATGGAAGATACTATAATATATAGAGATCTCATAATTTGTGCATATCTTGATTTTTTGTGTCTTTGATTTATTTAAATCTCTTAATTGAAGGGATTTAATTGTATCTCACATTCTATGTATATGGTGTATTATGTAAATAAGAGGATTAAGTTGAGTGAATGAAAGATGTAAGCCATAAAGTTTTTTGTGTGTGGATGTAGGCCAATATTGGCTGAACCATGTTAAACCTTTGTGGTTTTTTTTTAAAATTTTTCTGCCTCTATTTTTCTCCATATTTGTTTGGCATCCTCTAAATAACTCTAAATAAGTACACTAGGTCACTTCACCTCTCTACTTTTCTACACATCTTTTTATAAAAAATAAAAAAGTGCGCTTATTTAGATTATTGCAAAATTCAACTTTGCTTGATGAAGTGTCTTATAAGTGTGAGCTTTGAACCTTTATTGTATGAGATGATTTAAAGCGGTCAGGGCCTAGCCCAAAACAGACAATACTGTACAATACGGGTTCAGGGCATTACAAATGGTATCATAGTTGGTGCCAACTGGAAATGTGGGGTGGGTCCCACATTAGGATGAGTTAGGACATGTTCCATATTGTGACAGTGCTCAGGTGGGTTCCACAGGGGACAAACTTGAGGAGCTTGATGTACTTGAGTAGGTCCTACATTGGGACGTGTGGCCTTTTAGGGGGGTTGATTGTGGTGACCCTAATCTAAGAGCCAAGGCAATCGAGGCTTGGGGCCAAGATGGATGAGGTGAGGTGAGGTGAGGTGAGGTGAAGGTTGCAGGTACATGTACCTATCCCACATTACTTTGTAATTTTGAGCTTTGAACCTTCATTGTATGATGCGCTTTAAAACCCGAAGTGTCTAGTGCAAGCCCAAAGTGAACAATATTGTACAGTGTGGATCTAGGGAATTGCAAGTGATCTCTTGAAGCTTGTATAGCATCTTGAGATTGGTTTGATGAATGTGAAACTATGATTACTTTTAGTTTATGTGTTTGAAATTTTTGTATAATTTCATGTGGTAAATTCTAAATAATTGTGGGAGTATATATTCGTTTGGTTTATTCCCCTTTGTAGTCATAGAATTGGATCTCTATGAGCTTGTGTCTCAGTGTGTGTAATCCTTTTTACTTGCTAAATTGTTCTGGTTGGTTGATTTGGATGTCATCATATTCTTTTAGGGAAAGGACACTACTTCATGTACTCATTTGTTTAACACATGTCTAGACATACTTAACCATTTGTATAGTTGTGTTAAGTTGTGAAGAAGAACAAATGCAATTTACGTCGAATATTTAGTGTCTATTAAATAAAACCAACTACGATGTTTGCTATGGGCGCCCCTTCGAACTCTTGAATATTTGTTGGTCTCAATTCTCAGACTTGCATACTTGCCTGCAAACTAGGCAAGACTTTATTGAAATTAAAGTAATAAATTTTCTTTATTACCATATTAAATAGTCGTATAATTAAATTTTGGAACAATTCAAATTCTCTGTGCAAATTGAAAAAGAAAATAGGCCATTGCACGTGTAGCATGAGTGCTACTCAGTTGAGCTTTAAAATCTGGATATGTCGAGTGGTCGAGGGTTCAACTCTATTGCCTCTATTGTGAGATATCATGTTCTTAAAAATATATTAGAAAGAAAAGAAAAGAAAAATGGTGGCTAATCATTAACCTCAAAGTTGGTACAGGAAAGTTGCACTTTAGACATTATTTTACTAGATTGTAGAACTCCAAGTAAGGGCTATTTAAATTTCGTGGTATTTCTCATAGCCATATCCAATCACATAGGTGAATCAACAATGGTAAGTTATTGCTATAGAGTTCAGACCTATCAATACTGGTTTCTTGGAGTTCTTGATATAGTAGGTATATTGATCATGTAAGATATTGGTTTCTTGGAGTTCTTGATATAATTGGTATATTGATCATATAAGATATTTGAGTGGAGTTTTTGTTCTTTGTTGTACTTCATAAATATTTCTCTTGTCAAACAAATCAAAATTGTTGTAATATGGTTCTAGGGAGGAACCATATTCATGTCAAGCATTGACACTTCTTAGAGACTTCTAGAAACATATCCGATACTTCTCACACACTTTCGTATGTGAAATAAATGAATCTCTTAACAAGAGAGATGTACGACATTGTTGGGCATGAGCCCCATTGAGTTTTAAAACATTATGAACAGGACATCATATTTATGATGACTAACACAAAGTAGAGTATGCAATTGTCAATTCTAATATAGGAAAAGACATAGTGATAAATACAAAAAATGTAGCGAGAAAGTGAACAAGAGTAGTATGCGTTATTTGCAAAGTTCCATGTCTCACATTTTGTAATTATGAATACAAGTATTTGGATAATTAATTAATTTATATGTCATTTTATATAATATATACATAAAAAATATATAAACATGTTAATATGTAATGTGTCGTCGTAACCCCGAGGGATTGGCTGAGCGGTAAAGACTTGGGGATAAAATCTAAGGTTTCGAGTTTGAGTCACCCTAAGGGGCCATTGGAGGTTTAGCCGGTCATTAACTTTGGGGCCTTGGGATTAGTCACGGTGCGCGCAAGCTGGTTCGGACACCCAACTATCAAAAAAAAAAAAAAAAAAAAAAAAAAGAAAAAGTAATGTGTCCACACTGTATTCTTGTCCTATTTTTTAAGATTTGTTGTGTTAGTGTGTTCACGTTGTGTCATAGCCATGTTACTGTGTCCGTGTCTATGCTACTTAGGATGAAAGGTTGTAGACTTTGTGGATCTGAAGAGTTAAAATTAAGTTACTTTTGCAGTGAAGTTGCTGGAATTCTATTCAATTACTTCAAGTGTGTCCATGTCGTGTTGTATCCATGCTATGCTTCTTAGAATGAAAGGTTGTAGACTTTGTGGATCTGAAGAGTTAGAATTAAGTTACTTTTGCAGTGTGAAGTTGCTGGAATTCTATTCAGTTACTTCAAGTGTGTCCATGTCGTGTTGTACCCATGCTATGCTTCTTAGAATGAAAGGTTGTAGACTTTGTGAATCTGAAGAGTTAGAATTAAGTTACTTTTGTAGTGTGGAGTAGCTGGAATTTTAGAAATTTGGTTACTGGAATTTTTAAATAGAATTTGATTATGAGTTTGTAGTGTTAAAACTAAAATGTGTAAGCATAGGGTTGGTTGTGTTAGGATTGTGGATTGAGTTTTGAAATGTAAATTTAAAGAATTTTGATTGTAGAGAAGCAGAGAGGAGAAGAAGATGAATAAGAAGAAAAAGAATATTAAGGCCCTGTTTGGTATCATGTTCAATGTTTTTTTCTTCTTGTTTTCAGAAACAAAAACAATAATATTTGGTTGGCAAGTGAGTGAACCCGGCATTGTCCTCGTTGAATTTATCTTTTCAATTGTCTGGCAGTAGCTTGATGCCTCCTTAGACGATGAAGGGTTGCTGGAGCGGACCCCAGAACAAAAATCTAAATGGTTTAATTAACCTCAAGATATGGAAGTAGATGGTGATGATAATTAGACGAGGAAAGGACTGAACATCAAGAGAGATTGCAGAATCTAAATACTGTGATGTCAATAGAGTTGATTGGGCAATTTCTACAAAATAAAGTAACTTCCAGGATTCTGTATTTGGCATGCCAAAACATGTCAGAACTTCCTTCCTTTAACAAATGCTTTTCAAGCTTCATGAATTCTACTTGTAATTGAGTCAAAGTGAAGAAAACTGAATAACGCTGATTTATCTCATATTTGTTAGTCCACTTTAGAAACAGAACAATTTTTTATGCTTGGGAAAGCTTGAGCCCAATTCCTTGGCAGTTGTACATTCATGGATTGATAAAACCATTCATTATTTTGTTGAAAGATCCATCTCTTCCCTCAATAAATTATAGGGCAAATTACACTTTACCCCCCTTAACTTAACTATGGACCAGTATCACTTTACCCTCCTCAACTAAAACTTGGTACATTCTGTTAATAGTCTATTATGTAAAGAGGACAAAAAAGTTGCATGTGAGCTGTACACGCCAATCTTATGACCAAAATGCTCATTCAATAGTTGATTTATTTACATATATCATATATCAGTTTTCGAAATAAGCATTTTGGTCATAAAATTGACATGTAAAATCACGTCACTTTTGGGTTCATCAAAGTATTGTCTTCTATTTGGAAATCGGTACATGAATCCAGACTTGCCATTCCATTCCATTCCATTTTGTTCAATATCTGAACCTGTATCGTTGTCTCTCACTTTTAGTGACGATGATTTTACTCATTAGTTGCCACTTCAACAGGCCCACTTATTGGGAAGGTTTTGTCCAGCGAATACAGTTGCTTGTAGCGAATTCATCAGCATTGGGGAAATTCAGAAGTTACAACTCCGGAGGTTCTTCTCAAGCTAACATTAGATACTTGCACAAGCTAGCCTAGGATACTGTTGAATATAGAAATTAGAGTATATAGAATCTTTTTATTTTTAGTATTATGTATATAATCTGTGATTGCGTCGATCACTGATTTAGTATTGTTTCTTTATTTATATCGTTTCCTAAATTGTATCATGAATCTATTATATATATTTGGCCTCTACCTCATTCATAAGATACGCCCAATAATTCTTTTCATTCTTTTTGGTATCAGAGTTAGGTTAAGTGCCTAGTAATTTTGCTTTATCGGCGGGCGGCAACCCAACCTTGCCTTGGCTGCTCGCCGGACCTCAACCCATTCCGCTGCCATATTTTTTTTTCAGTTTTCAGTATCGCTTCGTGGTTATCTCTTCCTCTGTTCGCCGGTTAGTTCCTATAACAGTCCAGCATAACCCCGTAACCTGTCCTGACGACATTGATTCTAGTCAGTTCGTATAACGGTTCAGCATGACCTTAAACTGTTCCGAAATTAGTTCCGACCTGTTTCTACAACGGTCCGGCATGTCCCCTTTAAACTATCCCGACATTGATTTCGGTTAGTCTCTACAACGGTCCGACATGACCCCTTAAACTGTTATGACATTGATTCCGATTAGTTCCTTCAACGGTCTAGCTTGGCCATAAACTATCTCTCGACATTAGCTCTGGCCTCTGATGCTGACTAGGGTCTTGTTGACTGCCGATCAGGGTGTTTCCTGGCCATAGATGCTTCGGCAGCTCTTCTAGGGCAGTTCAGTCCTTGTTTTTTTTCCCTTTCTAGGGTGTGATGCTGATGTATTAAGCACTTTTTGGCTTTTTTTATTTAGTGGACTACTAGATTTGTTTGGTAATATTTATTTGAACTAGCCGTTGAGTTTTTTTCAGCTTTTTCTAGTCATCCATTGGCAAGCTACGATTATTGAATATCTTCACAACAGCTTGAGGGGGAGTGTTGAATATAGAAATTAGAGTACATAGGATCTTTTTATTTTTAGTATTATGTATATAATCTATGATTGCGTCAATCACTGATTTAGTATTGTTTCCTTATTTATATCGTTTCCTAAATTGTATCATGAATCTATTATATATACATGCCTTCTACCTCATTCATTAGATAAGCTAAATAATTCTTTTCATTCTTTTGATACCTCCATTATAGAAGTGCCTTTTTAGTTGGAGTTTAAAGCAACAAACCAATAAGTCTCGATTTTTTTTTTTTTTTTGGGTTTAATATGATATAGAGTTTCATTCAAAATGTGTGATAATGAAACCTATGAAAATTGACCCGTTTTAACCATTGGATCATTGACAATCATAATTGATAAAAATTAATGGGCCCATTATTACTTTTGCCATGCCAGTGTTGGTGGGGTGAATTACACTAGCTCAACCATTGATTCTTTTCAAATTAAGAGAATTTTTCATAACTTAATAAAAACTAATACATGAACATGAATGAAACTTTTACACCCCCCAAAATAACATTGAATATTTGAAAAAGTCAACAAAATATACCATTGAATGCCGTTATCAATTGAGGTCTAAACTGTGGCATTATAATAATCAAAGCTATCTAGTTCATTGTCTATCCTTTGTTTTGTATTAAATGGAAAGTCTAGTTTGTCTTACCAACAAGTATCTAGAATTTAAAATATATTAATTAAATTTATTCGTAATGTATGTCAAATTATATAAAATTTAAAATTTAAATCAATTGCATATAGATACATAAAGTATGTCTCATTGGCCATTACAAGTTTGCAAGCTCTTGAAGTTGTGTTAATGAATATATTGATAACATGATATATATATATATATATGCAGAGTGTGCTATACAATGGTGTCATTAAATTTTTTAGGGCTGATAAATTGTGTGCATGATTAGTAAGCATTTTTTAGTCTCCGATAACAAAAAACCGAAAATGGAACAAAAAAAAGAAGTCAAGCATGCCCATATGAATCTTATCTAGATTCCCACTAAAAAAGAATCTCATCTTGATTTCCTTAGGCATCTCCTATTAATCTCATAAAAGCTTCTTATGTTGCTTTCAGAATTAGGGGTGACAATAGGTTGGATGCATAATAGGGGCCCATTTTCCCAACTTTGTCCCATCAAAGGGGACCCACACCATTGCTTTGTATCCTGGATTTATTTTGAGTTATCCCACTGATACATGCTATAAGAAGCTGAAGAAAAGTAAATTTAAAGATATGGCAATATTTGGAAATTGGTATGATTTCATTGTGCGACCTATAGAGGAACTATGCATACTCAACTTGTTAGTCTTAGTGGAGTCCTATTATGTTTGTTTTTCATCAAATATGCTGCTGTTTAGTTTGTAATAAGTTTCTTATAAGTTTTAGATATACTTAGTTTTCGAATTGGAAATCCAATTCCTATCAGGTTATGAATACTTTTAAAAGTCTATAAAAGCTATGGGATTACTTTTAATTTTAATATAAAATAGTTGTTGAGAGAATTACTTTCAACAAATATGCATCTTTTGAGATTGTGTGATGCAAATGTTTATAATTTGCTTCTTCTTTTTCTTATATTTTTCCAACTTAAAGCCTTTAAAATCCTGTAACCAGATTTAAATCATCCTATTTGAAAACCAATTTTGTTGCCCATCACAATTGCTCAACCTTGGTGCCTAAAAGGACACCTAAACCCTTCACGGATATTGTTCATAGAATTTTCATTCTCAAACCCTTGCCCTTTTTGTTGCACCACTTGAAACCATAGAATCACCATATTTTATCGGTCATCTATTGAACCAAAATTTGATCATGCAAAAATATAACCTCGCAACGACATAAATTGTAGTAAGACAGTAGCTAACGTAAGGGTGTCGAACCTCAGAGACTGGTACTAAATTGCTACAAATCTAAAATTTTCTTCTTCAATTAATTTGAAATGAAAGGTAAAAATTAATTAAAGTCAAAATTTAAATTTGTAATTCAATATGGAAAAATTTAGGGTTTTGAATCCACCACTAATCTCCCAACAAGGTTATTGTATCAATTTTGGGATTTACTTAATTTATATGATAGTGACTCAAGGTTACTACAAGCTCCAATGGTGTCTTCAAGAGGATTCATGAATTTAACAATCAAACATAACTCATACTTGATTAGAACGAAATGTCTATACTAAACTAGGGTTGCAAGACATTTCATCTTTTCTAGGCACAAGTTAAAGATTACCATTGCGTAACCATTAAATTTAAAAGAATATAAATCAAAACAATACTAGATTGAACATCAAAATCGATAATATTTATAATCCTCAAGGTTATACAGTCACTGTACTAACTAATGAATCCCAAAATAGTACAACAAAGCAAAGAAACTTCACTATGGTTTCATCTACATTCTAATGCTCTATTTGGTTCATTGGAATGAAATAGAATGGTGATTCCTTAGGCTTTTCCTATGGAACGACCATTATCTTAAAATGGTGTAAAATGATTCCATTTGTAATGAATTTGTCATTATTTTTTTACTCTAACTAAACATGGGAATGAATATTTTGATGGAATGATCATTCCATTCCAGTGAACCAAATACTACCTAAGGGAAAAGTTCAGTTTCCATGGAGGGGGAGAACGCCACAGATGTGGAGAAATTTGTCCTTTGAACTTTCACCTTCCTCTGGCCTCTTGTGCCTTCTTTCAATAAGTGAAGAACCCCTTTCTATGAGTTTTAGTTGTCCTTGTATAATCCAATATGAATTAGGGTTCAATATGGAGTGTTCCCGTCCAAAATCCTAAAAAGACATGGATTTTTTCGCGTCACTACCTCATGGGTGGCCTGGTATAGAATTCAAATCTCAAAACTTTTTATATTGGCGGCCACTTCCCGGGCAATGAGGTTGGGTGCCTGGTTGGCTCAGGGCAGATGTCGTGCTCTTTTCTTCTTTGTTCTCCCCTTGCATTTCCTATTGCCTTAACATTTCAACCTTATACGAAGTACGTGCAAAGGTCCAAGAAACCTTGAAATAATTGAATCAAGTAATGATGATTGAAGGTGTAACAAATGTGTTAGAGGGCCCAAATGTGTACATTTTGGCATTGATCATACATCCTTTTGAAATCAATTAAAATCAGTCTCCAAACCCCATTTTTGGTTCATTCCCACATTTTTCAAATTGCACTACCATGATTAGTGGAAGCTTCTTGGCTCTATTGGTGGCAGTTGTTGTTGTTTGAGTTGACTAAGTATTGCTAGTTTAATCAATAAGCCAATTATATTTTTTCTTACATGGTTTTCTGTAACAAAATGGTCACTTCATACTTCTTATTACTATTTTGGATTTGCTGGTTCCAAATTCTTCTGATTTTTGCTATAGTTTTTCATGCTCTTCAATTTCTTTATGAACCAGAATTGACCTTGGCTTTTTATTTATTTATTTTATTTTATAGAGAAATTACAGTTGTTTCAACTTTTTACCTGTTATTCTTTTTTTTCTTCTTTTAGTAGAATCCATGATTTAAACATATATATATATATATATATATTTAAACTTTTCTTGTGAAGAAAAAAAAGAGAGAAATTCTTCTTTTGACCCTTTTTTTGTCTCGTTTCTCTATCACATCAGGAAAGGATTCCTCATTACAGCAATGGTTACTGCTGGAGCTGGTTTTCTGAGTGCTTTTGCCCCAAATTTCATTTCATTGATAATTTTCCGGTGTTTGGTTGGTATCGGTTTGGGAGGTGGGCCTGTACTCTCATCCTGGTTTTTAGAGTTCATTCCTGCTCCAAACCGAGGCACTTGGATGGTTGTTTTTTCAGCTTTCTGGACTCTTGGAACAATTTTGGAGGCTTCGCTTGCATGGGTATGATCATGTTCTCTATTGGGCAAATGTAGGCTTGTTTTTTTTAGGGGTGAATATAATTTCTTCAACGTATGATCATTAAACCAAGTAGTTAAAAGGAATACATTGTGTTGCTCATTCACAAAATTATTTGGTTGATGTCTATGAGATTTATGGTCCCGGGCATTTGAAATTGATATGCCTTGTTGCTATCCAAACATGTCCTGTAAATTTTACTAAATATTTAATCACATATTCTGCTCTTAATTTTATTTTTATCTTTCTTCTTGTTTTTCAATATTTCTAGTATCCCATGTTATTTGGGTCACATTGGTTGGCTATTAGGCCATGGAATTGATGTAAAACATCTTTGTTATCATAAGCATCCTTAATTAAATAAATGAGGGACTTTCCTTGGGGTATTCAGAATCAAACTGATCTAAGACAATTATATCTTCAAATTTAAGTTATCTGATTGTTTGGTATGATTTAAATCACACAATTGACTATCATCATATATTGGCATAGAGTTGGTTATACTAATTTTTAAGGCAGTCATGGCAAATAATACTAATTTCTAATCTTCTCAGTTAACGGCATGATTGCTCTAGTGAACAAGTTTGGGGGAATGGAAGCTAATTGTCAATTGTTAGTTTGCAGGATTTATTTTTCCATGAATTCAGGGGTTTATTGGGTTCATTTCATGCAAGTGGCATGCTAAGTTAGCAATCTGTTATGACTCTCATTGGAATGCGTGGGATGACCATTGCAGAGAAAATGAGAGGAAATTTTGTATTAAAGTTTAAGATAAATTTAAGATTCAATTTCTATCTTTAGTTATCCAAAAAAAAAAAAAAAAATGAAAAAAGGCTTGTATTGCTAAATCTTCATTATCTTGCTGTCTTCATTGCAGTTTGTCATGCCAACCTTGGGTTGGAGGTGGTTACTTGTCCTCTCTGCTCTTCCTTCATCATTACTTCTTTTGTTCTATGGCATGACCCCTGAATCACCAAGGTATTTATGCATGAAAGGAAGAACAAATGATGCACTAAATATCTTGGAGAAAGCAGCAAGAATGAATCGAACAAAGCTCCCTTCAGGCATTCTTATTTCTGATCACCAAATTGAGCTAGATGAAAAGTGTACTGCTTCAGAAGATACACACTTGCTCCCAACAGCAAAAAAGGAAGATGTATCTCCCAATGATATGGAGTCCAATAAGGGAGGTGCTTCATCACTGTTTATGCTTCTTTCACCAAAATTACTTCGGTCAACCCTGCTCTTATGGGTGGTATTTTTTGGGAATGCATTCTCGTATTATGGCCTCGTTCTGCTTACCACGGAGTTGAATAATGGGCATAATAAATGTACACCGATTGAGTTGCAATCAAAGGAGTCCCATGATGTTAGCTACAGAGATGTTTTCATCACAAGTTTTGCCGGTTTGGCTTTTTATATTTTCAATGTTATTTACTCTATATGATAGTGTTCACATTATTACGTGATTGCATATTTTTTCATCCCTAGAAGAGGTCTGAATCACATTTAACTTTGATTTACTTTCCAGAGTTCCCTGGGCTCCTCATATCAGCTGCCATAGTTGATAAACTTGGTCGTAAGCTCTCGATGTCAGCTATGTTCTTCTTGTGTTGCCTTTTCCTCCTTCCATTGGTGTTTCATCAGGCTCCGGGGTTGACAACTGGTCTTCTGTTTGGAGCTCGCATATGCATTACATCAACCTTCACAATTGTCTATATATATGCTCCAGAGGTAAGTCGTAAAAAATTTTATCATCTCAAAATGATTAAAATCTTCATTATGTCTTGGTGTCTACCTACAATCCAGCCCATGGTCCGGCTTAGCTGCAGCTGGTTATCAGTAAAGTCTCTAAGCCCATAAACTACCCTATCCTTTAGATTCCTTACCACCTTGGCAGTTGGATTTTGTGTCATATCCAACTCACAAGCATGAAATCATGGACTACAGCTAGAGATATGTTATGTAGCTTTTAGCCGCTTCTTATTTATGTTAAAATTAAATTAAATATTTGTGGCATTCTTGTGCCGGACACAGCACAGGCGTGGCACATTTTTTATTTATTTATTTGATCAACCACAAAAGGAAAGTTTATTGATAAAGAAAAAGAAGGTACAAGGGCAGGATAATGAGTCCTCTAACAAGTAACGACAAAGAAAAACCGCAATCAAACATAACGAAAAACAAACTAAGATTTACAAACTGCTCTCCAATCCTGGGACATCAAAAAGAGCGGGACCCCTTTAAATGCAGGAGAAGCATAAGACCAAAATGAAGCCAAATGGCACACCCTATCCCATAATGAATCCAAGTCTGTAACCTTGTCTTAAAAAATTATTGCATTAACACAACACAAAACCACAATGTTTCTGCTTTCTGGTTGCCTCCAATGCCCTAAAAATCAATTAAGAGCATTTGAACGCAATTGCCTGGAGCAACCCAAAATGAGATATCCAGGTGAAATAATCAGTGCCATATAGGTTCAAAGCCATGGGGCAATGCAAGAAAAGATGATTTGCTGATTTCCCGTTTCTCCTACAAATAATGCATTGCTTGAGGACAAAGAGCATGGTTAAGTCTCCTCTTTTGAAAGGCATCATTGGTCAAAATGGCCCCGTGAGCCAATTACCACATAAAAATCTTCATTTTTTATGGCACTACAGCTTTCCAACTCTTCTTGTGGAATGGAAAAGAAGGAATTGTGGGTTTATCAATGATCCTATCAAAGAAGGACTTACATGAAAAGATACCAGAAGAGTGAGCGAGGCAAACCCTTCTATCACGAGTCAAAGGAGACAATGAAAAACCACCAAGCAATGATAACAAGGATACTAACTCAAGTGCTTTCTGATCATTAAGACTTCTAATGAAAATGAAATTCCAGTTAATTGTTGCCAACTTCTATAGTTGGACTGATGAAGATCATGGAAAAAAGAAAAAGAGCAAATTTGAAATTTCACATGAAGCACATTTAGAGTGTCAAGAATTAAAGATTTGGAATAATTTTGAGTCTTCATGTCATTATAGTAGGTTTTAGTAATCAAGGGTATAAGGTAATACTAATAATTGTTGGACATGGGTTGTAGGGGTCACGCATGGGTTTTATTTTGGGTCAATTTATTAAATGGGTTTTATTATGTCTAAAATAATCTTGGTGGTCAAAAGTCCAAGTTTCCTATTTTGATATTGAAGTAGAATTAGAAGTCGTTTAAGTTTCGTACTATGATTGAAGTAGAATTGGAAGTCATAGTTGGTGTAGAATTAGAAGTCGTTAAAATTTTCTATTACTGTTCATGTCACTATTCACAGTGTTCAGAACCGCCACCCGATAGCCCATAAACACTCGTGTTTTCATTCCCAAAACCCTATCCTTTACAAACCTTTAAACTCCTATTTTTTAAATACTTTTTGTAGCCACAAAATCCCACAAAATCCAGCCCTATAAGTCTATTGTTGCTGCTGCCAGTATACTTTAACTCGGGCTCACTATTTGTAGGAAAGTATTCCCTACTTGTCCTACATCAGTTTGGTATTAGAGCTTTAAGATCCTACCTTGTTTGTTATCAATCTTTTGATGAAATTTCTTTCTTTATTACAATGTTGACAAGCATTGAATTAAATTGGAAGTGTGAAGCCTCGTCAACAAATTATAGAGCTACTAAGAAAGATGTTGTGATATTAAAGGAGGATTTTGCAATAATTAAGGAGGATGTTGCAACAATAAAGAGTGATGTGCAAACTATCAAAACAATTTTGAATGGATTGAAACCTTCCATGGAAGGATTGTTGGTTGTTGTTTTACAGAAGACTAATATCCAGTATCAAAAGGTTGATAGTGTAGAAGATTTTGAAGAAACTATAAAAGAGCAAGATGAACATGTTGTTAATATTGAGGATATTGAAGAAATGAAGGCAAAAATTAATTTGCTTACTAAAGAAAGCATGAAAGATCGTCATGATCAAGGTTCTAAAGCTAAGGAAGCCAAAGAAAATAATGGGAATGCAACTGAACTTTTTGCTTTTCACAAGAAAAAGGAAGTTCACATTGAGTTTATTATTCCTAATAAATTCGATGTGGTCAATGGAATGATGACAACATTGAGCTTTTTTATTTTCTCATCATTCATTCAAAACAATCAATTTGAATGGTTGCAAGTGCAAGATTTCATAATCCTTCTATTTCAATATTATAAAACTCAAGGTCAAGTTTTTTCGACTGCAGGGGAGAATGATGAAGATCATGGAAAGAAGAAAAAGTGCAAATTTGGAATTTCACATGAAGCACATTTAGGGCATCAAAAATTAAAGATTTGGAATAATTTTGAGTCTTCATGTCATTATAGTAGGTTTTAGTAATTAAGGGTATAATGGTAATTTCAATAATTGTTGGACATGGGTTGCTGGGTCATCCATGGGTTTTCTTTTGGGTTAAGTTATTAAATGGGTTATTAAATATGGGTTTTATTATGTCTAAAATAATTTTAATAGTCAAAAGTCCAAATTTCTTATTTTGATATTTAAGTAGAATTAATAGTCATTAAAGTTTCCTATTATGATTGAAGTAGAATTGGAAGTTATAGTTGGTCTAGAATATTAGTTAAATATTTTTTGTTTCTAAATTTGAGTAATAGTCCTTATAGAATTAGGAAGGTCTTTAGCCTATAAATGTATGTGTAATCTCAATGATTTAATGTAAGAGTTAATATTATGAGAATTTGAGATTGTATTTGTGTGATTGGCCTATCCCTTGTGAGGGTGAAGCACTTTTTTTTTCTCTCTCTCTTCTCTTCTTTTATCCAGTAAGATTACTGTTCACGTCACCATTCACAGTGTTCAGAACCGCCACCCGATAGCCAATAAACACTCGTATTTTCATTCCCCAAACCCTACCCTTTTACAAACCCTTGAACTCTTATTTTTTAAGTACTTTTGCAGCCACAAAATCTCACAAAATCCAGCCCTATAAGTCTATTGTTGCTGCTGCCAGTATACTTTAACTTGAGCTCACTATTTGTAGGAAAGTAATCCCTACTCGTCCTACATCATGGACACTTACCATCTAGGAGCATGAAACAAGAAATAGAATAGCAATTTGGTTCTTTATTTGGGAGAAAGATTTTCGTTGATGACATAAGGTAAGAACAAAGCTGTAACCATACCCATTCCTTTTAGATGCCATGCAATGATGTTCTTTTTGTTTTTATTACTGTTGACAGCTGTTGGAATTTCCATCCACTGCATCTGTTTCACAGTAATGACAAGTTACCTTAAATCCAAGATACTAATTGAATAGAGAGGAACACACTATTCTTTGATAGCTTAGAAGCTTGTTCCTTGGTAACGCGAGTATTTTAACATTTTTTAGACAGAAAGTTCATTAAAAACGCTTTGTTGGAGATGAAATGCTTGGTATAGAACTAGGGTCTAAATCCCTCTTGATCTTGTTGGATTGAAAGAAACATGAGGGTTGATAAGAGTTGTAGAGAGAGAGAGTGTAAAAAGTAAGTAGAGAGAAAATAGGTTATATATAGTGTAAGGCCAAAAAGTGGGTTTTGAGCCCACAAATTTGACATAAAGTAGCTTTTTATGCGCTGAATTCAAACAGACTGTTTGAGTGACAAAACCTACTCTTGAGCGGTGAATGAAAGAAAGCTCATACGATCTCAGGCTATTTGATGAACAGACAGCTCAAGCGAAGAATTTGAACTTGCAGTAAGTCTCGAAACTCAGAACTAGAAGGGTCAGAAGATTGCTCGAGCGACCAATCTTGTACTCGAGCGAACTGTGCAACACAACCTAGGTGCTCAAACTTCAAACGGACACAATTCTCTTGCCCGAACCCTGTTTTGGGCAATTACAAAATGAATCATCAAACAATGGTCTAAGATCAATTAAAAAGGATCCCAACTCTAATAACAAGAAACATTAATGCATTTTCACAAGTGTTACACTTAGTCTATTCAGTTTACTTATTTTATTAGAGACTAAGTTTTCCTATTTTTAATTGGAGTTTCTTACATTGCCTATATATATGACTTTACGCAATAGTTTTAGGTTAGTTTTGAAAAATGAGAAATTGAGTAGGCTGTAGCGGTTGTGAGATTAGGGTTGTGGCCCTTGTGTTCTTTTTGTCCTTTCTCTTCATGATTTTTTTGCACTTCCCTTTTAGAGCAATTCTCCATATATTTTGGTTTTGAGATAAATTGAATAGTTGAACGGTTTTTCTTAATAGCCATTCTGCATCAGGGTGGTTTAAGGATATGTGTAGATAGATGCTCATTGTCGAACCATTTCTCCACTAAAGGCTAGCAAATTGATTGCTGTACTGTATGTTATTTATTTGTGAACTGCAGATATATCCAACATCAGTGAGAGCAACAGGAGTTGGAGTTGCAAGCTCCGTTGGAAGAATTGGTGGAATGGTATGTCCTCTGGTCGCAGTTAGTTTGGTACATGGATGTCACCAAACTACAGCTGTTGTTCTATTTGAGCTCGTGATCTTTCTTTCTGGGATTTCTGTACTTTTTTTCCCATTTGAAACGAAGGGCCGTGAATTGAGTGATAGTATGTCTGATTGTTCGTAACAAGTTAGCACCATTAGCATAAATTAATTAACCAGTGATTTATTTATATTGCTTCTTGTTGTACCTTTTCCAAACTCTACTCATGGAACCATAGAGCAGCCTCGGCAAAAGGCAGGCTATTTATTTACTTGTGACTTGTTGCATTCATTTGATATGATGCCTATGTAAAAGGATGTACAAGCAACGAACGATTGCTCACATGTGAATTTTTACAATATATAGAAAGATTATACTTGATGGAAATTGAAAATGATAGTAATTGTGCCAACCAGACCTGGTGTCACTGCTGTGCACAATGCACAGCAGTGATTGTTGTGCGGCTCTTGAGATTCACTTCGGATTCTATTTTGATAATCTAAACTGTTTATTTTTAGAAAATATCGAGTAGAACATATCTGTAAAAAATCAAATTGATTGGATATTGATAGCTCTTTCATCAATCAAATTACATTTATACAAAATAAATAAATATATGTATCAAACTAAATACAAATGTGATTTGATGAAGAGGTTATTAATAGGGGAAGCTACATGCAGGTGAGAGTTGGAGAAAAAAATTACAAATACGGAACACGTGTTTGTGATGGAGTGCAAATGAAAGGCTGTGAGGGTGCAAGTGTCACTTGCACTCCTCTCCTCCATGTGTTGATAATATTTTTTTTGAACTCCCACAGGCGTGTAGTTTTTCCTGATTAATATCCAATAAACTTGATTTTTTATAGGTATATTTTTGTCGATTTTTTTTTTTTTTATAAAATGTTGAACAAATTTTTTTATAGGTATATTCTTGTCTTTTTCTTTTCTCTTTTTGATACCTCTTCTGAAGTTTGTTGAAAATATAATAAGATTTAGGAGGTGTTTGATAAAGTTGAAAATTGAATACTGAATTTTCCAAGTTGGAAGTTGTTTAATAAAAATTGAAGTGCTAAACTAAAACAAGTTATTTGATATTGTACAAGGTCAAATTTAAAATTTATTATTTTCAAATTGTATTTATTAATTTTTATATTGTGATGGTGAGTTCGTGGTGGCGGCAGCGGTGGCGGCGGCGTTAGCTATGACACTAATAGTAATGGTGGTGGAGATAGATGAATAGTGGTTGTGGTGATGGTGGAAGGGTAATCTTGGTGTAATGATGGTGGTGGTTGTTGTGGTGGTTATGGCAACAGTGACATTGGTTATGGAGGTGAAAGATTGTAGTGGTGGTTGTAATGACAATAGCGACTGTAGTGGTAGTGTGGTGGCGGTAGTAAAATGATAGTGGTGCTATAACAATGACAATGGTGATGAAGGTCGTGGTGATGGTGGTAATGGTAGTAGTAGTGGTGGCAGTGGCATGATAGTAGTGGTGGTGGTAGTAGTGATAGTGGTAGTGAGTTTATAATAGTGTACATTTACGCTTATATTTAGTATTTATAAATACAGTCAGAATTAAGTAAGTTTCATATGATATCAATTGTGGTTATCAAACAAATTCAGCCAAAATTTTCTTATATTTAAGTGATATGAATTGTGGTTATCAAAAAGATTTAATTGATTATCATTTAGGGTGATTCTATTTATACACCACTAATACTTTTAGTATATACCATTATTTAATACACACATAAAATAATTTTTAGGATTTATAAATATCTTAGTTCACATCTTAACTTTCCATTACTAACCCTATATTAGCACACCACTAACTATTTGAATACATATCATTACACACATCAAAAACTCTTCATTTTCACCGCTATGCACAACAAAAATCCCACAATCTTTAGAACATAGACCATCTTCATCGATCTTGATCTCTATCATTGGTGGAGGTTTCATTCAGCCTCCATCTTTGCTAGTGTTGATCTCCATAGTTGGTGTTGAACTCTTGTCGTGTCTCATCTCGTCGTCTCGGCGTTTCAAATCGTTGGTGAAGTATTTCAATTTCAACATTGCTACATTGAGTGGGTATAGAATTTTGTGAAAATTTTTAATAAATTCATCAAATTAATCATGTTCATGAATACAAAATTGAACAAATTTAATGTGTTCAAAAATTTATATATGAATAACGAATAAAACTGTAATTTATTTTAACCGAATTGACTTAAAATGTTTAATTTTTTATGTATGAACATTTAATATTTGATAATAATTTGAACAAAATTGTTTTGTTCAAATATAAAGAATCGAACATTATACAAAAGTTCAACTCTGATTATCCGAACATGATTAACAAACACATCTTTCCAACATATGAATGAGAAAAATAAAAAACCAAAAAGCCAAGTCATAAACTAATCTTTTAATATTCAAATCAACGTTTTCAATGTTTATATCGAAACCAACCATCTCAATGTCATTCATAGTGTGCAAATCTTCAAAAATAATTAATTTCAATGTTCTTAAATCCTAAATCTTCATAGGCAATAGTGTTTTGAGTTTGAAAAATAAGTATAATGGAGAAGATAATGAAGTGAGTTAATTAATAATGAATGATATCACGAGTATATGTTAATGACAAAGATGACGAAGAAATACAATATTTATATGTTAAAACCCGAAACCCTATAGGGATGATAGTGTGTGAAGAGTATTTTGTATTTTTAAATGTGAAATTTTTAAATAGTTAGAATACACCTTGTGTTGAACTTAATGATCATTTTATTGAAAGATATTATTGAAATATAAGTTTAATCAGTTAATGGTGTGTATTGAGAATATCAGTAGTGTGTAAATAGAATCACCTTACCATTTAATGCATTTAGTTTTAAGTGCTAAATCTTATCAAACACTTACTTAGTTTTGGCATAATTACAATAACTTCCCTTGAATTTTAAATTTACAAGATAATTTAACTCAAGATATTTTTTTTTTTTTCGGTGTGTGGATATAGAATGAAAGAAAACCATAATATTGGCCATAACACTTCATTACATGTTCACCCAAAAAACACTTGATTACATGGCGGGTTGGATGACATCTCTTCCTACTTTACAAGCAGAAATACAAACAAAAGACTTACAAGCACATCTCATATCATTAACTATTGTTGCAATACTCCAGTCTATATCAATCGCCTGTCGTTGAAGTATCTGGACCAAAACTTGACAGTCGGTCTTGACTATCACATGTTGCAAATCGTTCCCCGCTGCCCACCGAATCGTCTCGAAACAGGCCATCACCTTCGCCATCAAGGAAGAAAGTAATGGCATAGCTACTGCCCTTCGATCAACCACCTGATTATCGGCATCAAAACAAATCCATGCAACCCCTGAATATTGATCTTTCTCTTTCCACACACTGATCTGAGTTGAAATGTTACACTTTGAGGCTCCTTATCTTACGTTTTTAGTCTTTTAGCTTATGATATTTGATACAATAAAGTGTTTTTCTTCCTTTACAAGTTAATATCACTCTGGAGACGAAAGGATTGCAAAAAGAGGCAAAAATCCATGACTGAGTGAATCTGCACGTGCAGAATTCACAAATTCACAAGAGCGGATTTCCTTACCAAATTTCCCTCTGACTGAATCCGCACGAGCAAAATTTCCAATTCACACAAGCAGATTTTCCTCGATATTTGTGCATGTGTTTTTGACTCAGAGATTTTGGAGATCTGTTTTGGGATCTGAAACCCTAGAGAAAAAGGTTAGAAGCTAGAGAAGAAGAGCAAATCATCAATCCATAGCTTTCTCTTCAACATCCGAAGTGTTCAACCTCCCCATGAGTGGCTAAGCTTTCTTCTTAGGATTGAGATGAAACTCTAATAAAGTTTCATGTAATTTTGTATTTTAATTCTAGTTTGTCTTTGGAATTGGATAATTGTTGTATGATTGTTTTTAAATCTTTTATTCAAATAATCTTTTCATTCGATTTATGTATTCAATTTTTGTGATTGAGAATGCATGATTATATAACTGTTTTACTTTCTTGTATATACAAATCGTGAGACAAGTCATGCTTAGGGGAGACGAATCGTGCTGCAACCTTAGTTTAGTGTAGATAATTCATGCTGACCAAAGATGATTCGTGCCTACGTTTTGAATATACTCATCTTCTTGACGATGATGATGGGGCTTGTAGCCACGATACATCATTATTATCGAGGCCATTGATTTACTAGAATTAAATATTTTAATTACATGATATAAGATTAATAGTGGATTCTAAATCCTAAGTCTCTCTTCATATTCAGATTATTTTCTTTATTTGTGTAATTGTTTTAGTTTTAATTTAAATTCTCATTAGCAAAAATCAAATCATCCTCTCTTCCTTAGATTAAATTAAAAATTACCATTCGATTTAATATAACTCTGCCCAAAGTCCTCGTGGTACGATACCTGGACAATCCACCATTCTATTGAATTAGTGTTTTGTTTAGTTCTTTATTTTTTATTGAAAAACGACTGATCAGTTTTTGACGCCGTTGCCGAGGATTTTGGCACGGTTGTTTAATTCGATAGTGATTTTTATTTTTATTTATAATTTAGGATTTATTTTATTTTTATTTTTATTTTTATTTTGGATTACTACTCTCTCTGTCTCTCTCTTCCTAATGTCTACTTGTACATGGTTTTCGTGTATCTACATAGCAAGTGAACAGCCCACCAGCACTTAGGCCAGTTTGGCAAGTCCATAAAAAGTCAAAAAGTCAAAAAATTATTCAAAAAGTTAAAAAGTTATCACTATTCACTAAAAGTCAAAAATTACGATTGCACAACTCCCAATCCTAATTTTCCCCTACGCACTAATTTATATAATTTTTTAATACACATTTTTCCATAAAAAGTCAAAAAGTTAACCCAAACATCCATATTTTTTTGTCCAAAAAGATAAAAAGTGCACTTATTTAGGACACTCCAAACAACCCCTTAATATATATATATATATATATTTTTTTCCTGAAGATGACTTTCTTTGGAAGCGATTTTTCTAGTCCTGAGTTTTCAATAAATGAGGATTATTGGGTAAATATGTTGGCTTATTTTAAATAGAAAGAATCACAACCTCCATTTGAACTCACTCTTCTCAAAAGAAAAATATTAAATTTTACTCAGGAAGCAGATGAGTTATTTTGTCATTGTTGGGAAAGATACATGAGCTATGTAGATGCTTGTCCACAACATGGCTACAAAATGACTCAACTCATCGCTTTCTTTTACAATGGGTTGAACTCTCAAACAAGTCAATTTGTAGACACAATGTGGGCAATTGAATATTTTGTGATGTTCTTAGCTGAGGTGTGGATTTCTTTGGACCAACTTGTTCAAGACTTTCATAGGAGTGCGTGCTGTGAGATTTTTGAAAAAGAATTGCAAATTGAACCTAGTGAAGCCATAACACATCCATCCAGTGATCCAATAACTGATTTGTCACTTGAGCCTATTGTTGCACCTATAGATTTGACAAAAACTCTATAGTTACAACCTCTCATGTGGAAGGAATTGAAAGGGATTTAACTGTAGAAAAATGTAGTGATAAAGTAAATCAGCATAGGTGAGATTTTATTTTTGGTTTTGATCTTATTGTTTCCACCTATGAGATTTCTATACGCACTATACTTTTCACACGCATATTTCTCCACTCCGTTAATTATCTTCTAACAAGTCATTTAGAACCTAGTCCTGCACTATTGGACAATTTGATTTATTTTCGTTATAGGGACCCATATCTCATAAATTGGAAGAAAAGGAGAAAATAAGTTTGTGTTGATATCTGGCTGAAGACAATAAATTTAGCTCTTCTTAGGATGAAACCTGAGCATTTTTAGTTTTATTTCTTTATTTATTATTTTGTGTGTTTTCAATGTGGTGAGTCAGGGCCAAATAGACAAGTACACGTTTGAAGGGAAACGTTGAGTACGATTTAACAAATTTGGTTTGAGATGGATTACTTAAAGGAAGATCAATATGAAGCCTTGGATCCGGAAAAATTGTATGTTTGCGTTTATTTTCTAACCCTTTTTGTAGGTTTTCCATTTTAAGTCATTGTACTCCACCGTTTGGGGTGTTTCTCTTGCCTTCTCGTCTATCGCTGATGACTGCTTTGGTGCTATTCTTTCCTTCTTTTATTTTTACTTGACTCATTTATTTCATTATATTTGCCAGTGAGGGACTGTCACATTTAGTTTTTTTTTTTTTGGGGGGGAGGGGGGAGGTTGACTTGTTGCCATGTTTGTTTTTTTGCACTCAGGCTTGATTAATGGGATTTATGCTTGGTATAGAGTTTATATTTGAATATGGTTGTGCTATACTCTTTATCATGTTGATCATCATAGTTTGCTTATGTCTTGAGTAAGAGTGTGTGGGTTAGATATTTTTGGATTATTCATGACTTATGAAATATGAGTTCAATTCGGTATTATTACAGTGTGTGGGTAAATATTTTTGGATTATTCATGACGTATGAAATATGAATTCATTTCGGTATTATTGCATGAGGATTGTTGGTAATACTTGTCACTTTGTGCACTTACATGTTCACATTTGGTTGTGGTAGTTAAAGTTGATAGTTTTGATCTTGTGTTGCTTCCAATTGCTTAAGATGAATTGGGGTTTGAGATATGCGCATGGGTTTTTGGAAAAAAAGAAAAGAAAAGGGGGACTAGTTTAAGTTCGTAGCCTTTTTAACTTGAGTTATTAAGCCCGTTAGGGTGTCTCTACACCTAGTGCCCTAAATCTGTCTGGATTGGGAGTCATTGGCCTAACACTTGCTATATGAGTTAATTAAAAAGCTTAAGGGACTTAAACATTGCATAGTCACAAAAAAAAAAAAAAATTAAATAAATAAAATGTTTAGTTTGTAGCCTTGTTAACTCGAGTTATTAAGCCCGTTGGGGTGTCTCTACACCTAGTGCCCTTAGTCCGTTTGGATTGGGAGTCACTAGCCTAACGCTCCTTTCATGGGTTAATTAGAAAGCTTAAAAGATCCATTCATTAAAAAAAAAAAAGAGAAGAAGTTCGGACCCATGTTTGATTTCAAAGATTCAAGGCACTTAGTTGTTGGAAGTTAATACTAGAGTAAAAGATGTTGTCTTTCCTACCACACGAAATCTCACTTTACACGAAAGCAACATGTGATACCTTTCATCTGATTGTGATTTGATGTTGTTTGTTTGCATATTTATGGGCTCATGGATAGTTTGAAGAATTTTCTGACTTGCTTACTCGAAATTTCTCATAAGTGAGAGAGGCTAGTCTTGATGAAAACGGGGTGGTATCGAGTATTTGTACATAAATCTGTCCCAAGTTTCAATTCCTTTGATCAAGTTGATGTTTGTGGGTATCATCTTTGGAAACCCTCACGAGACTTTACTTGTCTATTTGGGTAACCATGTGGTTTAAAAGGCTTGTTGCATATGCTAAATGCAATTGTGATCCCTACAAAAGTGGCTTAGATAGATTCTCCTCTGTTTTGCTTTACTTGAGGACTAGTAAGGTGTAAGTTGGGGCGTGTGATCTGAGCCAAAATGTTACACTTTGAGGCTCTCTATCTTATGTTTTTAGTCTTTTAGCTTATGATATTTGATACAATAAAGTGTTTTTAAGATGACCCCAACCTTCATATTATTTTAAATATTATTTCATCGAGAATATGTGCATGATTATGTGCTTAATTGATACATATATGTTTGTTTGTGAATTATCTGTTTAAATATTGACTTAGAATTCGAAATTGAAAGCCTAAATGGATTCAAAAACTGAAATTGATTAATTCAATAGGTTAGTTAGAATATTTAGAACCATATGGTAAGTTTAATTAAAATTTAATTCAGATCAAAATAATTAGAATAAATTAATTATAATTGATTAGACTTAAGCCAATGATTATTTTTAATCCCATTTGCTTAGTTAAGCCTAATCCACCTATATATAATTGTTAATCAAGCTTAGGAGCTCATTTTACATCAACTTCTGAATTGAAAATTAGAGATAGAGAGAGAGCTCAACACTTGTGGAGACAGAGAGAAGAGGAATTCAAGGGAATTCATGAGGGTTTGAAGAGGTTAAGCTAATCTAAAGCCAAATTTAAGCTCCAGGTAAGATCTTTACCCTTGATTCAGGAGAATAATTCATGTAAGACGATGAATTCACCTAGTTATAGGATCATTTGCATGAATTTGAAGGAAAAGAGTTAGAATCACCATGAATGTAGTGAGTTTGAGTTAATTGTGTACATGCATGCATGGTTCTCCATATTTAAACTTAGTTTTCTACAAATTCATACATGCATGGGATTTACACAAGTTATTTCTTCAGATTCTCCATGATTTTACATTCAACATCTTATATAAACATGTTTTGTAAAGAAAAGAGTTGAGTTTCCTACATGCATGACAAGAACATAGTGTTTTGGACTTTGTTTTGAAGAATTAAAAGAGAGTTGGGGTTCATGGCTTCATAATTTTCAAGTACTCACGCTTTATAAAGTGTTTCTAAGCTTTTGAGACTACCCATGCAAGCTTTGAACAAGAAAAGAATGTTTTTGAACTTCAAACTCAAATATGCAAAACGCAGAACTCGCCCAGTTTGCTTGAGCGAAGGATCTTTGGCTCAAGCAAACATCGCAGAGATCCAGTATTTTTGCAGACTTTTGGCTATTGGCTCGAGCGACCAAATATGCGCTCAAACGAACTCACCTTTGTTCAACACTTGGCTCGAGCGACCATCGAGCGCACATTTTGAGTATCTAGTTTTTTTGCAGTCAAGCCACATCGCTCGAACGACCAAGTGTGTGCTCAAACAAAGACCCTGTTTTCAACAAATTTTGACTAACACTGATCAGTGCATATTTGCATCCTCATGCCCTTTTGGGCATTCTTTTGCATCATTTAAACATCCTTAATCATGAAACAAACTAGAAACACACATAAAAGAATTAAATTAAGATATGTTATCTGTTCCGAACGTGTGCTTCAATGTGTATCTGTATTACGTGTTTGTGTAGGTGGTCAACCGAGGTTTAACATTAGTACCAGCCCACTGTGAGTAGTATCTTTGTAAAGATATGTTGTAGAACTGTATTTTGATTTACTGCGAGAAGGTTATTTTGAAATGCTATACTGATACAAATGAATGATTGTCTCTTTTGAAATGCAATTGTGGCATCCTTAGTGTAGCCCTCACCTAGGGGTACCAATACCATGGCTTTTGCTATAAGGCCCTCGTCTGTGGGAAACAATACCGTGGCCCTTTGTTAAGAAGGCCCTTGCCTGGGGAAAAAAAAATACCTAGGCCCTTCGTTATATGAGTACAAAGATTTCTGTTGTTGACCCAAGTGGTCCCTTCAATAGACCGATGTGGTCCCTTCATTAGACCCATGTGGTCCCTTTGCTAAGCCTTCAGGCCATTTATGCACTATTGGATGTACCACATATGATTATGATTTGTGAACTTTGATACGACAAGTATTCAGTTATGATTTGTTTTGAAACCATGTGATATGAATTTGTATTACAATAGGCATTATTCATTTAACCTTTTTATACTGATAATACTCACTGGGCTTTAGCTCACCTTTTTCCCTATACATATGTAGGTGAGCAATTGGAGCGTCAAGCCTAGAGCAACCTTAGGAGTCCACCCTTTTGCCAAGCCGCTTTGGAGTGCCTTCGTGATGGGGCGATCTTGGTCTCATGTGAAGCCAAGTTGTGTCAACCTTGTGAACCAAGTTCTTTTGTTTAGTTTGCTTTTGTTTTTGGGACTTGTTGTTTATGGATATTTTGTATAAGTGTTAAGATGTTGATGTAACCATGTGATCATATTTGTAAGGAAGGTCAAAGTTTTAATTACTTATGAAATCTCATGTATGTATCGCTTGATAGACATGGTTGTATTTTTATTATTGCTTCCATAGTGCCCCGTTATTACTTTTAATTATCAGTTTTGTCTTTGAGGCCGAAGGTAATCTGGGATTACTAGTTGGTCACGGCTTAAACCTCTAGGGGCGGGTTCGGGTCGTGACAGTTTTGGTAACAGAGCACGAGCTATACCTCATTCACTTGTCCACTGAGAAATAAGGTGTCTAGAAAGGACTTAAGGATTGCATTCATTTGCATTTGAATATTAGAATGAGGTAACTTTTGAAAATGTGTATATGTATATGTGCATACAATGTATTTGTTATGATGTATAAGTTTCATATAGATAATGGTGATAACAAGAGGGGATGAATTGAAGGAATCTACCTCTAACTGACTTGACCAGATGGAAAGAATGATGCACAATTTGGTTGAAAGCTTAAGACAACAACAACAATGGCAGCAACAACAACCACTACTCCTACCTCCGATGCCTGTATCACTAGTACTGGATCACCAAACAGATGACCAAACCATTGCCCTCACCAGAGAGTTCAAAAAGATGAAGCTGTCCTTATTTCATGGGGGAATCGATCCATTAAAGGCTGAGGCCTGGGTGTTAGGGGATTAAAACGAAACTCTTTACAAAGAGATTTAAAGGAATCATATTGTATACCACCTGAATTACCTCAAAATAATTTCTTCTATAACCAATACTTTAATCATATGATATTTCTCCATAGATCTCAAAATGTAGAGGATTAAAATTCTAATGCACAAGGTATGTAAGGTTTGACAAGATCAGCAACTCTTCTCTTATGTGTGGGCGTCGTACCTTTGTCGAGTCTAAGGCATTGCTTCCCACACTGACTTGCTTTAACCAACAAAGAATTGCCACTTAATTTTTAAAGGGGAATTAAGGAACCTTCAACGATGAAAACTAAGTTAAGGTCCCAGTCCGTCATAACCAGAAAATTTCTAGGTTTGGGAGCTTAGGTACAAAAGGGAAGGCCATTTTCACGGAAGCACTTGCTTTTTCCTAATCCGAAGATTGGCCTCTACTCACTTTCTATTTTATCATTTTAGTGGTTAATTATTCACAAACTTTATTATTAGAATTAAAACCCTTATCTAACCCAAAACTACGTGATTTGAAGAAAAATGAATATCATTTATTTTAGATTAATAGAATAAATCCATATTTTCCAAAAATGATGATTTTTAACAAGAAGTGGAATTTAAATAATTGATGACCATAAACTCAATCTAAAATTAACAATATTCACAAAACATTCAAAACATATAATTTTGCACGCATAGAGCATCTAACTTGCATTATTGAAAAGGCAATGCAAAGGAACACAAGCACATGCTATGAAGGATGAAGACACTTACCCGGATGCCCATTTTCAACATCTTATGTGCATAAACATGACCTAAACATCTAACTAAGCATACAAAATATGAACCTAAGCCCGGTTTGAGGCTATTAAATGATGAATATGCACAAAATACAACTAACAAGTAAAAGAAAGAACATATGATGAAACTAGATGATGATCAAACCGGGCCATATGCATGAATATTACATGATTAATCTAGCCTAAACATGTTGCTTTGATAGACTAAACAAGACATGCAAAATAAAGTTAAAAACATGCATATAAACTAACCTATATGATGCTCCATGTTAAACTAACATCCTAACCATGATTTAATAGCGAAAAAATTATTAAAAAGTTATGAAATTGAAATACATAAGGTAATTACTTGCTAGATTGAATACCAAACCGAAAAGCAACCAAAAAGCAAGCAAAACGTGCTTGAATGCTTCCCTCAAGCTTTGCTACAGCAATGAGTGTTCCTTCTTCAACCCTAGATTGCTTTAAGATGGTAAAGTTGCCGTATTAGGGTTAAGAATTTCGAATTTGAGGCTAAGGTGGTAAGGTTTCACTCTCAAACTCACTAAAAAGCTCTCCAGATAGCTTTAAGTGTTCCTCCTTTCAAAAGGGAGGAAGAGGGGGTGTATTTATAGGCAAATAGAGGCTTGGGGGTCAAGAAAGATCACCCCAGGGTTCTCCATCACTAACTGGCGGCGCCTTCCAAAAATCTGGATATATCGGAGGAATGTACGTACGCAGAAATCTTGTGTGGACGCACTAGGAATGTGTGCACACACGAGGAGAAAATGCATTTGTTGTTGACTTTGCAATGATGTGTGCTTGCACAAGGTATGTGCGAGTGCACATCCTTGACGACTTTTCATATTTTGGGCATATCTTTCTTATCTGACATCAAATTGAAGCGAATGAAGTGGAGTTGGAAAGATAATTCAAAGGTATATAATGTTGTGTGGAATCGTAATTTCCAAATTCTAACTCTTTCTAGGTGAAAGCATGCCCTCAATACGAACTAACAAATGGTAATTTTGGTAAAAACAATTTTTGGCACAAAAATGGTAATACAGTGCTCTAACAACTTCAAGCATCTCCAAGGTTGAAATTGTGATGCCCCAAAAATAGGAAGCATCAAAGAATGTATTAACAAATAAATACAGAGTTTATCAAACATTACAAGGGTAGAAAACGTCACTACTAAGTCCTTTGATTAATAACCAAATAAGATCTCAAGAAGGTCAGAGGAGTCAATATAGCCTCCCTTCAAAGTCCAACCACCTTAGATAGCAAATCTACCCTTTTAACAAATCTTAACAAGGTATTATCACAAGGACTACATGAGTCGACCAGAAAATAAGGAATATGTAATATAAAAGATATGTATAAATATATAATAATTAAAAAATCAAGCCTTCAATACAATAGGAGATTTTCTCACTTACGATCTCAATACATGTTTAAAAACTAGTTTCTAATCCTCCTATGGTAACTGTCCGTCCTCATATGCTTCGTCTTTGCCTTCGACTAGTCTAATAGTCTTCAATACCTAGCATGAAATGCCATGAGCTTTGAATGCCCAGTAAACGTATAATAACCTGACTCTTTCATCTGCTTTAATTCCCTAATTATATATGTGATTATATGCGTGCTTATGTGCTTGATGTGAAATTACATGTGTAAATGTGTGAATTCCATATTTCTAAACTTGTATTTGTCGATTATAAGAAAATCTGTTGAAATTACAAACTTTGGACTGAAAATTGAAAGCCTTAGAGGCATGACAAACTGAAATTGACTTTATAGTTATGATTAGCATGATTTTTAGGACATAATATGAAGTTTTTAAAAAATTTGATTCGTGATGATTTAATTGGTTTTATTTGGTTAATTTCTTAATTAAACTCATTTTTTACTCAACTAAGCTAACTAATAGATATATAGATTTATGAGAGCCTTGGAGTTAACATTGGGACTTATCAAAACTTAACAAAAAAATATCTCTTGGAGGAGCCTAGAGAAGAAAGAAGAGAAAAGAGAGAAAAAGAAGAGAGCTCACTATAGGAGCTTGGAACTTGGGAATTGAAGGGGGAAATCAAGATTATAGCTCAAGGTAAGTGTGAATCAATTAGATAACTCTCAATCTTCCTTCAATTGATTAACATCAAGCCCTAAGATGAAGCTTTTACACTCATAAAGTTAGGGTTTTGGAGTTATGAACTTGCTTGACTCAATATCAAGAAATTAACATGGATTTCTTTCATTTGTTTGATGTATGAGTTGTTTCCCTTATTTTGTGTTTGCTTTGAGTTGGGTTATGAGAAATGAGTATTTAATCTCGAGGTTTTGTGAGCTTTGAACTCATGTAAGCATGTATACATATATATACATATAGCACGAATAGATGAAGAAAATGAAGGAATTATGGAGTTAGGAATTTATATGTCAAACTAAAGGAAGTTTTGATCTATTTAAGCTTGAATTTTATGCTTATTATGTTCATATGTTATGTTTTTGAAGTAAAATTGCTTGATTTGAGTCTTAGAAATGTTATGGAGAAGATGGATTTTTGTTGAAGTTTCAAATTGCTCAAATAGAGCCTAGAACTGCACGTGCGGGGCTCATGGCCACAGGTGTGAGATACATAGCCGCATATGCAGGATACATAGCTGCACGCGTGGAAAACAGGGGAAGCAACTTTGGCATTCTGAAATAAAAGCACGTGCGGGGCCGTACGTGCGGCGCACCTCTCCGCACGTGTGGTGAGGGACTTCCACACGTGCAGGAATTGGGGAAGAATACTGTCACTCTCTATTAGCCTTTTTGATCCTCTGAATCTAGTAATATGTGTATTTAATCCCGCTAAAAAGCTTAAAGCAAAATAAGAATTGAATAAAATGGGAAAATGATTAAGGAATGGAAGTTAAGAAAAGAATGTGTGGCTTATCCATTTGTGTATCTGCCATGTGTAGGCCACTTGCGGGAAGTGACCGTCACTTTACTAAACCACTGCGAGTAATAATAGTGTAACAATATATTTATATCTATATTTTTGTTTATGAATTATGTACCTTGATCGTGCTTGGTATATTCGAGATAAATTATGCTATGATTTATGTATTATAATTGTGAATGGCATATTTGGGATAAATGGTGCTATGATTCATGTATTTTTTATTGTGAATGGCATACGTTAGATAAATTATAAGTTGATGGAAACGATTGAGCAATGGTACAAGTATGAGCAATGGCATATGAAATGGACCTGAGGTCGTTTTGTTTCCGTTATATATGATGGCCTTAAGGCCGAGGGAGGTGGAAACATGTCGATGTTCCATCTACCCTACCATGATATGAATTGTTATGATTAATGGCTCTAAGACCAAGGGAGATGGAGACATGCCGATGTTCCATCTACCCTATAAAGTCTAGAACAATTGTTGATATGTTGGGTCCGAGGCCGTTATGTATTATGTTGGGCCCGAGGCCGTTGTGCATCACGTTGGGCCTAAGGCCGTTCCGTCTTACGTTGGGCCCTAGGCCGTTCCGTCTTATGTGGGCTCGAGGCCATTTTGGAATGTGATGATGGGGACATGTATACGTTAGATAAATATTCTCCAAGATATATGCCTATTCACCTGAACCTCCTTACATTATTATTATTCACTGAGCCTTACTCACTCCGTTTTTATATATGTTTATGTAGGTGATCAACTTGGAGGACAGCCCTAGGTTAGCTTCAGGAAACTTTTAATGGACCGGTTTTCTTAAGCCTCCAAAGTGGAGCCTTTTGTCTTTCGGAATTGTCTCCACATGTGTTAAGTCTTTTGAAGCTTGTTGCTTAGACACTTATGGACATGTAAATTTTGGATTGCTAGCGTACATGATTTATACTTGTATATATGAATTGTGTATATGAACCATCTGAATATGTTGTTTAATGATCTTGGCATGTAAGCATTGCTCAATGGACATTCTGCTATTTATTGTTTTTGCTTAAGGCCTCGTATTTGAATAAATAGTTTTGAAATTTTGTCTTTGAGGCCTGAGTGCAGGTCGGTCATGACCTAAACTTTTAGGGGTGAGTTTGGGTCATGACAAAACGCACACACACCCCATTCTTTTTTCCTAATCAAATACACCATTACAATGATAACAAGCAAGTAAAGAAGCATGATATTCAAGCCAATAACAAAGGAATACAAAGTTAGATGTTAGTAATCTAGAAATCCCCCAAGGAGATTCCATCCTCCCAACCGTAAGAATCGGACTCGGATTATTTAGTATGACCCCTCTTTTTACATACTGCATAGCACCAACCGAGGACCTCAAAAGAGATGGTAAAATAAGGGCCTTGCCCATTTCCTCCTTACATCAAGCACCTAGTGTCCGAATACAATCGATCCGTTCAAAGGTTTCGAACACCACTGCGCAAGACTTTACTCTCAATTAGGGGACACGTCCCATAAAACCATACTTAAGAGATCAAAAACCCAATACGACCCGAATTAAGCTTCCCGTTGAGTTAAATGTTTTAAGTTAAAGTTAGAACAAACTTATCAAGACAATAATATCCACATAAACATGAGCATCATCAAAGGAATATGGTAAGAAACATAACTATAACATATGAAAATATCATACCAAGATATGCACAGATGATAACAAGCGCATCCATCAAGCCAAGAACACAATTTTATCAACAAAAGCAAATTTTCAGATTTAGTGCACTTTAAAGATTGCAATTAAAGAGACACTTTTAGATTTTTTATAAACTTGGTCTTCCTATGGTTTGTATAGAATTTTATCTAGCTTTAAGAACATCTTTTAGAAGTTTCAAATCTTTCCTAGATTTTTTTTTTGGGTGAGTACTTTCCTAGATTTTTTGTTATTTAAGAAATACTCCAGCGCTGTCCAGATTCGTTGACTGTTTCGAAAATTGGGTTTTCTCTCAAACCACTCACTCTTTTTTGTTGAAACTTTTTTTCCATGAAAGATAAGACTAAAAGGAAGGTTTTTACATGAAAATTAATTTAATAAGATTTTTCTAAATGTTTCTGAAATTTTCACAAGTTGGCTGAAAAATCGATTCTTTGAGCAAAAGGCTTGAAATAAGAGAAAAGGTAAGAAATAATGGTAACTATGGATAATTTTTCACTTCTATTGTGATTAAAACATGGTAAATAATATATATCAAACATAGAAATTTTTATTGAATGTGTGCCTTTGAGATGATTCTGAACATCTAGACTTAGAACCTAGAAGGAGTAAGAGAACTAGAATACAGAAAAACTTGGGAAATGATTTGTATACATTTTTAACTGTTGAAGAACCAAATACTTTTATAGAAACTAAGTCATCATTAGATGCACCATTTTCGAAGGAAGCCATTAATAGTGAGATTGAATCAATACTTCAAAATTATACTTGGGAGTTGACTAATCTACCTCTTGGGAGTAAAGCTATCAGTTGCAAATTGGTATTTAGATAGAAATTAAAACCTGATGGAAGCATAGATAAATATAAAGCAAGATTAGTAGCCAAGGGATTTACACTAAAGAAAGGAATAGATTATTTCGATACCTATTCACCTGTTTCTAGGATTACAACCATTAGAATCTTAATTGCTCTAGCATGCATTTATAATTTAGAAATTCATTAAATGGACATTAAAACTACTCTTTTGAGTGGAGATTTAGATGAAGAAATTTATAAGGAGCAACCTGAAGGTTTATGATTAAATGACAAGAACATAAAGTTTGCAAGTTAGTTAAATCTTTGTATGGACTTAAGAAAGCTCCTAAACAGTGGCATGAAAAGTTTGATAAGACAATTCTAGAATATGGTTTTAAGATCAATGAGAATGATAGATATGTATAATTTAAAAAAGATAATGGAGAATGTATTATCTTGTGTTCATATGTTAATGATATCTTATTATTTGGAACAAATTTAGAGATAATTAAAAATATGAAATCTTATTTGTCTTCAAAATTTAATACGAAAAGATTTAGGAGAAACTTATATAATTTTGGATATGAAATTAAAGAAAATGACCAAATGTATTACATTAAATCAATCTGGAATCCCAGAGAAGATGTTAAAAAAGTTTGATTATTATAATCTCAAACCTGTTTCAACTCCTTTTGATCCTAGCGTGAATTTTATAAAAAAAACATAATGGTGCATCTATATCTCAACTTAGATATTCTCAAATTATTGGATCACTTCTCTGTATTGCTAATAAGACTAGACCAGATATTGCCTACGTTGTTGGGAGATTAAGTAAACACACTCATAATCCTAGTGAAGATCATTAGGTTGCTGTGGAAAGAGTTTTTAAATATCTAAGAGAAACTTTAGATTATTCACTTTGCTTTAGTGGTTTTCCTAATGCGGTAGAAGGTTATAGTAATGCTAAGAAACAAACTATTATCTCTAGAAGTACAACAGAATCAAAACTTATAGCCTTAGATACTACGTGTACTGAAGCTGAGTGGATTAAAAATTTACTCCTTGATATTCCACTTGTGAAAAATCCTATATCTGCTATTTCTATACATTATAACAATAGAGCTGTAATAGAACTTGTAAGACAAGCACATACAAATAAAAAGATGAATAGGCATATGCAAGTGAGGTATAAATGTGACGACCCCGACTTGCATATCATTATTGTGATGAGCCTAATATGGATATCATGATTACATTTATTTAAGTATGTGTTAATTATTAAATTGTGATATGTGTCATGTGATTAACTTGTGTGTACATGTTTGATTTGAAAACTATCTGTTATAATTTCTGTTTAGAATTCAAAATTGGTTTCTAAAATGATTTCAAAAATCAAAATTGGCTACGTGAATAGACTGATTGCAATTTTTAGAACCATATGGCAGGTTTGATCAAAAAATTGATTCAGTTTGGTTAATTAAGTTGTGTTTAAATAGCCTAATGTTCTAATTAATGTATTAAGCCATCCTAGTTTTATATATGTATATGAGAGCTCATTTTGAGCTCAACTCTTCATTCTTGACATCATTTTTGTTGGAGAGTTCCTTCTAGAGAGAGAGAGAGAGAGAGAGAGAGAGAAAGTTGTATTTGTGTTGAATTGATGAAGAAATGAGGTAACGAAAGGGAAATCACCTCTAAAATTTGAAGATTCAAGACTAGGTAAGAATTTAACCCTCAATTCTTGAAGATAATATGCTTTAGAGTTGAATTCATGGAATTAACATGATCATTTGCATGTATTTTGTTAAAAGATGTCAAGAAAGTGTTGTAGCTTTGCACGTATGCAAGAATATGTGAAGTTTTGACAATTGTTGAGTTTGAGTTAATTTGAACATGCATGCTGTAGACACCCCATTTTTGATCGTTCTCAAGACTTGGACGTCACCGCTTGAACACTCGGTGATCATCCATGTTTGTGTTCGTCTTGAGTTCCCGGAGGTCTCGGCTACGCGCTTTGCCACAGGACCTCTCGACTCGACTGTTTTGTGTTTGGTTTTGCAGCAAACACTTGTGTTTTGCCTTGGAGGGGCAGGGAATGGCTTGTGAGCCATCCTCACACATCACCGGCCATGGCTTGAGACCACCGGCTGTGTTTTGTTGCCACCGGCCAAATGTTTGGCCGACCGGCACTATAGATAGCCGGCCGGCTATCTTTTTTTGGTCAAATGCATTTTTGGCCGGCCGACTACTATGCATCTGCTTTTGCAGATATTTTCATGCAGTTGGCATGCACTTGGCTCTCCTCCATACACGTGTATGGAGGGATTTCCCTCTTAGCTAGCTTGTTTTGTAAGCTTACAAGATTGAAGTTCTATAAGAGGAGGCCTCCTCTCCCTCTCTTAGGGGTTAGACAATTTAGACAACATTTTCAGAGAGCTTTGAGTTTTAGGGTTTGAGTGTTGTATCCATCCTATCTCTATTTCTCCCTCTCTTTAGCTCTAAGTGTGTGTTTAGTCTTATTATTGCACACAAACACATAGTATCACACCTTTTCTTGGTTGCTAAGGGCCAGAGAAGTGTTCTTGGAGTTCTTGGAGCTGGTTTGGAGCCAAAGAAGCTGCTGGAGCTTCATTTGTGACGAGGGTCTACAAGGGCAAGAAACTTGTCCCTTTTTACCCCATTTTTGCATAGCTCTTTTGACTACCTTAAAACTATTTTTTAGACTTGGTGTATAACATATAAAAGTTTTGTTTTTGCTTGCTCTAAATTGTTGTTTAAGAGTGTTTTGGTGTTTGAGGTTGTTTGACCCCTCCTAAGGCTTGTTTAGCCCCATTTTGTGCCTTTTTTGGTGAGCTCCGGGACCATACTGTTTGGGCCTCCTTACCACTGAAATCTTGAGGGATTTTAGTGGTGAGGATGGTGCCTTGAGGTCCCAAGAAGGAGAGGGCCACCCCCTCTCCTTGTTGTCCTTGAAAAGGGCCATTTTTAGCCTCTTGAGGGAGCATATAGTTTGAGTATGTATTGACCATGCCTTGACTGATTTTCAGGCTTATTATGTCATAATATAGCATTTTTGTATGTTGGTTTTGGTACACCATGCTTGTCTAGCATACATACCTTGTAATGCCATGATTTGCCTCAATACATGCATAGCATTTAGACTACCATGCTTTTGTGTTTTGGCCAAGCTTTGTGAAGCTTATATGCATATTTTGATGTGCTAAGGGACTGTTTTAAGTCATTTGAGTCATCCATGCCTTGCTTTGTATAGCTACCATGTAATCCCTCTTGTATGCCTTAAGCTTTGGCCCTTCTAGCATGCCATCCTTGCTTTGTTTCAGTGGTTTGGAACCAATTGACATGTTATTTCAGACCTCATGATGTGCCCATATGCTTGCATTTGATCCCCCTTCAATGTGTTTAAAGGTTGTTGCCTTATGCCCCTTGTTTAGGCCTTGGAGTATGCTTGCATTTTTAGACCACTTAGATGCCATCTAAGTACATCCTTAGCTTTGTTTAGGTCTGCATTAGACCTATTTTAAGTCCCTTTGGCCTTGTGAGGCTTGGTTGACCTAGCCCTGGTTTACCTCCCCTTTGGCTTGCCTTAAGTCTTGGACGATTGTTGCATGTTTGGCTTGCCTTATTTACTTGGTTTGGCACCTTTATAACATTTTTTTTTCCAGAGCTTTATGTGCATGCCATTAATCCATGTTTTGTCACTTTTAAGTGTGCTTAAAGGTTGCATGTTTGATGCTTGAGTGTTGGCCCATTAGCATGTGCATGTGTGTGTGTGTGTGTGTTGGCTCTCATTTCCATAGCATTGGCTACTGTCTTGGACCTAGTTTAGGGCTGTCCAATTAGTGTAAGTCCCTTCTTTGCATGCCATTCAAATGTCATTACATTATTCCATGGTTGCATGCTTTGGTTGCATGTGTTGCATGCTTAAAATCACTTGCATTGGGTATGCATCCTCTTGGTCAAGTTGTTAGCATATTTGTATGACTTGCATGTTTGCATGGTTGAGTTACACATTGCATACTTGATTAGCTTGCATGGATTGCATGCCTAGTGAGCATTGTGCATTGCATCTCCATGTTACACACTTAGGCTCACATGCTTAGGTTGCATTGTACTAGCACGCATGCTTGGCCTCTTGAATTGCTTGTGATAGAGGTTGAGTTCAATTTGTTTGTTTATGTGAATTGCATTTCATTTGAAATCAAAATGCACACTTGATTCTTTGGGGCCATCATGCATGGAAATGCGCGATTGCTGGTCTGAGATTCGAGAATCATATCCCTTTGAGTCATGAATATGATAAGGGGTGTGATTGGTGCATACATTGCTTGAAATGCATTGCCATGCCATGTTTTGTCCTCTGCTGCTGTCAAACCAGTTTTTGCAGGAAGATTTGGCCGGCCGGCAGTGTTTAGTGCCTACTGGCAAATAGTGTTGGCTGATGGATCAATTTTGTGGCCGGTGATCATTTCCCTTGGCCGGTGGCCATTCCCCACTGCCGGTGGTGTTCCACAATGTGCAGAGAGCATATCCTGGGACTTGTACAATTTTCAGAGGAGCAGAGCAGGGAAAACAGAGGCAACTTGTGCATGGTGGCGAATTTCCGAGCAGAACCGAGCACGCATTGCATTGGACCCTCTTCCCGAGGCTGATTTTATTGCTTAATTAGCTTAGTTAATTTGCTTAGCTAGTGAGTTGTTTGTAATAATTAATTAGCTTGATAGTTAGTTAATTGTATTATTCTTTTGGTCCCTCTGAGCGAGGGCTAATTTGTAATAAGTGTGGGTGCGTGTGTGCATGTCTTCCAACCCCCACTTCTTTCTCCCTTTTACTTACCCGCTTTGATGGTTAGTATTAGGACACGTTTAATTTAGCATACCTTATGCAATGCATGCGTGCATCATTCATCAGTATTGCATGCACCGGGCTCGGCGCACCATGCTAACTGCATAAGTATTTCAAATCTAACTTGAATACATGCTACTTGTGCATTTTCACATATCATTTATAGACTAGCCGAGCCTACTCTAGTGACATTCCGTATGTGTTGCATTAGGCATTTAAACATGGACTTGGATCATGCATGTTTGCTAACATGTTCTTGTTTTGGCACGGAGTACTAGGTAAGCTTTTATGCTTTAGCATCTTGCATGAGTGTGAGTGTTGCCATAACAGCATGATTACCATGAGGCTAGCTGCTTATGTGATATAACTGCTTGAATGCCTGTGGATGGAGGTTGAATTACCTAAATTAGGATAATGCATTAAAACTGTGAGTTTTAAGCCCACTAGATAGTGGCAAAACCATCTTTTCTAAAAGCCCACTCGAAGGTGGCAAAACCTGCATTTTAGCCTACTTGCGAGTAGCAAACCATCTTCAAAATGAACATGCAATGTTTTGTTCCAATTTAGGCGATTTGGTCTATACTTGTTTGCTGCGCGCATAACATAGTAATTCTAGGCTAATAAATGGAATAAGAACACATAACGTTTTCAAAATTGGATATCATGGTTAGTAGAGGTCGATCTTCGGATCGGGCGAGAGGGGGTGCTCATAGCTGACCTTCCCTAATCGTACCCAAGCTCCCGAACCGAGGCAACTTTGGTGATGACGGACACGTGGCCTTTGGCACCGAGTCAGGGTTTCCTAAATTCCCCCATAAAAAATATTTAGGTGGCGACTCTGTATCTGGCAAAACAGTCCATGTTTGGCACTTCTTTTTCTAAAAATCTGTTTTCTCAAAACAATTTGCCGGATTTGGACTCTTTGGTTCAGATTAAGAACCGTGACACAAATTGAGTCCGAATTGTAGCACGAAGGCCTCATGCGGGCGCGTCTACACATGCATAATTCTTCATCTTTGAGTTTGATTTTCTACAAATTCCCACATACATGGAGCTTTTGAGCTGAAATTTGTTAAATTCATGAGTTTTGGAGAAAACAGTTTGTAAATCTTAAATGCATGAAGGTTTTGAACTCAATTTTGCTAAATTGATGAGTTTTGAGCAAAGGGTTTGCAAATGATCATGTATTTATGTTTATTGAAGAGTTTTTAGGATTAAAGAACAAGCCATGCATGAGTTTTGCCTTTGAAATGGTGTGTGGAAGCTCAAACTTTAGTTTTGAAAACCCAAAAATTCTATAGACCGCTTGAGCAGTGGATGTTCCGCTCGAGTGCACATTGCAAGCCTCCAGCACTTTTGCAGACTTTACAGACAGCTCGAGCGCACTTGAGGACCATCTAACACATTTCTAGACCGCATAGTCTGCTCGAGCGACTAAGGGTTCGCTCGAGCGGTCAAGCTCTTTTCAGCATATTTTTGAAAGATATTCTATGTTCATATCTTTGCCCCCATCTTCTTCTGAGCATGTCTAGGCATGAATTATGATTCATTGGGAACTAATGAGTAAGAAACCAACATAAGTAATTGAATTAGAAAAGATAAGAAGAGTTATTTGATTTGAACACGAATTACAATGAGTATGGTTATGTGTGTGTAGGTTCGAACGTTGTGGAAGAACATCGAACTAGTCATGGTGAGTAATGTCTTTGTAACGGTATTTTTGTATGAACTACTTTGGAATTCGTTTTGCTATATGATGATGTCACGACCCAAACTTGCCCCTATGCATTTAGACCGTAACCGGCTAGTAATCCCCAATTACTTGACCTCAAAAACGAAATTAACAAAAATATTTAATAACAAAGGGGCCAGAAGCGGAAGCAGACGAACAAATTTTGTCCAATGAGCTGTGCATATATGGCATATCATTGACATCTCATTTAGTTAATAGCTCACATCCAGTCATAAACAAAAGATACTACAAAACAAAGACCATTTTTAAGATCATTAATATACAAAACTTAAAACTTATTTACAGACATGGCCAAACATAACCAATAAAATGAAACAAAAGACGAAAGGCAAAAGCCTCAAGTGTGAGGCATCCTTGATTGACTCCATAAAACTTGGTAATCCTTTCATAGGTTCACTAGGGTTGGACATCTCACTGCTTACCTACATACATATGAATACGGAGTGAGCTAAAGCTAGTGAATAACATCAGAGTAAAGAGGTTAATAAATGAGATTCATACTAAATAAGATCATATGCGTATCACACAAAATCATACTTATAAGTTAATCATTTTAAATTCTCTTCCCATTCATGTTAGATTCAAGTAGATCATATCAAAGCAAAATGACCTTGAGTCCAACTCATATGCAAAACAACGTTGGGTTAATCATTTTCAGAATGGCCTTGGGTCCATCATATACAAAATGACCTTGTATCCATCATATACAAAACGACCTTGGGTCCATCATTGCAAAACAACCTTGGGTCCATCAATACAAAACAATCTTGGGTCTATTAATACAAAACGACCTTAGGTCCGCCAATACAAAACGACGATGGGTCCATCAATCCAAAACGGCCTTGGGTCCATCATTTTTAGAATGACCTCAGGTCCATCATATACATAATGACCTTTGGTCCATCATTTACAAAACGACCTTAGGTCCATCATTACAAAACGACCTTGGGTCCATCAACACAAAACGAACTTGGGTCCATTGTGCTTTAATCTTTATCAAATTGAATTCAAAGTCACATTGAAACTTTCAAAGTCTCATCCATATTTTAGAAAGCATAAGTTCCACGACTTACCATAAAAGCGGTTTAGAAAATAACATATAACAAAATATCTTCGCTAACATATTACTCACAATGTTTGAAGTGTTGTCACACCTCCGTGATTCAACCTACATTACACATAATACATAACAAACATTAGGTTACATTATTCGAACCAAATAATTCATCTTCTCTTTATAATTCAGTCATTTATGTTGGTTACTCACTTATTAGTCCCTGAATGAGTCATAATTCATGCCTAAGAATGCTTAGAAAGACATGTGGACAGAAATACGAACACAAACCATCTTTTCAAAATATGTTGAAATATGGTCTTTGCTCGACTATTGGTCTCTCTGGCGGTCACAGAGGTATGCAAAAGTGATGGATAGGTCTCATGTATGCTCGAGCCAACTATATGTCGCTCGAGCGGATGCAAAACATATAGTCAATTCGCTTGAGCCAACCTTTGGTCGCTCGAGCGGTCAGCAAAGACTGCAAAAATGCTGGGAGCTTGTTAAGTTTGCTCGAGCGCACACTTGGTCACTCGAGCAGTCTACAAATTTTTTGGGTTTTCCAGATTGCTCTTTGAAGTTCAAAACTATGTCTTTTATGCTCAAAGCTTGCACGACTTAATAGAAACATGTAGAAACTCTTTATAATGCATAAATTCATGGAAATTATGAAACCATATTCTCAAATCCCTTTCAATTTTCCAAAACAAAGCTCAGAACTCAATGTTTTTTCCATGCATGTAATGAATTGACTTTCTTTCCTTTCAAAACTCATGAACTTAAAAATTTTGAGCTCAAAAGCTCCATGCATATAGGAATTTATAGAAAACCGAACTCAAAGATGAAGAATTATGCATGCATGTTCAAATTAGCTTACAAACCCAACAAAGATGATCAAAACCAAACTCAAATTGCCAAAACCTCACATATTCATGCATGTATGTGAATCAACATCACTTCCTTGACTTCTTTTAACAAAATATATGCAAGACATCATATATAATCCATGAACTCAACTCTGCAACACATAATCTTCAAGAACTGAGGGTTAAACTCTTACCTAAAGCCTTCAAATTCACCAATTCTTGCACTACCTTGACCAACTCTAGCTCAACCTTCGAATTTCTCTTCAAAATCTCACTTTTTCTCTCTAGAATATGAGTTCTCTCTCTCTCTCTCTCTAGAGCTCTCCCTCAGATTTTTGCACTCAAGAATGAAACATGTTGAGCTCAAAAATGAGCATAAGGCTCATATATATAGCTAGAGTGGCTTAATCCATCAATTAGAACATTCGGCTAATTAAACACGACTTAATTAATTAATCTGAATTAATTTTTAATCAAACTTACCATATGGTTCTAAAAATTCTAGTTAGTCTATTCATGTAGCCAATTTCAGTTTCTAACGCCTTGAATTTCAGATTTAGAACATAAATCACAATAGATAATTTTTAAATTGAATAGATATACTCAAATTAATCACATGGCACATATCACAATTAATAATTAACACATAATTAAATAAATATAATCATGATATGCATGTTGGGATTGTCACAGTCTTCCCCCCTTTAAGAAGTTTGGTCCTCTTAACTTACTTTACCTTGTGTTGGAAGTAACTCGAAATACCTTGTATCAGAAACAAATCAAATACCTCGGTCTCATATCATTCTCCCTTTTTTTCAACTGGATCTTTCTCACCAACTTTATCATGAAATTCGATCTATTTCCCTTTTGTCACGGAAGTCTGATTCATTTCTCAATTAGTCAACAGTTCACAATTCAATTTGGTATTTGGTTAAGTGATTTATCACAGTCATTCAAAGTCATTTAGAAGTCATCAGGAATATATAGTGGGTCTGAATACTAATTTCCAAGTCAACAAAGGTACCAACGAAACAATCAATCACATGACGTCCATAATTCATATATTTCCATAGCCTCAATTGTAGAATACGATGACACTAAAGCAGTCAATCATAGGGCATACTAAATTCACATACTTCCATATGGTCGAGGTTTTTAATCCCAATAGTGTTCATAATTAAAATAGTTTGCGGTTAACAATTCCCATAGCATAAATTGCAAAATTCGATAATACCGAAGTAACCAATCTCTACATGATACATGTGTTTTCCAATCAGTTGAAGGTACATGTTTAAATATTGTTCATAATCAAATAATCTGCTGTTAGTAATTCACATAATGTCTTTAGAGTAAAGTAAGTATTCAAATCAGACTCAAGTTCTCGATCTATCAATCTCCTTAGAAATGGGTTTTAAACACGGTAATATAGAAGCAGCCATTCTCTAAAACAATCCATTACTGGACTTGCACAATTCAGTTCATCTATAATACTTATATCACCCATAGTTGAAGGTCAGTTCTCAATAGTGTTTATGATTGGATTAGTCTGTTGTTGGCAGTCTACATACGATTCTTATCATAAGGTAAACGTTTAGACAATTCAATTTTTCTCAGCAATATAATCTGGTCATTTGTTCATGAACAATTCATAATCTCCTGTAAATGAAGTCAAATAAGATAATGGTTCCCAAATCAGATAAAGGTCTTATCCAATCAAGTCAAACAAAGGTCCAATCAAAACAAATCAGATAAAGGTTCTATCAGATCAAATCAAACAAAATTTCTACCCCATCATTCTTAAACAAAGTACATTTGGCTCTGTAGGTCGTATTCCATTTGCTTAGGTACATAATCAATAATTTCACAATTGTTCTGAGTGCGTCTGTTCTCAAGATCATACATCATAATGGTTCATATCCAAGTGTTTCAGGTCATTTACAGTATGGCATTCTCCAAATAATTTCACATGTTGATATACATGTATGTAGTTGTTCATAACGTTGAATTCCTCGGTGGCACGTAATATAGAGTTCGTTATGCAAGAGTTCCAAACAAGTCATATAATCACAAAGTCATAGTCCCAATGGTCTAGTCAGTGGAAATAAGCAATATAACAAATTATCTCGAGCAAAGGTATAGATATATATGTGTTCAAAATCAATTAACATTCCTAATACGTATTCACAAACACGATGCACGGATGAATACAAAACAAATTCTCCAAATGAAGCAAATACACACAATAGATAAGGTATAATTCCATGAATCTACTCAATCTAGATACAAATGACATAGATACAAACGAATGTGTTGAGTCGGAATCAAATATCACATAAGTATCTTGACTGCAAATAGAGAAGGTACCTGAGACAATGGCCTCAGCATTCTGTGAAATTCCTAGGACAAGTGCAAAGACTCTCTCTTGCCTTAGTGTGTCTCTCGTAGCAGTAGGTCTTGTAGTGTTTCCCGACTTTGGGACAGACCTAGTTAAGCTAGCAGCGGGTCTTCCACTTCTCTATTGTTCAGTTTGGGGGTAATCTCTCACCATGTGTCTCGTTTAACAGTATTTGAAACACGCCCTAGAAATACGGTAACAAACCCCTCAATGTTTCTTACCACATTCATTACATTTTGGTGTCGTATCCCTCATGGAGTTTGAAATGCTTGTTGATCCCATATTTTCCTTTTTAGAAGACCTCTTCTTTGAGGGAAAGCCTTGCTTCTTGCTTTCCCATTTAGGCTGCTTATTATAATATGTCATGTTAGTTTTAGACATTAGGGTACGGTTCAATACATCAACATAAGTGCATAGTTTCAACACATTAACTCTCTCTAGAATTGCATTTCGGAGTCCACTTTCCAATTTTCTTGCCTTTTTGTAATCGGTGTCAACCATATGTGGTGCAAATCTGGCCAACTCCGTAAACTTGGCTTCGTACTTAGCTACTGTCATGTTACCTTGCTTGAGTCCCTCGAATTTGAACACTTTTCGATCACGGATGCACTGTGGAAAATATTTCTCATTGAAAATTTTGAGAAACCGTGCCCAATCAATTCCCTTATTGTCTTCTCTGATTAGCATCCACCATCTTCTTGCCTCATCCTCTAGAGTAAATATGGCCAACTGAACTTTTGGTTCCTCAGTACACGAAAATACTTCAAATAATTTCTCAATCCCAAGGACTCAAGTTTCAGCTTTTAATGGGTCTACTCTCCCATGAAACAGTGGTGGTTTTATCTTCTTAAACTCTTTAGTGAGGGAAATTGTGCGGTCATCAGTCTGATGATCTTACACAGGCAACACTGGCATTGGAGATGAGAGTGGTGATTGTTGCCATTGATGTTGTTGTCTCAAAATTTCTACCATGTCTTGTATATCATTTTGTCTAATCGAGCAGTGAATGTAACGCCCCAAATTTCTAGCCCAAATGATAATACAACAATCATGGCTCTTTCAAGAAAAATTGAATATAAATCTTGAAACTTACATTACATGATACAATAGTTCTTCATGCAACAATACATTAATCTAACAACAAGTAAATAAACAAATAAATACCCCCAAGGGTTTACAAGTTTCCAAGGCTTGAGCCTGGTTACACAAAACGGTCATTCAAACCTATACACATACAGCCCTTGGCTTACACACAGAGTCGCAGCAAAATGAGAGTCTCGTACTCTCAACACACATTTCCTCACCTTTAGTTAGGCAGCATCACCACATCTTTTCCTGCACAAAAATTCCGTAAGCAAGTAGACTATACAAGTACTACCAAATTATCATTTTTACCGGTATTAACCGGAAGGCTTGACACCTATCCGCGTGGGTTTTCGGTCTTTCACCTCGGACTCTCAGGCCAACTTATTCAATATCATCTACACCACCTATCAAGACTTACAAATGTATTTACCCAAAAACCATTCCATGAAAACTTGTTTGTCAACATTTTTTTCTCAATGCAAGTTTTAAAATCAACTTTCAAAGTTTAATGTAATCAAATGAATTGTTATGCCAATAACACAAGATGAATGTAAATACTTTCATTCCAATTCATCATCCAAGGAATAACACAATTAACTTTTCTCAAGTATCCTCAACAATTAGTCATTTCAAGACTATTTCAACGTTTTGAACAATAATTTCCAAAATGAATAACAATTCTCATATTCCCTGAAATTTATCATTTATATAAATATAAATAAGAAATTTTCCAAACATCCATTTATTTTGACACAAAATAAATATAACAATATCATTTATGGATTTTCAGTCTCTTTTAAAAAAATCTCCAAATTCTAGGTTTTCTCACCAAAATTATGCAACTCAAATCTTTTGAAAGAAAACTTTCCAAAATCATATTTTCTTCAATCAACGCAGATCAAAACCCATAAGATCATTTTAAAAGAACAAGAGACAAACCCACTTTCAAAATCGCTCAACTTCTTGAATCAACAATCAATTTTCAAAACTATCAAAAGATGATTTCCAAAATTATATAGATCTTGCAAAAATATATATATAACTCTAAGAAAATCCCTACCTCAAGTTTTGAAGAAGAAATGAGATGAAAACCCCAAAATCAACGGTGTCAAAACTCGATCTTCACCGCACACAACGAAGCCTTCAAGATGATAACCCACTTTGATGAAGAACCAATGACAAAACTCAAATGGATCTTGAGAAATCAAGGTTTTTGATCTAGTTTATGTAGAGAAATGTAGAGAGAAGGGAAATGAACTGTTTTTAGAGAGAGATATACAAAAGTGATATGAAATATCAGATTCACGAACTGATATAACATGGTCCACTCGAGCACGGAAAGCCCTACTTGAGTGTCAAATACACTTTCCCAATGCTTTTGCAGACAGCTCAAACTTCTGGAATCAAACATTCTCCGCTCGAGCGCATAAACAGCCGCTCGAGTGGACAAGCAATTTCGAATGCATTTTATATTTTTGCTTCGGGGGCGTTGCTCCTTGACCTCTCCAGGGCGTTGCCCTCGGACTCGCCATGGGGCTCTGCCCCCTGGACCCCCGCGAGCCGACCGGGCAGCTCGATCCCCAACATAGTCAGTGAAGTGGCACTACAACCCAATATAAACATGAGGCATTACTTGTTCCAAACACATCGCTACAACCCGATAACCAACATAAGGGGAATACAGGGAGCTAAGATACGTAACACCATTCAAAACCATACCAACCCGAGCTCGGAACACCACAAAGAGACAGGTCAAAATCGGGATCGCTATAGTGAAGGACTCTCCTAGCTCGTCAGCTCTTGTTCTCACCATGTCTACATGAGCTTGTATTATGACAAATATAATATAGAAATGTACACAAATAAATGTAGGCATATTTGCATATAGGTAAACAGTCTCATATATTCACATCTTCTCAATGCATGCAAATAGATACTCATCAGATGAATGCACCTTATGTCTTTTCTAGACACCTTATTGCTCATTTGGACAAGTGTGTGAGTTATCAACTCGTGCTCTGATACTAACTGTCACGACCTAAACCTGTCCTTATAGGTTTAGACCATAACTGGCCAGTAATCCTAGATTAATCAGTCTCAAAAACGGAATTCACAAAAATATTTAATAATAAAGAGGCCAAAAGTGAAAGCAGACTAACAAATTTTGTCAATGAGTTGTGCATATATGGCATATCATAGACATCTCATTTAGTTAATAACTCACATCCATTCATAAACAAAAGATATTTCAAAACCAAGACCATTCTTAAGATCATTAACATATAAAACTTAAAACATATTTACAGACATGGCCAAACTTGACCAATAAAACGAAACAAAAGATGAAAGGCAAAAGCCTTATGAGTGAGGCATCCTAGGCTGACTCTACAAAACTCGGTAATCCTTTCACAAGTTCACTGCGGCTAGACATCTCACTGCTCACCTACATACATGTAAATATAGAGTGAGTTAAAGCCCAATGAATAACATCGGAGTAAAGAGGTTAATGAATGAGATTCATATTACATAAGATCATATGCGTATTACACAAAATCATACATATAAGTTAATCATTTGAAATGCTCTTCCCATTCATATCAAATTCAAGTAGATCATATCAAAACAAAATGACCTCGGGTCCAACTCATATGCAAAACGACCTTGGGTCCATCATTTTTAGAACGACCTCAGGTCTATCATATACAAAACGACATTGGGTCCATCATATACAAAACGACCTTGGGTCCATCATTACTGTGACAACCCCATTCTGTATTATACTATTAAGTCGTAATCATTAGGCCGTTTGGTATATTTGACAAGGACACGAAATGGGCCTAAGGCCATTTAGAATGTTTTACAAGATAGACCTAAGGTCAATGTATATATGAATTAGACCGAAAGTCATTTTGTTTGTTTGTTAAATGGACCAAAGGTCATTTTGAATAAGGAATTGATTGGACCAAAGGTTGTTTTGAATATGAATATGAATGTGAACATGATCATGATTATAAACGTGTGCCTGAATATGAAGTTGGAAATAATGGACCTGAGGTTGTTTTGTACATGTGTTGTGAATGACCGGATGATCATTTGTGTATGGATCCATTAGACCTGATGTCTGTTTATGAATAAATATTTGGACCTAAGGTCGTTTTGCTCCTTTGATATGCCTTAAGCATAATAGAGTGGACCTGAGGTCGTTTTGTTTTGATAATGATTTACATGTGTTGCTCATGAGTATGATTTACCTATTTAAGAGTCTCATTCATATAACCTCTTTACTCTGGTATTATTCACTTGGTGTTAGCTCACTCTTTATCTATATGTATGTAGGTGAGCAATGGGATGTCCAGCCCTAGCCCAAGTCATCTTGTGAGAGAACCAAGTTTTATGGAGTCAGCCTTGGACGCCTCACACAAGAGGCTTTATTTTTAATCCTTAATCTTTTGACTTTTTGTTTCCTTTTGTTGGTCTCTTGACCATATATGTAAATATTGTAAGCTTTAAGCTACATGTGAAGAAACGTCTGAATGGTCCCAGAAACACAAACTCTGTAATAATCTATTGTGTGAGTTATTATATACATATGTGAAAAGTTTTTGTTTCACGCCATTCATGCAAAACTCATTGGATAATCTTTGTATTTTTGTTTTCGCCTTTGGCCCCGTATATGTAATTATAATTTGATTTCGGTCTGAGGTCGTAGGTAATCTCATGATTATTGGTTGATTACGTTTGGAACCTCTAGGGCGGGTTCGGGTCGTGACAATTATAAAATGACCTTGGGTCCATCAATACAAAATGACTTTGGGTCCATCAATCCAAAATGACCTTGGGTTCATCATATACAAAACGACCTTTGGTCCATCAATACAAAACGACCTTCGATCTATCAATCCAAAATGACCTTAGGTCTATCATTTTCAGAACAACCTCAGGTCTGTCATATACAAAATGACCTTAGGTTCATCATTACAAAACGACTTTGGGTCCATCAATACAAAAAGACCTGGGGTCCATTAATACAAAATGACCTTGGGTTCATCAATACAAAATGACCTTGGGTCCATTATGCTTTAATCTTTATCAAATTGAATTCAAAATCACATTGAAATTTTCGAAGTCTCATTCATATTTTAGAAAGCATAAGTTCCAAGACTTACCAAAAAAGTGGTTCAGAAAATAACATACAACAAAATATCTTTACTAAGATATTGCTCATAGTATTTGAAGTATTGTCACACTTCCGTGATTCAACCTACATTACATATAATACATAACACACATTGGGTTACATTATTCGAACCAAATAATTCATCTTCTCTTTCTAATTCAATCTTCATGTTTTATTAGTCCCTTAATGAGTCATAATTCATGCCTAAGAATGCTCAGAAAGACATGTAGACAGAAATACGAACTATGTTGAAATAGGGGTCTTCGCTCGATCCCACTATTGATCTCACTAGCAATCACAGAGGTCTACAAAAGTAATGGATGGGTCTCATGTAGGCTGGAGCCAACTATATGTCAATCTAGCTGATGCAAAACATATAATCAATTCGCTAGAGCCAACCTTTGGTTGCTCGAGCGGTCAACAAAGATTGTAAAAATGCTCGGAGCTCCTCAAGTTCGCTCAAGCGCACACTTGGTCGCTCGAGCGGTCTACAATTTTTTTGGGTTTTCCAGATTGCTCTTTGAAGTTCAAAACTATGTCTTTTATGTTCAAAGCTTGCATGGCTTAATAGAAACATATAAAAACTCTTTATAATGCATAAATTCATGGAAATTATGAAACCATATTCACAAATCCCTGTCAATTTTCCAAAACAAAGCTCAAAACTCAATGCTTTTTCCATGCATGTAATGAATTGACTTTCTTTCCTTTCAAAACTCATGAACTTAACAATTTTGAGCTCAAAAGCTCCATGCATGTAGGAATTTATAGAAAACCAAACTCAACGATGAAGAATTATGCATGTATGTTCAAATTAGCTTACAAACCCTACAAAGATGATCAAAACCAAACTCAAATTGCCAAAACCTCACATATTCATGCATGCACGTGAATCTGCATCACTTCCTTGACTTCTTTAACAAAATATATGCAAGAGATCATATATAATCCATGAGCTCAACTTTGCAACACATAATCTTCAAGAATTGAGGGTTAAACTCTTACCTAAAGCCTTCAAATTCACCAATTCTTGCACTACCTTGACCAACTCTAGCTCAACCTTCAAATTTCTCTTCAAAATCTCACTTTTTCTCTCTAGAATGTGAGTTCTCTCTCTCTCTCTCTCTAGAGCTCTCCTTCAGATTTTTGCACTCAAGAATAAAACATGTTGAGCTTAAGAATGGGCTTAAGGCTGACCTTCATGGGATTTAGTTCGTTGTTGACCAAAGGACTCATTAATGACGTTACCTTGACCTCACCCTTAGAGTATAATTTGGGGGGTCACATGGGTTACCTCTGTTTCACCCTAACTTCAAATGGACATATCTCTCACTTGAATTCAGTATTAAGCGATTATTGACTCTAAATTCGCTGGAAGTCTAGTTTCCAATGGTGGTGGTTTCACATCCAATTTCTAAGTATCCAACAAGATATGTTTAAATTAGTTAATGCTGTTCACTTTCTTCCAAACCATATCATGCTATTTTCTCTCCTAGCTTAATTCTCTTTAATTTCTTCATATATCCTTAAACCTTAAGCATCTAAACATAATATTTTCAATACAAAACATATGAAATTGTTGTAGGGTACTTGGGGCTTTTCAATATGCACATTTAGTACACGATTAACACTTGATTAAGACTTAGAATTTGAGCTTAAAAAGGCACTTGTTGCTTTAAGGAAATATTAGGAAACATTAAGTTAAGTCATGAACATTTAAGGCCCTTCAAAGTATGTCTTTGGCGCACACACTTTGCACTTGATTAACATTTAGAAAAGACTTGAGTTTGAACTAGAGATCCTTTAGAAAATGTTAAGTTAAACTAAAACACTTGAATTGATTTAAGAATTGCAGGTTAAGATGTTCTTAATGCCTTGTTTATACTTTTTGTTGGTTAAGATTTGGAGAAGGGAATAACCTCATTGTTTGCGACCCATTTGTGAGTAATATTATTGTAAAATTATGTTTGAAAACTAGTTTTGTAAAGATTGATGATATATCATGATTATGTGAAATATTTATTTTGTTTTTGAATGAATGAATGCCCTATATTTTGTTAAATATATCAATTGCATCCTTAAATAGTCCTAGTGTAATGACCCAAAATATTTTTTTAAATAGTCAATGCATAAATTAATTGAGTAATAATTGGATTGGAGTGTTGTGTAAAGTTATGTGTGAAAATTGTTCAATTTTTTAATAATTTTTAAAATATATATATATATATATAATTTTCAATCTCAGAAATTATGAAAATTTTTATTATGTTGTTCTTATAAGAGTCTAGCTTGTTGGATACAAATTTTGGAATTTAGTGGTGATTGGTGTTCAATTTAATTTATAGTAGAATTTGTAGACTGATTGGTGTTCAATTTAATTTATAGTAGAATTTGAAATTTGAGTTTTGAGTGTTTGGACTATGATTTGAGATAAATTGTTGGGTCTATTTTGGTAAATAATTAGACCATGTTTGGCTTATGGGTGGGACCCATGAATTAGATTTAATTTAAATTTAGTTTGTTTAATGACTCATGTTTAACTGTTTGGTCATTTTTAATTATGTGATTGGTAGTAACCACCTTGAGAGCTGTTATTATTTATTATATGAGATTATAATAAATATTTGAAACTTGAATTTATGGTGGGTATCATATGGTGAAAAATTATATATTTTTATAGTGAATAAAATGGTTATATATTTCATAGTGAGCAAAAGATTATATTTTGTGGTGTGTAAAAGTGTTATATTTTTGTGGTGAGAAAAATTATATCATTTTATAATTTATATTATAAAATTTGGAGGTATTATTACAAAAATTAATTTTTTGAAAAGCCCATTATTGGGAAAGCAAACCCATGTGGGGTTGCTTCCCCCGCTTTCCTTCCCATCATTTCCTTTTCTTTCTCTTCAGTTTGGTTGAGTAGAGAGCTCGGTTCTCTCTCTCTCTTTCTCTCTCTCTCTCTCTCTCTCTCTCTCTCTCCCACCCTCCCTCCCTCTTTCTTTATTCTCCATGGTTGCTCATGCTTTGAGCTGAGTGGGGAGTCTTTGGAGTGAGATTTTGCAAAAGTGTTGTAAATAAAAGTCGGAGAACTTGTCGTAATTTTCGCAATGGTGGTCTTGGATCCATGATCGGGCGATGTTTGCATTTTCGGATTTGCTTTTCTTCATATTTGATGTAGGGACTTTCTTCATATTATTACTTTAAAGCTATGTTAGGGTTATTTTGAGAAAATATGTTATTATAGGAGGTATTGCATATATATATATATATATATATTTAGATTTTTGTTTGGTAATTTTTGGAAGAAAAATTATGTTGAAATGTTAAGAATATTGATATGTTGACATTGATTTGGAAAAATCACCTTCTGTTGAATTTTTTTTTTGCTAAAAATCCAAAAAATTAAATTTTAATAGTTGTATGGGTTGTATCTACATCATATTATGATTAGATGATTTATTTTGAGAAATATAAAGTTGAAATATTTTTCATCTTTGATTTTGGAATTTATTTTTGAGAAAAATAAATTGGTATTGAGGAATATTGTGCAAATTGTTGAGTTGGGATTATAGAGTTGTTGTGAGATTAAAAACTCTAAAAATGTTATATTCATGATACTTTATGGAATGTGATGTGTTAATGATTAAGTTGTGTTCATTTTTGTGAAAATGAAAATGTGAAATATGGATTTTTGAACTCACAACCTTGAAAATGTTACTCTTGAGCATATTTTTATAATTTTTGATGTAAATATCATGTTGATTAGGTTATTTTAGAAAAAGTAGTGAAATTGTTATTTGTAGAGATTTAGAGAAAATTGGCTAGGCATGAAATGTGGGTGTATTTGAGAGATGAGACATGTGAGGTTAATTTTGGTATTATTAATTTGGAAGATGGTGAAAATAATGAACTTACTAATTTAATGAATTAAATTAGTTTGGTTAATAATTTAAATCCTTCGTAATTAAAGGGGTGTTATTGGGTCTAAATTCCTAACTTTCAATATTATAAGATTAAAAGTGATGATGTTGATCAAGTATGAGGTTTGGAGAAATAAGCGAGATTAAGTTGATGCGGTATGGTATTTGGTTCCTAGTTTTACTAGTTGAGTTATGTTATCATAATATTACATAAAATTCATATATGAGATATTTGAATTATTTTGGCGGATTTTGACAAAAAAAAGAGAAGAATATGATTTTAGCTCGTTTGGAGCAAATGGATGAATTGGATTAAAACAAGAATGAGTTATCAAAACTTTTAATTATTTATTTATTTTCCTTGGTTTAACTCGATGGGGTTGATGTTGATAATTGGAAAGTGAACACCGTGTTATATTTTATAATTATAGTCAAGAGAAGATTTTGATAGAATTGATTAAGTGTTGGAATGTTCACTTATGCTTATGAGAATTATGATTGAACTTGAAAATCCCAAGATTTTACTTGCATGAGAAAAATGGAAATTTGATTCTATTTAATGTTTGGGAAGGGGGGAGTTTTGGAAAGATTATAATTACATTTCATTGATAAAGTATGTGAGTTAGAAATTGATGAAACCTTGAACTCATTTTGGTGTCATATGTTATTGCTATTGATGAACCTATTGCTTAAAAGTTTTGGTTTTGGTAACCGGTAGAGGATTACCATGTTGGTAATTAGATGAGGAGGTTCTTGAAAAGGTAAGAAAATGTTTGATTTTGGAAGTTTGTTTTATATAAAGAATACTGTTGAATTGTCTTGAAAAGACTAAGTTGGAAATTGTTGATTTATATGTGGTAAATACATGAACATTGACATTATTATATTATCTCTTGGGATTGTATCATGGTATTACATTGACAGAGATATGAAAATTGATCACAATGGAGCATTGTGTCGTGGAATTGAAATTGGAACTATTCTAATGCATTGTTACATATTGCATTACCATTCCATTTCATTGTTATCATGGATTTCGAATTGCAATTGAAAACTATTGTTTTGAGAAAGGAATTGTTTTTGGTGAAACAAGATCATTTTGATTTGTTTTGGGTAAATACGTTGGCAAGTTCGGATAAGGGGTGTAGTTTGATGTTGGTTAAGTTGGCCTGAGTGTCAAGGGTGAAAGACCGAAAACAAGCGTGGAGGAGGTACCACTGCCCTTCCGGTGAGAGACCTGTAAAGTGGGGATTTGGTAGTACTTGATATGCCTACTTGCAGACACTAGCCTAGGGATTACCCGAGTCGTATTTACCACCTTGGAATTTTATTGAAATTGTTGGATTAATGTGTTTTCAAATTGGCATTGTGCATAAGATTTTCAAAAGATGAGAAAAATATTTTGAGTATGACATGGCATATGCATTCATCTCATAAGACTGTATAAAATGTATTTGATGTTTTGTTAGATGTCATTATGAATTGTTTAATTATTTAATTCCATTGATAATGAGATAATTGAATGAATTGAAAATGATATCATGTTGCTATTGAAGCATGTTTATTTATTTAAGGTAACTGGTTGTGGTTAATTAAATAAATTGGATTTAAGAGATTATATAATCAAATCATATGATTTGACATGATATAATTTCACGTATATGTATGAGTACCTTTGTACCCGCATATCTTCTAATGTTTTAATATGGGATTGTTTGGTGAGGTAATGGTTGCTCACCCCTTGCCTGTACATGTGTACATGGAATGGTTTTCAGATTTGAAGATCAAACAATGGGTTTGACTATTTCATAAGTGTAATGTAGTGATGGATTGTACTACTTCATTTGTTTGTTTGGCTGACTACTATTTTTTGTAAAGAGCAGTATCCTCTCTTTTATTGTAAGCCTCAAGGCATTTCTTTTATTTGTATGAAAATGTCTTTGTTGTATCACGAGAGGAAACATATATATTTAATTATTCATCATTTCATTAAAGGATGAATTGTCATTTGTAAATGAACTTAATTAATGAATATTGGTAATGTTATCCGAGTAATAAAATTTGGGGCGTGACACCTAGACCATTCGGGGATGGCATCACGAACCATGGCCTTTTTGAGATATCATCTACCACCTGCGAGTGTGGGGTTGTCTAACTGGTACCTGGGCCGGGTATTCTATTAAGAGGTTCTAATGGATGCACCATGTTATCATTTTTTTTGATTGAAATGTTTGAATGCTTTTAGAAGTGTGACATGATATTATGCTTTGCAAATGAGATTGAAATTCATTCATTTACCACTTTACTATAATATTATTCATTGGGCAATGTCTCACCCCTCACTTTTATATGTATGTATGTAGGTGCAAGAGACACAAATAAGAAGTTAGCTCTGTGAAGTTCATGTTTATATGCTAGTTTAATGGCTCGGGTCGAGACCTGACCCTTATTTCTTTTCATATAAAGATGTTGTATTATAAAGGTCTCTATCGAAAATTGGACTTAAACTTGAAAATTTTCGAAGGGTAAAAATTGGGTTTCTCAAAACTTACAATTTTGAAAATAATTTTTAGCGGTAATTATTCCTTATATATTCAATAGTCTAATTTGATTTTATGAGATTTTTTTCTATAAAGTATTAACCCCTTTACTTCAACATCAAACTCAGAAATTTCTATCGAAAAATTACTTTTGTACTAAAAGTAGGGGAACCGCTTTTTGATTTAATTGAATTTTCATTTTCATTTTTTTTTGAATTTTTCTTTGAATCCAAATGGGGGGTATTTCCTTATTTATATTGCAAACTTAAGTAAATGAAGCATTTACTTAAATGGTTACAAATGGAAATAAGGTTGATGTGTAGGGAGTGCTTTAGGAACGGAGTCTATGAGCCTATGTCTGTCCAACAAATCTCAGTTTGTTCGAGCGTAGGAGTGAGCGCTCAAGCGGTCTGCTCCTCACACCTGGGATTCTAGAAGCCTTCATTCTTCACTCGAGCGCAAGAGTGAGCACTCAAGCAGTTTGTTCGAAGTCAGCTTCTTAAAAATCGACTTTTGCTAATTTCTCACTTTTTCATTTCCTCACTCCCTCTATCACCTACTTCCAAAACCCTAACCCAAAACTCTTGATTCCCTCATTTCTACTATAAATTCATTTGTCAAGCCCCAAATTTTAATTACTAGAAAACATTACCAAAGCCTTTAAATTAGGTGTTTTTTATTATTTTTTTATTTTTATACAAATATCTATTACACTTGAGTAATAGAAATACAATAAAACATGTTCTCTCTCTTAATGAATATTACAATGATAACATTACTTGTCAATCTCTTACTGAGAAGCTACAATTAAATAAAAATACAAATACAAGATCCATCACATCTACAATGAAATTACATATAAAAAGACACACGGACTTCTTAACTCTTCAATCATAGAATCCACACTTTCTTCCTGTAAAAAGATAAATACAACAGGGGTGAGCACTAAATGCCCAGTAGGAGTCTCATATTTCTCAATCAATAACTAACACACAGATAGAAATGATCATCCATGCAGGGTGATACTATATAGTAGGGTGACATTTTATAATTTTTAAATATCATAAGGAGGTGCCTTTTTCTCGAAAACTATTTAAACACCTTTAAGAAAAACCTTTAGCCATTAAAAATTATCTCTTAACCTTAGAAAACCATAAATCTTTGTGAAACAACATATTTGAGAAATAACATCATTTAAAAGTTATTAACCAATTCTTAAGATATTTCTCATTTAATTTCCATTTTTAATATTCCTCTATGTCTTTCATTCTTCCTTTCTACTCATTATATTTATTTAGAACACCATAAATTTAAGTTCCCTAATTTGTTTACAGAACAACTCTCATAATTTACCTTTATTGCCACAACTACTTCATTAAGTTCACTATACCCAATCCATAATCCTCTTACCCATTTTTGGTTTCCATTCTTTACAAATAATATCTATGCACATCTCCTCTTTAAACCAAATTACACATCAATATGCAATTTCACAAATTCATCACAAGTCACAAATAACATCATCAACTCAACACACTTCTTAACACATATCTCAACACAATTCACCTTTGCCGACTTACTACGGTGGGACAGCGGGCACCCAATTCGTAACACTTTTCACCTTTTGCCGGCTATTATACGACAGGAAGTGAACTCCCAAAAACCATTTTCTCAAAAGCCATTTTCTTCCAAAAACCATATATTTTTCCAAAAACCATTTTTCAACTTTTTAAAACCATTCCCCCACATTAGCCGACTACTATACGGCGGGATGTGGGCATCCAAAGCATTTTCGAAAACCATTCGTTTTTCCACTTTTGCCGGCTACAATACGACAGGACTGTGTGGACACCCAAAAATCATTTTTCCACTTTCGCCGGCTACTATACGACGGGACTGTGTGGACACCCAAAAACATTTTCCTACATTCGTCCAGCGATAAGCCTAGACAGGGCAATTGGGCACCTTTAATCCAAACCACCCCGACATTTGCTAGCTACTATACGGTGAGACGTGGGCCCCCAAAAAAAACATTTTTCTTCAATTTTTATGACCATCCCCCACATTTACCGGCTATTAATACGGACGGTCGTGGGCACCGAAAAACCATTTTCAACTCCCCGCGCGGGTACCAACACAACACCACCCAACACAACTCAACCCAAACTCCACACACCCAACACAACTCAACTCAAACTCCACACACCCAACACAACTCAACCCACACTCAACACAACCCAACACAACGCAACTCAAACTCAACATAACCCAACACAACACAACTCAACACATCTCACCATGATTCAACACAATTCAACATAATCAACACAATTCAACATAATCACCATAATTCAACATAATCAACACTATTCAACATGATTCAACTCAACACCGCTAAATGTAATTCAACATAATTCACGGTGAACTCTTAAATTTTCATTTCATCATTTCATCCCAAGGTTCATGTCATCTATATCATTAACAAATATTTTTCCCCAAATTTCATTTTATATTATTGCATGATTTACAATGTCCATAATAAAGGTTCAATCGTTAATTTTTAATATAATTTTCAAACATTTCCAAAATTCAATTAAACTTGTATATACACAATTCAATACCTCAATTTCATGATTCTACTTTCAATTTGGGTAAAATCATTAATTATCATCATGAATCAACTTAGGGTTTTCAAGGAAAAATTAAGATTTTCAACAAAAATTCAAACTTCTTAAACCATTACTTCTAATTCCAATTTTCCTCTTGATTTTACACCTAAGGTTCATAATCCACCATATTAACCCAACCATTGAACCCCCAACACTTCAAACCCTAAACCCCCAAATCTTATGATGTACACTATATGCTCAAAAATAGAGATTTTGCATGTATATGATCAAAATACCACAAATCTATCTATTTACGGAAGTATTGAAGAAGAATTAGGACCCCTACCTCAAGAATCGAGCAAAAGAGCAAGCTTTGAGAAGAATCTTTCGCAAATCTGAAATTCCAATCGGTAGAAAATATTGATCTTTAAGCCTCTTCACTTTCTTGGTAGGAGATCTTGGCCAATCCTTAGGGAAATGGAAGGTATTTGAGGTCAAAACCCCAGGGTTTTTGGACCTAGGGTGAGAGGGATGAAGAAGGAAGAGGAAAGTGTGAAGAATGATCTAGAAAAGGCCCTTTAAACTTGCTGAATTTGCACAGTCCGCTCGAGCGTCTATTTTCACGCTCGAGCGTACCTGCTTCCAGCACAGATTCTAAAACTTCAAACAGGTATAACTCTCCCATCCGGACTCCGTTCTAGGTAGTTCTTGTGTCCAAATTGAAGCCCCGGAAACAAGCTTTCCAATGGTTATAGCCTCACACCCAAATTCAAAGTGTGGAAAAATAAAAGGGCAAAAGAGTGACGGCTGTTCGTAAAATGATTATCCAAATTAAAGTTTTTGGTCCAATCTTACTTTACCATCATGTTACCATCTCAATCAGTACCCCAAAATAAAATAAGGAGGTTCCAAATACACTAATAAAATGTCAAGGGCAATCTCGCTTCCCACGCTCGAGCGCGCGCAAACCAACAAAGCTGTCCGCTCGAGCGACCACTCCTACGCTCGAGCGAGAATTCACAACTCTCAGAATTTCGGACTGTCTGCAAAAATGCTAGGAACCTCTCAAGTCCGCTCGAGCGTCAACTCCCCCGCTCGAGTGGAGGGAAAAATTCTGGATCGTTACATCATCTTAGTCTTCCAAGATAAGTGAAGAGCAAACTTAGATCAAGGTTTACACAGATTGTTTTGCATTTTCTTCAAAGTTCTTGTTGGGCTTCCATCTCCTTGTCGCCATTCTTGAGCTAGAAATACTTTTAATCTTGTATATCTATATTTTGATTTGATTATGTGATAGATTTCATGATATATGTGTGGTATGAGAGGGGTGATTTGATTTAATGGACATTAATGGAAGAAAGGGGCTTTGCCTCAATAATTTTGTAATGATTGAATATTCTTTGATGAAAACAACGTTTATCTCATGATTCTTGGATTTAAAGAGAATAGGAGGAAATGTAATGCCTCAAATATCTAGCCCAAATGATAAGATAATAATCATGGCTCTTTCAAGGAAAACGGAATATAAATCTCCAAACTTACATTACATGATACAATAGTTCTACATGCAACAATACATTAATCCAATAACAAGTAAATAAACAAATAAATATCCCCAAGGGTTTACAAGTTTCCAAGGCTTGAGCCTGGTTACACAAAACGGTTATTCAAATCCACACAAACACAGTTCTTGGCTTACACACAGAGTCACAGCAAAATAAGAGCATTATACTCCTAACACACATACTTCTACGCCCCTAGTTGGGTGAGATCATTACATCTTTTCCTGCACAAAATCCCATAGGGTGAGCATAAAGCCCAGTAGGAAATTCTTAACAAAGTATATATATTTTATACAAGTCTCAAGAGATGAAATGCACATGCCATGCTATATCCTTTTTGAAGATAAATCACATTTTCATCTTTTGAAAACCATTATGCTCAATGATATCATGCAATTTCAATTGTTCAAAACTTAACAATTTATTTCAAGGGCGGTAAATACGACTCTGGTAATCCCTAGGTCGGTGTCTGCAAGTAGACTATACAAGTACTACCAAATTGTGATTTTTACCAGTATTAGCCGGAAGGCTCGACACCTATCCGCGTAGGTTTTCAGTCTTTCACCCGGGACTTTTAGGCCAACTTATTCAATATCATCTACACCACTATCAAGACTTACCAACGTATTTACCCCAAAACCATTCCATGAAAACTTGTTTGTCAACATTCTTTTCTCAATGCAAGTTTTCAAATCAACTTTCAAAGTTTAATGTAATCAAATGAATTGATATGCCAATTTCACAAGATGAATATAAATACTTTTATTCCAATTCATCATCCAAGGAATAACACAATTCCCTTTCCTCAAGTATCCTCAACAATTAGTTATTTCAAAACCATTTCAACGTTTTGAACAATAATTTCCAAAATGAACAACAATCCTCATATTCCTTGAAATTTATCATTTATATAAATATAAATAAGAAAATTTCCAAACATCCATTTATTTTGACACCAAAATAATATAACAATATCATTCATGAATTTTCAATCTTCTAAAAAAAATCCCTAAATTTTTGGTTTTCTCACCAAAACTATACAACTCAAATCTTTTGAAAGAAAACTTTTCAAAATCATATTTTCTTCAATCAACGAAAATCAAAACCCATAAGATCATTTTAAAAGAACAAGAGACAAACCCACTTTCAAAATCGCTCAACTTCTCGAATCAACAATCAATTTTCAAAGCTATCGAAAGATGATTTTGAAAATCATCTAGATCTTACAAATATATATATATATATAACTCTAAGAAAATCCCTACCTTAAGTTTTGAAGAAGAAATGAAATGAAACCCCCAAAATCAACGGTGTCGAAACTCGATCTTCACCGCACACAACGAAACCCTCGAGAAGTTAACCAACTTTGATGAAGAACTTATGGCAGAACTCTAATGGAGCTTGAGAAATCAAGGTTTTGATCTAATTTGGCGTAGGGAAACGTAGAGAGAAGGGATAGGAAAGGGTTTTTAGAGAGAGAGAGATATACAAAAGTGATCTGAAATATCAGATTCACTAACAGATATAACATGGTTTGCTCGAGCGTGGAAAGCCTCGCTCGAGTGTCAAATACACTTTCCCAGTACTTTTGTAGACAAGTCAAACTTCTGGAACCAAACATTCTTTGCTCGAGCGCATAAACGGCCGCTCGAGCAGACAAGCAACTTCTAATGCATTTTGCATTTTTGCTTCGGGACGTTGCCCCTCAACCCTACCAAGGCGTTGCCCTAGGACCCGCCAAGGGGCGCTGCCTCCTGGACCCCCGTGAGCTGACCGGGTAGCTCAATCCCTACTAGGGCGCTGCCCTTGGACCTGCCAAGGGGCGATGCCCCCTTGGGCAGTTCGATCCCTGACATACTCAGAGAAGTGGCAAAACTTGGATCGCTACAAGAAAAGCCCCCAATTCATGCAAAACCCTGACTATTGATTATGGTTCTTTGTTTTGGAATTGAATGGGAAATGAATTGTGGACATGAGGATGTGTTTAGACATCTTGTGATGAGACAAATTTAGGGATTTGTTTAAATGATATGTTGTGTGATGTATTTGGTACTTGTGCGGGGAAGTTAGGTGTCTACGTGCCCGATCGTGTGAGGACGATAAATGTGAAAAGTTTGAGGTGCCCACTAGCCCATCCGTGTGAGGATGGAGAATATCGGATTGTTTGGGAAGATTTTATATTCTTTTACATATATACTCATGTGAATTTGTTTTGAATAAAAGTTTTGGCGCAACATCTTTTGGGTTACACATGATTATATCGAATATTTATATACCTAGTTAAATGTATTCTCTACTGGGCTATTGCTCATTCCTATAACAACAACCCTTTAAGTCATGAACCTTTTGTAGAGCACAGATGCTCATTTGTTGTGTCTGTTGTGATTAATTAATGGGCTAATGTGTTCAGATTATTTTGTTTGTTTACTATTTTGTTTTGTGAACCAAACCGAAAGTTTTGGGAAATTGTAAGCCATTAAGGCATTTTAGTATATTTGTTCTCCCCTATCTTTTGAATTGCATGTATTCTTGTACTAATGGGAACTGCCCAGTATACTATCAAATGGAAGTCCAATGATAAAGAGAAATGTTTTGGGCATCATATATTTTCCCATTATTAATAGATACGTATCAATTTATGATCAGTGTTTGGAAATGTAACGTATAAACAGACAATGGTTGAGTTGATTTTATTGGGGCGTTCCATTAGAGTCAAGGGAGTTGTAATTGGCCTTGTACATGTTGTATTCCTACTAAAAGATTATGTAATCAAGAGTGATGCATATTTCATTTTGTGTAGCTAAGCACTACTTTGAATATATGTTTTAATAAACTTAATAGACTCAACTAAAGTAATTAAAGGCTTCCGCATATTAATAAAATGAGATTTGTCCTAATTATCATAAGGGTCCAACTTGATTTTTGTTTAGTTAGGCCTTTGGTAGTCAGGGACTATTGGTTAGTCACTATACTATCCTGTTTGGACGAGTTGGGGTCGTGATAGAGAATGAGAATCTCTTTATTCTCGTTGAAGCTTTTCTTACCTTGTCATTATTTTAAGTTATATTCATGATATTGTCGTCTGTGTTGGAATGGTTTCTCTCCTCTTTACCCTCATTTTTTATTCTCTTTGCCTTTTTTATTCCTTGATAGTTTAGATTTAACTTAGATGTCATTATTTCATATGTTTAGCATTAGAAACATGCAATCGAGTCTGAACAATCTTCATTTTAAGTTATGTGATACGTGCTTTAATGATTCATTTGCCATCTTGCTAGTGTCCGAGCTCTTAAGATGCATTGAGTGCAAACCTCGCATTAGATATGATATCTAAGATCATGTATTGTTTTCTAACCCTTTACTGTAGCAACCCTCACTTTATCCTAGCCATGCTTATGTACATTTTTACATGATCCTTGTATTGATTAAGCTTGCATCTTTGCAGATTTTGATTAGTTTCGTTTAAGTGTTGCTTGCATGTTTTGTTCCTTGCTTGGTGTGAGTTTAGCCGAGGTCATCTTAAGCCTAGGTTACACATTCGAACTTCTTACACCTAGGACCATCTTGGAACCACTTTGGTTGACCTCCACCCTCACCCTGACATGTTGGCCAAGATGTCATTATCTAGGCCGAGGTGTTCATCACCAAGGCCGAGAGGTGTATTATCTAGGCCGAGATGTTATACCAAAGTGATCTTGTTCCTAGACTGGTACGACCTTGACCGAGGTGTGGCACATCTAGGCCAAGGTGTGGCACATCTGCCAAGTGTTGTCTTTCCTAGCCGAGATCATTGAGACCTTACTTGTCGAAGCCTTGCCCTAGCCGAGATCATTACCCGCCAGAGTGCCCTTGTTACCGTGCTTGTCATACACACTTTGTCATGCTCTTGTCTTGTCATTCTGTCACCTTTTTTAGGAGATCCAACCAGCCGTTGCCACATGTCCCAGCTAAGGGTTAAGTCAGCCGGCAGAGTTAGAAACATATCATTTTTTCATACCTTTTGCTTTGTAGAGAGAGAAGCTCTAGGAAGTGGAAGGAGGAGTTCTTGAGGGAAAAGTAGATTTCCAAGCTTGATCCTTAGAGTTTAAGCTGTTGGATCCGTGTTTTGAGGTTAGAATCTTGATTTACTCTTGTTATTCTCTATGTTGATCCGATTGCATTGCATGATCTAGCATGATTCATGAGCCATGCATTGATTTAAAGTTGTTTTAGAAAGAGAAAATGGTGTTCTTGTGTTCTTGAAGAAAAACCATGTTTTGATTCGAAAGTTTGTATCAAGATCCATGTTTTTGTGTTTGTTTTCTTAGGATCTTCAAGTATGGGTACCCAGGTCCATGTTTTCAAACTCATAGCATGAAATCTCAGATTTTGAATAAAGAAGTTATGATTTTAGCATTTCATGTTCTTCACGTCCTTGTCCTTCATGTTCTTCAAAGGGAAACCCAGTTTTTCCCGACTTCATTTCCTTGAATGTGGTCGTCGGGAACACACCTCGGCCAAGAGGTGTGGGACCTCGGCCTAGACCTGGTTAGTACCCAGCATGTTTTCCTGAGGTGAAAAGGTAGTGTTGTAACTCCCAGCATGTTTTGCTTTGTTTTGACTTGATTTTTAAAAGAAATGCTGAGATCCTTTCCTGTCATAAGGATGCATTTCATATCCATCTTTGAGCATCTCTTCTTGTCTTCTTGAAATGCATTCAATGAAATTTATTATGTGCTTGTAGGCCTTGGATCCTTGCATGTAATTCCTACACCCGAAGAACTATGTGAGTGGTATTTTTAATAAAGCTATGTTATAATGTTTTGATGAAAGCTTTGCTTTGCTTTGTTTTGGAAAAGTATTTGATCAAGCATGAACGATTATCCCTAGTTTTTGGTATCAAGTATTATATTTGTTTTGATGACAAAGTCCTTAGTGTCAGGGGACTATAATGCAACTGCACCCTTGTTTTGAAAGTCCTTAGTGCCAGGGGACTATAATGCAACTGCACCCTTGTTTTGAAAGTCCTTAGTGCCACGGGACTATAATGCAACTGCACCTTTGTTTTTCCACTGACGATTTTCCGTGTGGGTTTGTTTGTCCGGAATGTCATCCCTTGTATTATATCGATGCTAGTAAGCATCCCTTGAAGATTTGAAAGACTTGATTGATGGACGTGGTTCATCCCTTGATTTTGTATAAGTTATGCTATGTTTTGTTTGAAAAGAGATCTTGTATATCATTCATGCAAAACCTTTATTACTGGTATCATTCACTGAGTATCCAAGCTCACCCTCTCTATATATATGTAGGTGACGAGCAGGAAGGCGGTGACGCCTAGATGATTGTTGCAAGATGTTTTTGGATTCATGTTTGTAGCATCTTGAAGATTATGCTTCTTGGCCTGTAGTTATTTCTTTTGTATATGTCGGCTTAAGAAGCCTTTTGATCAAGATGTATTTTGTACTTTATTTTGTTGTATTCAAGTTGTAAGCTATATTAAGATGTATGTCATTTCATTTGATCTATGCACAACTCTTGTGGACTATTTAGTTTTAAATTTATTGTTTCCGCACATGTAAGCCCCATATGTATACTCTGATTGTGTGTGAATCTTTGCAAGTTGGCCTTTGGTAATCTCGAATTACTAGCCATCACGGCACCGTTCTACTAAAGGCGAAATGGGGTCGTGACATTTACGCTCTTGGCATGATGTAGAGAAGTATTAGGTGAACTTTCATTTTTGCATCTTGCTTGTGATCGCTTCTTATTATGATTAGCATATTACCATGAGGCTATCTACTTATTTGTTATATCTTTATGATTACTCATTGCATGGAGGTCTCATTGCCTAAGTTGGGATGGTTCCGATCTCTTTGTGCGGCGGGTATCTCATTTTCTTTGGGATTTTCACTTTTCAAAACTTTTTCTAAAAACAACGAGAGATTAGAGCATTCCAAAGTAGGTGATTTGGTCTGTACTTGTTTGTCCCATGCAGTGAAGATAGCAATAATAATTGGGTTATATGACCATGTCATGCTAATAAATCTCATATCATAGTAGAGGCCGATATTTGATTGGGTGAGTTGAGAGGTGCTCAATTCACAACCTTCCCCCCCTCATACCTAAGTTTCCAGGCCGAGACACTTTGGTTACAACGAATCATGGCCTTTTGGCACGAGTCATGGATTTCCAAGTTTTTCCCAGAAGATTAAGTAGCGATTCTAAGTCTAGTAATGTAGCCCATCTTTGGCATTTCTTGTGATTGGTATATTTTCTATGAATTTTCTAGATTTGGACTCTCATTCCATTTCGCATTTCACTTGTGGAACCAAACTGAGAGTTCTAAACTGTCGAGCACACTCAGATCCCTCGAGACTCCCACACAAACCATGAGTTAAACACTATCTTATTGGTCAATACCCTTTTGAATTGACCACTCAAATAAAGTGAGGGCAATAATCAGCGATCAAAGTCTTCTTAAATCAAGTTATCGACTTTAAGCGCTTAGATGCATTGCAATTTAAATATTCACATGTCGTACATATTGGCACATTTCATTACTGTGCCATTATGTATTTCAATTATAAATATTCACGTCATACTTATTGGCACACTTCATTACCATGCCATTATGTATTTCAAAGCAATTTATTAATCAATGTCAATATTAGTAGCTTTTAGTATTGAGACCGCGCCTTTTAGTCTTCTTATATGGCCTTAAAATACCTTCTTATCCAAAATTGAGACCAATTATGTAAAATATGAAACACTAAACCTATTTTGTACCAGATTTTAAATACCATTTCATTTGTCACCCATTGTAGACACTCCATTTTTGACCGCCCTTAAGACTTGGGCGCCTCAAGTTGATCACTCGGTGATGAAAGTTGTGCTATGCAAACGTTCGATTTCTTCAGCAAGGAGGGCTTCTAACTCCCAATCTTACACCCTATTTTGGACCAAAACTATTTTGACCAAAATTATTTTAGACCTTAAAACCCTCTCTTTCAAAATATTTTTGAAAATGTTTCTACGATGTTCCGAGGCTCGCATTTCGTTAAATGTTGCGCTTTTCGGTAAACCGATCAAGGACAATGGAAATAAATGAAAGCGGTGAACTCTTTGAAAAATCTTTCAAAACATCTTATTTAAAGGTTTGGAGTTGAAGAAAATAAGAGGAGAGGGGAGAAAACTAGTTTGGGAGAAGTTAGGCATGAATCTGGTTAGGACAAAACTGAGCATCCTTCACTAAAATTAGCATATCAATTTTCACACTTAGAATTTATATGTGAGGCTTCCACCATTGGAAAGTAGACTTCCAGGGTTTTAATTTAGAGTCAAGAATGACTTAAAACAGAGTTCGGATGGAGGAGATATACACATTTGAAGTCGGGCCTAGGAAGCAGATTTTTGTAGCCGGCCTATGACGACCCCAAAACGTGTATAAGGAATTATCTTTATTTACCTATGGGTTAATGTGCTTTAATGTGATCATATCTTTTGAATTGAAGCATTATCTGTTGAGTTATAACTTTAAAATTGAAATTACCGACCTTTATGGGTTCAGAAATCAAAATTGAGTACTTGTTTATGTTAATGGGAATTTTTAGAGCTATTTGGAAAATTTAATTGGAAATTTATTTTGTGATTCGTTAAGGTGTGTTTGGGCGGTTAACTTTGCACTGCAAATTGAAGGCCTTAGAGGCTTCTGAAACCAGAACAGATTATATAGTTATGATCAGCATAATTTTTAGAGTCATCTGGGAAGTTTAATTGAAATTTGATTTTGTACGATCCGTAAGGGTGCGTTTGGCTCTCCCTATTATGATAAGCTTATGTGTGTAATACATATATATATATATATATATAAATATTCCATATGAGTTGTGGAACTCATCATTTTGGAGTCAAAACAAAATATCTGAGGGAGAGAACCGAGAGAAAGAGAGGACAAAGGAGAGAGGAAGCTTCTCTAAGAGAGAGAGAGAGAGCTCACCATTCATGGGAGCTTGAAGATCAACCATGGAAGCTTGCGGAAATTGAAGAGAACTAAGAGAAAGACAAAGATTGAACTAAGGTATGGCAATCTATCTTGAATCCTTATGTTTAGAGCATCAATTTCATGAAATCATAATGATATTGGAAGATTTGAACCCATTTGGGTTAGGGTTTTATGTGAGTATTTACTTGAACTAAATTTAAAGAATTAGAATTTGGGTTCTATGATTTTGTTTATGATTGGAGCTCAACCTTATGAATACCACATGAAATGAGCTTTAGAATTGTCCAAAGAATAAGATCATGCAAGAATCAAGTATATTTGTGGGTTGTGCTTTGAGAACTTTGAAGATCATGAAAGATAAAGCATTGATCTTGAACATTGAGGCAAGATTGGTTTGGTTGAAATGGAATTACACTTGATTGATGTTAGTTTATCATATTGTGGTGTAATTTTACATGTTTTTTTGATGATTAGAGTTGAAATCTAGCTTAAATAGTGGAAAAACAAGTGTTAGAGCCAACAAACTTTTTGGGACAGCAAAACGGACCCAGAGCCACACATGCGGCAGTCCATTTCCAGCACCAACTTTGATTTTGCTAAAAAAGCACGTGGTCCCACATGTGCGGCCCAATTCCCGCAGGTGCGGCCAAGTTTCCCGCAGGTGTGGGACTGCTCTATTCAGCCAACTTCAAATAAGCATATATCTTGCATCCGGACTCCGTTTTAAGTGATTCTTGAGCCTAAATTCAAGCCCTGGAAGTCTAGTTACCAATGGTGGTGGTCTCACTCCCAAATTATTAGCACACAAATAGATATACCCAAATTAGTGAGGATTGTTCATTTTCGGTCCAACCATTTCATGCCGTTTTCTCCCCTAACCCAATCCCCTTCCATTTTTTCCTATATTCCTTGATATGACTTATGATCCATTGGAGACCTATTAAGGACTAATGAGTTTAAAACCACCAAGGCTAATTGATTAAAGAACAAGAAAGAGATTGATTGTATTCTCATATTATGCTATGTGCATTGTGTTTGTAGGTCAAGACGAGGACACCGTCCCATTGCTACCGGAAGCCCATCACTGTGAGTAATAGTAGTGTAACGATATGTTCCACTTATTTCTTGTGCTTATGATTTATATATCGTTGTTTAAGAATGACATATACTATTGATATCGCGCTCTGATTGAATTAACGGACATGATTGAATGATGGCATCGATATGGACCTAAGGTCGTTCTGTTCTTATTAATAAAAGTGGGCCCGAGGCCGTTCTACATTACATGTGGATATGAATTGTTTATGACTCATGGCCCTAAGGCCGAGAGAGATGGAGACATGCCGATGTTCCATCTACCCTATAATGATATGAATCACACATGATTAATGGCTCTAACGCCAAGGGAGTTGGAGACATGCCGATGTTCCATCTTCCCTACATTGCTCTGGACATCTGTCGTTATGTAGGCCTGAGGCCGTTCTGTATTACATGTGGGCCCGAGGCCGTTTTGAAATATGGTAATGGTTAAGACCTGTGTGTGGTTTGATAGATGTATATTTATATTATTCAAGGCTATGCTGAATAACCTAACTTCCTTAAATTGCTATTATTCACTAAGCCTTGCTCACTCCGTTATTATGCATATTTATGTAGGTGAGCCATCGGGGACCAACACTAGAATTGTATCGAGGTCCGTCTCTTTGTCAAGCCGCCGAGTTACACCTCCACATTAAGGCCTTAATTTTGTATTGGTGAATTATGTGGTTCATTGAATCTTATGTAAGTGCGTGTGAGATCTATATAAATTCTGTGATTGCATATGTAATTATGGAAGTGTATTTAAATGCTTAAATCTATTTAAGTGATCATATATGCACAAGCTCAATGGATGTTATCTTATATTGATGTTTGCTTCTGCTTAAGGCCCCGTATTTAAATACGTACTCATAAAATTTGTTTTGAGGTCTATGTGCGGGCTGGTCATGGACCAAACTTTTAGGGGCGTGTTTTGGTTGTGACCGTTGGTATCAGAGCATGAGTTATGATCTCATACACATGTCCATTGAGCATTAGAGTGTCTAGAATGCATTTAAGTTGCATATATCTAGTAACAGAATGATATGATGTGCATTTTGAAAGAAGTATGTGAGCTCGTACAATAAGTTAAGTATTGAGATTAAGAATAAGAATTCCAATGGACTTTGGGGTAATAAAAGAAGATCCATATGTATTGTTTCACCGACTGAGTTTTGTGACTAAAGAAGATTTGATAATTGTTATGAAATAAGAATGGGTTACATAATGAGTGTGATATTGGGGCTAAGGTTAAGAAGGATGTGGGATATTGGTGTTATCAGAATAATATTGGTGAATATAAGCATGTTTGTAGAAATGTGATGTGAACAGAGATTAAATGTAGTTCTATATGAATTTCATGTGAAATTAAACTATGAGGGATTTTGGGAAACTGAGGTTATAGTTGGTTAATAAAGTGTATGGAATTATGGCAATTGAGAAATGTGATGATTAATAATAGGTATGGGACTTGAGAGTTAGGAAATGGTTTGAAATAAGAAGTAGAGGTGAAGGAATTGCCCCACCCACGCCTTTGTATGCTTGTATGTGGCACTATGTGTTATGGTGTAGTTAATGAATGATACTCAATATGTTAACAGTCTGTATGTTATGACTCTAGAAGTAGATAATGGAAAGTAGGGATGAAATGGAAGTTAAGTTTTTGTTGAGGCAACTGGATAAGGTGGAAAGAACATTTCCAAATATGATGAGAATTATGTGAACATGTCATGAGAAATAAGATCAAAGGAAGGAATTAATTGTGAACTCGACGAAGAATCAAAGAATGTGGTAGGAAGTTTTATGTATGTTTGAATGACTATTGGAGAATGTAGAACCTTTGTAATAACCCTCATTCTTGTCTTAGCCACGTTCATGTGCATTTTCATGATTTTGTCTTGTTAAGCTTGCATTTGTAGACTTTGACTTGTTTTGCCTAAGTAAAGATCCCTGTCTTGTTTTGTGCTTATGTGTTTTGCCTAAGTGTTATATGCATGCTTTGTTCCTTGCTTGCTGTCTCAAGCCTAGGTCATGTTAAGCCTAGGTCATCTCAAGCCTAGGTCATCTTAAGCCTAGGTCACACCTTTGAACCTCTTACACCAAGGCCATTGAGCGCCAACACCTAGGACCATCCTGGAACCACTTTGGTTAACCTCCACCATCACCTAGGCATATTGGCCGAGATGTCATTATCTAGGCCGAGGTGTGCATCACCTAGGCCGAGATGTGTATCATCTAGGCTGAGATGTTATCATCTAGGCGTCCTAGATCTTTGATCTTTGCACCTAGTGATCTTGTTCCTGGATTGGTATGACCTAGACCGAGGTGTGGCACATCTAGGCCGAGGTGTGGCACAGCTAGGCCAAGTGTTATCCTTTCTAGCCGAGATCAGTGAGACCTTACTTGCCGAAGCCTATGTCCTAATCCGAGATCATTGCCTTGTCAGAGTGCCCATGCCACCTTACTTGTTGTACACACTTTGTCATGCTCTTGTCTTTTCATTCTAGCACCTTTTTGAGGAGATCCAATCTGGCAATGCCACGTGTCCCAGCAGAGGGTTAAGCCAACTAGCAGTGAAAAGCCCACATCATTTGTCATATCCTTGCCCTTGAAGAGAGATAAGCTCTGGGAAGCGGAAGAGAAATTCTTAGAGTGAGAGAGCTAGATTCCAAGCTTGATCTTTAGAGTTTGAATTGTTTGATCTGTGTTTTGAGGTTAGATTCTTGATCTACTCTTGTTGTTCTTTATGTTCATATAATCACATTGCATGATCTAGCATGATTCATGAGCCATGCATTGATTTAAAGTTTGGTTTTAGAAAGAGAAAATGAAGTTCTTGTGTTCTTCAAGAAAAGCCTTGTTTTGATCTGAAAGTTTGTAACAAGTTCTATGTTTTTGTGTTTGTTTTCAAGAAATCTTCAACTATGGGTACCCAGGTCCATGATTTCGAACTCATATCAGGAAATCTCAGATCTTGAATAAGAATTTATGATTTTTGCATTCATGTTCTTCGTGTTCTTCATGTTCTTTGTGTTCTTCAAGAGGAAACCCAGATTTCCAGACTTCATTTGCCTAAGTGTGGTCACTGAGACCCACTCTTACCTAGATCTCACACCTAGGCCAAGCATCGTATCTCACCTTGGCCTACCTTGCATGATCACTTGCACCTTAGCCTATCTTGCATGCACACCTAGGCCGACCACCACACACCTAGGCCAACCACCACACACCTAGGCCGACCTTGGTACACCCTTGTCGGCACCTTGTGACATCTTGGCAGGTAACCATACACCTAGGCCTAGGAGACCACACCTCGGCCAAGACCCCCTGAGTTCACCCAACTAGGCCACTTTTGCCTAGATCATCTCAGTGCATCCATTCCAAGACCTGGTTGGTACCCAGCATGTTTTTCCTAGAAGAAAAATAGTGTTTTGACTCCCAGCATGTTTTCCCTAGAAGAAAAACAGTGTTTTAACTCCCAGCACATGTTTTGCTTTGTCTTGACTTGATTTTGGAAAGAAATGCTGGGATCTTTACCCTCATGTAAGGCTTGTTTTGAAAATGCATTTCATAACCATCTTTGAACATTCCTTCTTGTCTTCTTGAAGTGCATTCAGTGAACTTTTATTATGTATTTGTAGATCTTGGATCCTTGCCTTAATCCCTACATCCGAAGAGCTATGTGAGTGGTATTTTTAATAAAGTTATGTTATAAAATTTTGATAAAGCTTTGCTTCGTTTTGGAAAAGTATTTGATCAAGCATGAATGGATTATCCTTTAGTTTTTGTATCAAGTATTATGTTTGTTTTGATGACATTCTTGGAAAGTCCTTAGTGCTAGGGGACTATAATGCGACTAGTACCTTTATTTGAGATATCTCCCTTGCCACCGACGGTCTTGTACGGGTGGGTTTTGTTTTGCCACCAACGATTTTCTGAGTGGGTTGTCTAACCGATTCCGGGTCGGCCACCAATGGTCATGAACGGGTGTGCTTCGATTCCGGAACAGTTATTCCTTTGTTTGTCAGAATGTCATCCTTTGTATTATGTAGATGTTAGTAAACATCCCGAGAAGCTTTGAAAGACTTTGATTGATGAACTTGATTCATCCCATGTTTTGTTACAAGCTATGATATGTATTGTTTTGATAAAGATCTCGAGTATCATTCATTCAAACCTTTATAACTAATATCATTTACTGAGTATCCAAGCCCACCCTCCCCTTTATATATATGTAGGTGACGAGCAAGAAGACGGTGACGCCTAAGATGTTATGTGCAAGATGTTTTGATTCATGTTTTCATCATTTTGAAAATTATGCTTCTTAGTTTGTAACTCATTTCTTTTTGTATATTTCGGCTTGAGAAGCCTTTTGATCAAGATGTAACATGTACTATATTTTATTTGTATTCAAGTTGTAAAACCATGTTAAGATGTATGTCATTTCATTTGATCTATGCACAGCTCTTATGGACTACTTAGATTTAAATTTGCTTCCGCACATGTAAGCCCCATATGTATACTCTGATTGTGTGTGAATTTTTGTAAGTTGGGCTTTGGTAATCTCGGATTACTGGCCATCACGACACCATTCTACTAGGGGCGGAATGGGGTCGTGACAACCTTTGCAAGTGGATAAATGGAACTTGAGCTAAATGTTATGATAAGTAGAGACACTTTGATTGGTGTTTTATGTGTTTGAGCTAATTGTGAGTAAAATGTTAGCTGGAGCCCTTTCGTTTATCTGAATCATTTAGCTATAGAACGAGTGGATCAGCGGGCTAAGAATATGTGTTAGGAATTTCCTTATTACTTGAAAAATCTATTTTATTGGAATGTTATATGGGTTTGATTTAATGCCTGAATGTAACATATTGGGAAGGTAAGAAAACGTTATTGGCATGCCTGTGTAAGTTATTTGTGACCTTCGACTTTCGGACCCACCTAACTAATTATCAATGAAGTATATAAGTTGTGAGGAAACCGCTACTGGGGTTAATGCGGTTAAAAATTTTTTTTTTGTGGACCTAGGTTTGCATTTGATATCACGGTTATGTTAGTTGCTTAATTTTCTCTGAAGATATTGGAACAAGAACATAGTAGCTTTATGGTTAATGCGTTTTATGATTGATGCCATGAAGTTGACTTTAAGACCCTCTAAGAAGACGTTAATTTTAGTGGTTGTTATTTTAATACGTTAGAAATTATGACAATAGGGGTTGACCCGTATTTGATTCTACTAATAACTTATGTTGGGAAGAGAAATTATGGTGTTCAATCTCAACAGGTAATTTCTTGTTACGAAATTTGGGTTGCTATTTGGAGTCTGTTAGAAATCTGATTCGAACTGATAAGTTTAATTCTGATTACTTGGGCCTTCATTGAAGTTGAGGACTTGAATCTAAATTTGGTTATTCAAAATTTAGACCTCATTTATCCCATCCATTATGTAGATAAATCGTTTGGTGATACTTTGAATTACCAAGACCATTGTTGTGAAGACATAACTTATTAGTGAGAAAGAGCCATAAAGTCGTTAATTTAGAACTCATTTGTTTATTCTGGGTTAATTGTTGTAGAATGCTTGTGCCATTTGAAATACGATTAAGTAGTGAGTATTTCCCTGATCTTTGAAGAATTATGAAATTCGGGATTGTTTATGAAAGTAAAGAATTTAAACCATGATTGATAGCTTATAAGTTGCTTGCACTCGAATACTTCATGAATACCCTTGAGGTTATGTTACCATTTGGAGTATATGGTTTATGACTTATGGATTAATAAATTAAAATGTACGAGGGTTGTGAATAATAAGATCATATTTGATGTTACTGAGCATTATTATCAATTGGGTTACCAATTATCCAGTAATGATGAATTAATTGTGATTCCTGGAACAAACTTCATTGTGATTCTAGGATTATGAACTGTTCAATAATTGAGGGATGTTGTATATCCAAGATGAAACTGAGCTATGGTATAAGATTGGGATTCATGAACCAGCCTTGTGTCAGGGTAAATCAAGTTTGGAGGACCAAACTTCTTAAGGTGGGGAGAATGTGACGACCGCAAAACACATATAAGGAATTATCTTTATTTACCTATGGGTTAATGTGCTTTTATGTGATCATATCTTTTGAATTGAAGCATTATCTGTTGAGTTACAACTTTAAAATTGAAATTACCGACCTTTATGGGTTCAGAAATCAAAATTGAGTACTTGTTTATGTTAATGGGAATTTTTAGAGCTATTTGGAAAAGTTAATTGGAAATTTATTTTGTCTGATTCGTTAAGGTGTGTTTGGGCGGTTAACGTTGCACTGCAAATTGAAGGCCTTAGAGGCTTCAAAAACCAGAACAAATTATATAGTTATGATCAGTATAATTTTTAGAGTCATCTGGGAAGTTTAATTGAAATTTGATTTCGTACGATTCGTAAGGGTGCGTTTGGCTCTCCCTATTGTGATAAGCTTATGTGTGTAATACATATATATATAAATATTCCATATGAGTTGTGGAACTCATCATTTTGGAGTCAAAACAAAATATCTAAGGGAGAGAACTGAGAGAAAGATAGGACAAAGGAGAGAGGAAGCTTCTTTAAGAGAGAGAGAGAGAGAGAGCTCACCATTCATGACAGCTTGAAGATCAACCATGGAAGCTTGCGGAAATTGAAGAGAACTAAGAGAAAGACAAAAATTGAACTAAGGTATGACAATCTATCTTGAATCCTTATGATTAGAGCATCAATTTCATGAAATCATAAGGATATTGGAAGATTTGAACCCATTTGGGTTAGGGTTTTATGTGAGTATTTACTTGGACTAAATTTAAAGAATTAGAATTTGGGTTCTATGATTTTGTTTATGATTGGAGCTCAACCTTATGAATACCACATGAAATGAGCTTTAGAATTGTCCAAAGAATAAGATCATGCAAGAATCAAGTATATTTGTGGGTTGTGTTTTGAGAACTTTGAAGATCATGAAGGATAAAGCATTGATCTTGAACATTGAGGCAAGATTGGTTTGGTTGAAATGGAATTACACTTGATTGATGTTAGTTTATCATATTATGGTGTAATTTTACATGTTTTTTGATGATTAGAGTTGAAATCTAGCTTAAAAAGTGGAAAAACAAGTGTTAGAGCCAACAAACTTTTTGGGACAGAAAAACTGACCCAGGGCTGCACGTGCGGTAGTCCATTTCCAGAACCAACTTTGATTTTGCTAAAAAAGCACGTGGTCCCACACGTGCGGCCCAATTCCCGCAGGTGCGGGACTGCTCTATTCAGCCAACTTCAAATAAGCATATATCTTGCATCCGGACTCCGTTTTAAGTGATTCTTGAGCCTAAATTCAAGCCCCGGAAGTCTAGTTACCAATGGTGGTGGTCTCACTCCCAAATTATTAGTACACAAATAGATATACCCAAATTAGTGAGGATTGTTCATTTTCGGTCCAACCATTTCATGCCATTTTCTCCCCTAACCCAATCCCCTTCCATTTCTTCCTACATTCCTTGATATGACTTATGATCCATTGGAGACCTATTGAGGACTAATGAGTTTAAAACCACCAAGGCTAATTGATTAAAGAACAAGAAAGAGATTGATCGTATTCTCATATTATGCTATGTGCATTGTGTTTGTAGGTCAAGACGAGGACACCGTCCCATTGCTACCGGAAGCCCATCACTGTGAGTAATAGTAGTGTAATGATATGTTCCACTTACTTCTTGTGCTTATGATTTATATATCGTTGTTTAAGAATGACATATACTATTGATATCGCACTCTGATTGAATTAACGGACATGATTGAATGATGGCATCGATATGGACCTAAGGTCGTTCTGTTTTTATTAATAAAAGTGGGCCCGAGGCCGTTCTGCATTACATGTGGATGTGAATTGTTTATGACTCATGGCCCTAAGGCCGAGGGAGATGGAGACATGTCGATGCTCCATCTACCCTATAATGATATGAATCACACATGATTAATGGCTCTAACGCCAAGGGAGTTGGAGACATGTCGATGTTCCATCTTCCTTACATTGCTCTGGACAGCTGTCGTTATGTGGGCCTAAGGCCGTTCTGTGTTACATGTGGGCCCGAGGCCGTTCTATATTACATGTGGGCCTGAGGCCGTTTTGAAATATGGTAATGGTTATGACCCGTTTGTGGTTTGATAAATGTATATTTATATTATTCAAGGCTATGCTAATTAACCTAACTTGCTTACATTACTATTATTCACCGAGCCTTGCTCACTCCGTTATTATGCATATTTATATAGGTGAGCCATCGGGGACCAACACTAGAATTGTATCGGGGTCCGTCTCTTTGTCAAGCAGCTGGGTTATGCCTCCACGTGAAGGCCTTAATTTTGTATTGGTGAATTATGTGGTTCATTGAATCTTATGTAAGTGTGTGTGAGATTTATATAAATTCTGTGGTTGTATATGTAATTATGGAAGTGTATTTAAATGCTTAAATCTATTTAAGCGATCATGTATGCACAAGCTCAATGGATGTTATCTTATATTGATATTTGCTTCCGTTTAAGGCCCCGTATTTAAATAAGTACTCATAAAATTTTGTTTTGAGGTCTATGTGCGGGCCGATCATGGACCAAACTTTTAGGGGTGGGCTTGGGTCGTGACACGGCCACTAGTGAAAATTTTGACCTTTTTTTGAGTAGATTAACCCACTTTTCTTTTTTTTGGGGGAGTGGGGGTGGGGGGGGGGGGGAGGAGGGGGGGTTCCGTCCACTAAGGTGTTTTTCCATCCACCATTGATGGCATGCCGGTCACTGACGTCAAAAAACAAATATTTTGTAGATATTTGTGCCAACTGTTTCCATATTGCTCCACCTGTCCCTATATAAATATTTCAACCTGAAGCTCATATTTTTCTATATATACTTGGCCTTCTCTAGTGGTTTTAAGGTTAGAAAATTTGGGACCAAAATATGTCTCTCTCTCTAGTTTTCTCTCTCTCTCTCTCTCTCTCTCTCTCTCTCTCTCTCTCTCTTGCAATTTTGTGTACACTTGCCTAGTTATATCACTCTTTTGCATATACATCCTTAACCAAAATTGATCACCTTTGAGCTGAGGTCCCTTAAGGTCTTGTTGGAGCTCTTGAAGGTGGTTTTGACTTGTATTTGTGCCTAAAATTGTGCTTGGCTTCAAGAGGTATAACACTTAGCTTTTCAACTTGTTTTAGTACACTTGTTTCTCTATCTTTTCCCACTGTTTTTGGGCCATTTTTTAGCTGTAATTTTTTTTGTTTTAATGGGCTGAAATTGGTGTTTTAAGCCATTTAAGGTTAGGGGGGTGTCTCACCCTTCTTTATTCCTTGCTTCTAAGGCTTTTGCACATTTGTTTCCTACTTTCAAACCAACCTTTTTTGGGTCTTTAACCACTGAATTTCAGAGTATTTTCAATGGCAAAAAACATGTTTTGAAGTCCAAAATTAGAGGGGTTAGCCTCCCCTCCTTGTGTCTTGTTTGCTAGCCTAGTTAACTCCATGTGTTAGCATGATTTTCTAGCTTTTTGTAGCTATATTCCAGCATGTTTTTGCCTTGGTTTCAGACTGCTTTAGCTCTATTTTAGGCTGTTTGGGTCAGTTAAATCTTGTTTTGCATGGTTGTAGTGTAAAGGTCCTCACAAGCTTGGTGTTTTAGGCCATTAGACACCCTTTGTTTGAGTTGATTGCATGTTTTGGTGTTGTTTTACACTTCATATCAGCACCTAAAGCTCTGCAACCTCCCTCATTTCTTCACTCTTTATTTTCTTTGAAGGTTGTTTCAAACTTGAGATTCTTTAAGCTTAAGATTGAGGTCCATGCTTAATGGTTTAATCTTCTTTTGAGGGTTCATTACCAACAGCATGAAACTTCTGTCATGCCTTAAACCACCCCTTGGTTGACACTTCTTTCACTTTAGAAAACTCTCACCAATCGACTTAATTGACTAAAGTAATGGTTGGTAATTAAAATGAATAAATAAAAGTGGCAAGTAAAATTGGGTAAGGTAAGCATTTGTTTGTGTTGTATGTGTTTAATCAGACGTTAATTGAATACAAGGAGAATTGGAGCATTTCATACTCAAAGTGATGAAATTTGCCAAGTTTCATAGGTCCCCATTGCCCTTGATCATGCATGATAGGGTGATGGTTGTTGAGTCTTATTTGTGCATTCATTAACTTGTACATCTTGGTTCTTTGACCATCGTGCAATGAAATTTCTTGATTGGTGGTTTTAGAACCAAGCGTATCACTCATTTGAGATTGTTTTGATGATAAAGAGGGATACAGAGTACAAACAACCTGTGAAAATACCATATCTTTGCCTTGTTTGCTCTCTGTTGCAGCAAGGAAAGGTGTGTCATTAGTGGCCGGTCGGCCACTGCTACTGGCCAGCAGGCCATCAGTGTTGGACAACAACCCCTTAGTGATGGCCAGTCAGCCACCACTTCTGGCCTACCGGCCACCAATGAATTTTGAGCAGTGTGCTTATGAGGCATGGCAAAGTTGATTTGGAGAAGGAAACAGTGCAAGGGTTGTGCAAACAGAGGCTTTCGGAAGCAAATAGTGGATGTTCTTCGGGTGGAAACCGAGCATGCATGGGCCTCCCTCACTTCGCGGGACTAGTTAACTAGTTAACTAGTTTAATTAGCATTAGTCATTTATTTGTTGTAATTGGTTAGTTGTAGCTAATTAATTTGTGTTGTAATATTTAATTAGTTAGTTGTAGCTAATTAGTTTGTGATGTAATATTCAATTAGTTTAGCCTAGTTAAAGTCTTAGTTAATTAGCTTAGATAGTTAGTTAATTATTCATTCAAGTTTTCTAATAATTAGCTTAAGTAGTTTAGCTTAGCTAGTTTATTCATTCGGACTCTCCTTTGTGAAAGCATAATGTAATAATGTGTATGTCTTCTAACCCCACGTCTTTCTCCCTTTTATTTAATTGCTTTCGATGGTTAGATTAGAGACATGTTTCAATTAGTATATCGTGTGTTTGCATCCATTCATTTTGTATTGCATGCACCGAGACTCGGCACATCATTCTAACAGCATTGTCGTTTCAATACTTAGATGAATACGTGTTTAAACCGCATGTTATCAAAATTGATCCATATGCCATATTAGTAGCTGAGCCTATTTTAGTTGCATTCTTCGCATGTGTTGTATTAGATATCTTGTATCGTTAGGAATCATGCATATTTTTCCAACTCATATCTTCTTAGCTTGGAGTACTAGGTGAGTTTTAATGTTTTAGCATACTTGCATGAGTGTGTGTGATTGTCATGAATAGCTGTAGACGCGCCCTTGGGCCTCACTACAGTTCGGACTCAATTTGTGTCACGGTTCTTAATTTGAACCAAAGAGTCCAAATTCGGTAAATTGTTTTGAGAAAAATAGATTTTGAAAGAAGTGCTAAACATGGACTGCTTTTCCAGATACAGAGTCGCCACCTAAATATTTTTTATGGGAGAATTTAGGAAACCCTGACTCGGTGCCAAAGGCCACGTGTCCATCATCACCAAAGTTGCCTCGGCTCGGGAACTTGGGTACGATTGGGAAAGGTCAGCTATGAGCACCCCCTCTCGCCCGATCCGAAGATCGGCCTCTACTAACTGTGATATCCTATTTTGAAGACGTTATGCGTTCTTATTCCGGTTATTAGCCTAGATTTACTATGTTATGCGCACAACAAACAAGTATAGACTAAATCGCCTAATTTGGAACAAAACATTGCATATCCATTTGTTTGGAAAATGCTTTGGAATTTGCTACTCACAAGTAGGCTAAAATACGGATTTCAACGAGTTATCCCAACTCAAACAATCCAACTTTCACCCACAGGCATTAAAGCAGTTCATCAAATAAACATCTAGCCTCATGGTAATCATGCTATCATGTTAACGTTCACACTCATGTGAGATGCTAAAGCATAAAGAGCTCACCTAGTACTCCGTGCCAAAACAAGAACATGTTAGCAATCATGCATGATCCAAGTCCATGTTTAAATGCCTAATGCAACGCATACGGAATGTCACTAGAGTAGGCTCGGCTAGTCTATAAATGACATGTGAAAATGCACAAGTAGCATGTATTCAAGTTAGATTTGAAATACTTATGCAGTTAGTATGATGTGCCGAGCCTGGTGCATGCAATACTGATGAATGATGCACGCATGCATAGCATAAGGTATGCTAAAGTAAACATGCCCTAATGCTAATCACCAAAGCAGGTAAGTAAAAGGGAGAAAGAAGCGGGGGTTGGAAGACATGCACACACGCACCCACACTTATTACAAGTTAGCCCTCACTCGGAGGGACCGAAAGAATAATACAATTTAACTAACTAACAAGCTAATTAAATATTACAGACCACCTAATTAATTAAGCAAATTAATTAATTTAATTTAAGTAATAAACAGCCTCGGGAAGGGGGTCCAATGCGATGCGTGCTCGATTCCGCTCAGAAGTCACTGCCATGCACAAGCTGCCTCTAAAAATTGCACAACTCCCAAGGTTGCTTCTCTGAGTGCTGTGGAGCACCACCGACCAAGTGGGAACACCACCGGCCATGTCCGGATGGTCATCGGCCATTTGTTGAGATCTCGGCCATCAATAATTGGTCGATCGGCACTCCATGTAGTCGATCGGCCAAATGTTCCTGCAGAACCTGTTTTGACAGCAGCAGAGGATAGAACTTGGCATGGCAATGCATTTCAAGCAATGTATGCACCAATCACACTCCTTATCATATTTATGACTCAAAGGAGGATGGGCCTCGATTCTCGGGCCACCAATGACGTATTTCCATGCATGATGGCCCAAAGAATCAAGTGTGCACGTTGATATGGAATGCAATGCACATAATCAAGCAAATTGAACTCAACCTCTATCACAAGCAATTCAAGAGGCGAAGCATGCATGCCAATGCAATGCAATCCTAAGCATGTCGACTAGTATGCAACATGGACAATGCTAAGAAGCATACAAGGCACACAATGGTCATGCAAGACATAGGGCATGAGACAATGCAACTAACAAGTATGCAAGACACAATGTGGGTGTTCGAGCATGGACGCAAGCATGTGACTTCATTCAATCATGCAACTCCAATCATGCAACAACACACAAATAAGCAAGAACATACAAGGTGGACATACAACAACATGCAAAGAGGAGGGCTTAAACTAACATGGGTAGCTTGCAAGCTTGCCAAAATCAGTAGCCAATACTATGGAAGTGAGGTCCAACACACACACACGCATGCATGCAAATATGGTCTAACACTTAAGCATATGAAGACAATTTGTAAGCACAAAAACATGGACTAATGACATGCAACATAAGCTCTGAAAATCATGTTAAAATGGTGCCAAACCAAGCCAACAAGACAAGCATAAGCATGCAATTAGAGGTCCAAAACTCAAGGCAAGCTAAGGAGGTATTGAACTACCCTTAGCAAAACCAAACATGGCATGAATTAAATGACCAAAAACAGAGTTTTAGCATATTAAAACAAAGCCTAAAGACCACTTAGATGGCATCTAAATGACTTAAATTCAAGGGCATGCACAATGACCAAACATGGAGCATAAGGCACAACCTCATAAGGCAGCAAAGAGGCATCAAAGGCAAGTATGCAAGCATGTCATGAGGTCTGAAATAACATACCAAGTGATTTCAAACCACTGAAACAAAGCAAGGATGGCATGCTAGAGGGGCCAAAGCTTAAGGCATTCAAGAGGGATTGCATGGTAGCTATACAAAGCAAGACATGAATGACTCAAATGACCTAAAACAATCCCTTAGCACATCAAAATATGCATATAAGCTTCACAAAGCTTAGCCAAAACACATGAGCATGGTAGTCTAAATGCTATGCATGTATTGAGGCAAATCATGGCATTACGAGGCATGTATGCTAAGCAAGCAAAGTGTACCAAAACCAACTCAACACAATGCTATTTCATGGCAAAATAAGCATAAATATCAGTCAAGGCATGGTCAACACACACTTAAACTAGATGCTCCCTCAAGAGGCAAAAATAGCCCTTTTCAAGGACAACAAGGAGGGGGGGTGGCCTTCTCCTTCCTAGGACCTCAAGGCACCATCCTCACCTCTGAAATCCCTCAAGATTTCAGTGGTGAGGAGGCCCAAACACAATGGTCCCGGAGCTCAACCAAAATGGCACAAAACAAAGGCCAAACAAGCCTTAAGAGGGGTCAAACAACCCCAAAGCTTAAAACACCCTTAACAAACTATTTAGAGCAGACAAAAATAAGACTTTTATATGTTATATGCTAAGCACAAAAACAGATGCAAGATAGGCTAAAAAGCTTTGCAAAAATGGGGTAAAAAGGGACAAAAGTCTTACCCTTGTAGACCCTCTTCACAAACAATGTTCCAGCAGCTCTTTTGGTTCCAAACCAGTCCAAAAGCTTCAAGGAAAGACCTCTGGTACCTCAACAACTAAGAAAAGGTGTGATGGTGGGTGTTTGTGCACAAAAATGAGACCAAACACACACTAAACACAAGAGAGAGAGGGATATAGAGATAGAGGATATATATAAACCCTAACCCTAAATCTCAAGCTCTGAAAATGTTGTCTAAGTTGTCTAACCTTTGAACAAGAGAGAAGAGGTTCTCTTTTATAGACAATTAGGCTTGTAAAGCTTCCAAAGGAAGCTAACAAGAGGGTAATCCCTCCATACACGTGTATGGAGGGGGTGACAGTGTATGCCAGTTGCACAAAAATATCTGCAAAAGTAGATGCACATTAGTCGGCCGGCCAAAAATGCAATTGACCAAAAAAAGATAGCCGGCCGGCCATCTATAGTGCCGGCCGGCCAAGCATTTGGCCGGTGGCAACAAAACACAGCCGGTGGCCTCAAGCCTTGGCCGGTGGAGTGTGGGGATGGCCCACAAGCCATTCCTTGCCCCTCCATGGGAAAGCACAAGTGTTTGGTGCAAAACCAGACACAAAACAGTCGAGTCGAGAGATCCTGAGGCAAGGCGCATAGCCAAGACCTCCGGGAACTCAAGACGAACACAAACATGGATGATCACCGAGTGTTCAAGCAGTGACGTCCAAGTCTTGAGGACGGTCAAAAATGGGGTGTCTACAGTTGCCCCTCTTTGACAGAATTCGAAAGTCATAACAATGACGGGAGTGAATATCAAAGCCCAAAGACGACCCATTTTTGACAAGGCCGAAGACTTAGACAACCATGCAAGACGAACAAGATATGCACCCGAAGGCAGGGGCAAAATGCAAGACAATGCACAAAGCCGAACATAGCTTATGATCATGCAAAGAAAGCTGTAACGAAGCATAATAATGCAATAGTTTTAATCTAGCATACACCAAACTACACTACAATGCAGAAAGAATGTAAGAGAATTATGCAATTCTCAATACGTCTCACGCAGAGGATACAATACTTGTCCGGTTCATCTGGTTGCACCAGCCTCAAATGAACCGTACATACAATATCTTGCCTGAAAGAGAAAGAAAACTTAACAGGTATGATATCGTTAGCAACATGCATAACATGCAAAATGAATGCAAAATGATATGCAATATATACAAAGCTATGTACAATAATGCAAAAGAAAATGTAATGCAATTGAATCATGATCTAATCATAAGCGGTTCAAAACCACACAAATGTCAAATAGATTGATGGAGGTAACAAGTCCGTCTACCATAGAAAAGGTGCTGCAACCCTTAAAGCGCGTACATATGCAGAACTATAAGTGATGTAGACGGACGCAAGAACAAGTAATTGGGTGGAATGACATAAGTGGGGAATGATCCGCTAACGAAAGAACATGATCCTAATGCTGGATGCAAAGATTACACTACAATGTAATATGTACAATGGATATGGCGCGCGGGCCAAACCAAATCTTGCCTAGGAAAGGCATGGACACAAACAAACCACGCCTAACATAGAACGGTCATTCAGAACTATGAGTGTATAGACGTGAAAAGTATGGGCACATACCAGACCAAGCTCAACAAGGAAAGGCGCAAACCCTAGATGGAAGTGATGCAGTGAATGCATGCAAGCTACAATGCAACATCTACAATATGCAATGGAATGGATATAATGGATTAAGGCCTACGGCCAAACCGTATCTTGCCTAGGAAAGGCATGGACACAAACAAGCTACATCTAACATAGAACGGTCATACAGAACTATGAGTGTATAGACGTGAAAAGTATGGGCACATACCAGTCCAAGCTTAACAAGGAAAGGCGCAAACGCTAGATGGAGGTGATGCAGTGGATGCATGCAAGCTACAGTGCAACATCTACAATATGCAATGGAATGGATATAGTGGGATGCATGACATATGCAATATATTACAATGAAATGCATGACATATGCATGTTGTTGCTTTTTTGTTTTTTGGTTTTGTTGAAATGCATGTTGATGCATGCTGATGTAAACGCGTGACAACGCACGTCTTGTGATATGCGTGACAATGCAAATGATCTTGAATGTGCGACCACGCGTGTTGCTTGAAATGCTTATGAACTCGAATGCGCGACGACGCGCATCGCTTGAAATGCATGATAATGCATGTGAACTTGAATATGCAACGACGCGAGTCGCTTGAAATACATGTACAATGCGACTTACCAAAAGTCGTTCGGGCACGACAAACACCAAAGGACTTGCACCTTCAGAGGATTTAAGGTCTCCTAGACCGAACGTATTTAAGGTCTCGCCAGACCATGACGAATGCATGATAATGCATGCGACCTTGCCAACAGTCGTTCAGGCACGACAAACACCGAAGGACTTGCACCTTCAGAGGATTTAAGGTCTCTTAGACCGTGACGAATGCATAACAATGCAAGCATAATGACATATAACTCAACATGTGTTCGCAAAACAGTGCATGTTGGGCAACTTTCAAATCTTAAAAGAGACAAAAGGATACAAAAAGGATACACCTTGCACATATTCGAGTGCCACGCACAGAAGACACGGTCCGAGGTCAAAACGGAGGCCGATTGAGCTTCGAAAATGCCATTTCTTGCACTATCTTGAGCAATAAATACCCCAAACTATACATATGACCCAAAAAAGGTTGTTGGAGGCTCACCGGCCATCAGGGGAGGTCACCGGCCATCAAAACATCTCACCGGCCAAATATTTGGCCGACCAGACAAAGATGTAGCCGACCGGACAAATGTTGCTGAATCGGGGCAGTTTTGTCCTTTCGCCTTGGGTCTTATAAAATAGGGCCTCTAGCCCTATTCTTTTCACGTTCTCTTGGCTGAAATTCCTTCCCCCCTCTCTCTAGAGTATTTTCCTCTCTCCTATTCGCCGCTTTCCTCGATTTTAGGGCCCATTTAGTTGTTTGATTCGCGAAGTTCATCGCGTTTCGAACACTTTCATCCGATCGAAACTTCGTTTCGGTGTAATTTTTTTGATTTCTGCCTCTTGGGGTTTGTTTCCCCCAAGTTTTCCTTGATTTCTGTGCTTTTTCCACATTCCGGCTTTTCCGGCCATCTTCCGCCTTCTCGGGGTTGACTTTTTTAGTTGACCTTTCGTATTCTCATCCGGTTTCCACTTTCCCGGTCATTTTCACACCACCTTTGACATGGCGGATGATATTCCACGTGGCGGGACTCCCTCGGATCACGAGACGGACCCAGAGGCCGAGCTCCTCCCCTTGAGCGTTCGCCCGTTCGACCTAGCGACCTACCGGCCGGCGATTCACGTGCTTCCTCCCGACAAACTTCGTCAGTTCCGGAGTTTTGCGAAAGGCGTGCCGTCAGAGCTCCTTCTGCGCGAGCCGGAGTCACACCTATCATACGGCGCTTCCGAGGTATATTCTTCCCTGTTTTGTTTTCCGCAATGTAGAACACTTAACTGCCATAGTTGATTTTGTTCTTTAACTGCTTAACCTGGATACATCGATGCACTGTATGTTGTAGTTGATTGTGAACACACTTGCACTCGATGTCTGTTGGAATCTGAACACGTGCACACATGTTGCATTGTCACCAAACCACCCAAACACACTAGCACATCGCATGTTGTATTTCACTATAAGCACACCAGCACCCGATGCTTGCTTGAACTTGAAAACGCGTACTCACGCTGTATCTGTACTAGACCACTTGGAAACACTGACACGTCATATGCCGTAATTCACTTGGAGTACACCGACACCTGATATCTGTTTGAATCTGAAAACGTGCACACACGCTATATTGGTATCAATTTTTGTCTGTTCTTCAAAACTATACATTGAATATTGCTTCACAACTATTTGCTTTTGAACAGGGAGACTCCCATACTGTCCGCGGGTATGGGAATGTCGCCGCCAGGGATTGGTACATGGAGCTACCTGACGCAGTTCGCCACATCGTGGATCAGGCCGGCTTCGGCGCATTCTACAGGGGACTCTCCCGACTTACTACGAGGAGGCCCCTCCTTGCTGCTCTAGTGGAGAGGTGGTGGGACACCACCAACTCTTTCCACTTTTCTGTCGCGGGAGACATGACGATGACTCCCTATGATTTCTCGATGCTCACCGGCATCGGGGTAGGGGGTGATCCGATCCCTTTCGACACAGACATGGATGAGTGGGAGGCCGCTCAGATCTACTTGCTTGGCGAGGTGTCGCGTCTCGTGTGTCTTGGCTTCGTCAGGTATTCATGGTTCGAGGTCCAGTTCAGAGTTCAGCCGGCCTTAGTTGAGGAGGCTCCGATGACCCAGGAGGCGGTGGAGCGATATGCACGCGGCTTCCTCATGTTTCTGTTGGGGACGACTATCTTCTCCAATCGGGCGAACACCATGTCCCTCTGTTTGTTGAGCGCACTGGTGGACGTCACACGGATTCTACGCTTCGACTGGGGTGGCGCTGCTCTAGCCACTCTATATGGATACATGAGCTCAACCTCCCATTGCAGCGGGCAGTTACTCGGGGGTTACTGGCAAGCTTGGGAGGTATACCTCTTTCTCTGTTTTACATTTCTGCCTTTCATTTTCTGTACTCTGTACACTGCACACTCTGCGGTCTGCTTCACACTGAATGTATACTGCACACACGGCACACACATACTCTGTTTTACACTGATTATACATTGCTCACACTGTACGCTCTACTCAATACACTGCACACGGCTCTGCTATCTCTGTTTTATTTCGTATTCTGCTTTATCTGATAAGCATACTAGTATTTATTCTGCAGTTGTGGGTCTACGCCTACTTTCTGAGACTCGCCCCCGTGCCAGATGCGGAGACCCCTTTCGTCGTTCCATTCTCGCGCTGTTTTGACGTGAGGTGCGTGTAGAGGCCCCAGGAGACGTTTATCTTTTTTCGTCGCTACTTCGACACCATCACCCCCGCAGAGGTATGTTCAATTTATAGTTCATTCACGCTTCGCTTTGCACTGTATTTTCAATATCAGTAGATAACAAACTGCATGTCGTTTACAGATCACTTGGCAGCCTTGGGCTCCATTGCCTGCGATGATTCGGGATCGATTTGCTGGTACCGAGGAGACTGCACGTTTTAGGATTTTGCTGGAGGGCCCGGTCTGTCGGGCTTGGTACCTGGGTGAGCGTTTCCTACGCCAGACCCTGGGTTTGCCAGGGCAGATAGTTCCGGGTCTGCCTCCTACCCACATGAGGGACACCGAGAGGTGCACTGCCGAGGAGATGGCCGATTACACGATCGGATGGAACGCGGAGGGCTTTAGGGGCGAGGGTGACTACTCAGAGTACGTTCAAACGTACATTATGCGGCCTCTGAGCGGTGGCTGTCGAGCTGAGAGGGAGGGCCTGCGACATAGGTAGTTGGAGCGGGAGCAGGGGTAGGGACGTCGAGGACAGCTCGTGTCCGTGGCAGGAGCGGAGCACGGAGGGGTCGGGGGGTTAGCTGGCCAGCGCTACCCACGATGATGACATGCAGAGGACGGGGCGAGGCGACTTACCAGATTCCTATTGCTCCTCCTCCGGCTGATCATGAGTTGGTCGGGTTCTATGACTTACCTCCGAAATGTACTACTTCATCTTGCATCTTGCATCTTGCATTGTCATTTTATTTCAGTTTATTGATGTTCCGCAAAATACTGATATATCTAATACTTTTGCAAGCCTCTTCTGAGTACACTCGCCAGTCCCTAGAGCTAACAGCCTCTGTGATGGGGATGCTCCAGTAGAGCCTCGACCTTCTGTCGATTTACAGCATTCCGGTACGTTCCTCTGACCGCGGTCTCAAACCATGCATAAACTGTTTCACACAATCTGATGCACAACACAACACTGGATACACTGCCCTTACAGCATTTGACATACTGCAGCCCACAGACTGTTCACAGCACTATCTACGGCATTTATACACTGTACTCGTACACTGCATTCTGCATTGATACACTGCTCACGGTATTCACACACTGTATTCATACACTACATTCTGCACTGATACACTGCTCATAGTATTCACACACTATATTCATACAACTGCATTCTGTAGCATACTGATGCGTTTGTCGTTTGTGTTTTTTTTTTTTTTTTTTTTTTAGCCTCCCTTCCAAATCCCTTCTGTGGGAGGAGCTCCAGCTGGACCTTCTGTTCCTACCGGAGGAGATGGCAGAGTATACCCCCACACCAAGGCGGAGCACACTCATGTTGGGAGTAGCTCACGAGCTCCAGTCCCTGATGACGATGACGAGGAGTCGGAGGCGGAGGCGGAGGCAGAGTCGTCGTCGTCGGAGACCGGAGACGGCTCGGACTCGGACTCAGATGACAGCGCTGATGATGCTCCTGGACCTTCGTCCAGGAAGAGGACTAGGACGGACTCCCAGGCCTGAGATCCTTTGTCATTGATCCAGATTTTTACTGTTTTTCTTTTTTCTTTTTCTTTTGTACCTTTTGCTAGTAGCTAGAGTACCTTGTACTGCCGCAGGCAGATTTTTATTTCCAAAACCATGTACTTGAAAAAGATGATGAAATGAAACAAACTTTTTTTTGTTTGAAAAAGTGTTGCATTTGTACATTTATATATTGCATCGCATTGCATCATGTTGCACCTCAATGTAAATGAAATTGATTTGTTGTCTGAAAATTGAACACTTACATTGTAATAATCAGATAACGAACCAGCCAACAGCAAAATAACCCATACCAACCACTGCACATTCTGAACACTTAGCTCATACTCTACTGGGGATTAATCTGCATACAGCTCATAACACAACGCTTGGTTCATTTTGCACACAGCGGATCCTGAACAAACTGCTCAAATCTGACAAGACGGACCATGAAGGTTGAATCTACTGCAGTTGAAGCACACTCAGATGCGATCTGAAACCCAGAAGCTTCAAAGAGGCCCAGGTTTTCCTGTTCACACTTATTGGGGGTGGACCCTGCAGTTGTATGAAAGAACCAAATCATGTCTTTGCACAAATGTGGAGAATGACACAGCATTCTGAGCACAAAACGATTAATTTTTGAAATTGAAGAAGGGTTTTTTTTTTTTTTTTTTTTAAACCGGGGTAGTGAGCCTACAACTGGACATAGCGAGAATGACTCAACAGCGGAGACAAAAAAGGTAAACAACCTAAACACAACGAGACACACTCGGAAAAGACTCAAAACAAAGGTTGAAGTAAACAAGACAAAAGACACGACATACAGACGTGTTAACGGAGACGGGGGACCTCAGATCACGAAGAGCCAATTTCTCTGGGTATTGTTTCCCACCCTTTCTTATTTGTGGTTCTTACATCATTCGGCCCTCAGGCTCAGTTTTTCTCTCAAGATCCTTTGGCTCGCTTTTTCTCTCAACTTACACCTCTCTATTCTTTATTCTCTCATTTTTATCCCTCCCTGGGGTGTTTAATGGATGAATAGGAAGTTGTGGGTTCACGCCCAACATGGTTAGCTCATGGCTGTTTCTTCCGGTGGCGCTTGGTCAATGCCCCAGGTAAGGGAACGGAGTACCTTGATCCCTTCAGATTTGTGCTTCGCACTTGGTTCGATACCTCGTTGCTCGGAGGTTGAGAGAGCTTTCACCCCTTTAATGACAGCTTGAGTTGTGCCCTTCTTGGCAAGTATGTTGGCGATGGGGGAAAGACAAGAAGCCCAACTCAACTGTGCCCCTAGTTCATCATTATGACCATTTTTGTTTTGGTTTTCTACTAAAACAATTTTGACCAATATGAGAGTTAGATTAACACACTTGTTCGATTTTTGATCTGAAAACCATGCAAGTCAGGCTATGAGCATTGAAAATTATCCTTTTTTGGGTCCCAAAAAATGGTCCAGTTTTGAAAAATAAAACAATTTTCGAGAAAACTAGTCATCCTCAGTAAAAATTCTCAAAAACTATTTTTTTGGCAAACGGCCGCCGCCCAACGAGTGCGGAACTTACTCTCGAGATGCACAACCTCGAATCGGAGGCAATGGAAAATTGCCCTTGGTTTGAACGGCGACTCATGGCAACGGAAAGTTGCCCCTTATCTGGATGATGCCGCCGCATATTGTAAACAGTCCTCACTAGTGATGATCACGACCGAACTCTCTCGGATACAGAGAAGACGAAGGTGGTCAAAACCAATATATGGACACAGTCACTTTGAAGGTGTTGGGGGCTGGACTTCGAGATGAAGTTGCCTATGTATCCGGTTGTCACAACCGAACTATCGGATTCGGGGAGGGCAAGAATAATCAAAACCATTACATGGACTGAGGCGTTATGAGAGCGTTGGGGGCTGGACTTCAGGACGAAGTTGCCTACGTATCCCAAACATGGGAATCAAGCCTTACGTAGTTCCGGGGTAAGGTACACTTGGGTATTTTAACCTTCACCTTTTAGGCTCTGACTTTTGCCAAGGCGCCCGATGCGGGTTTTCGACCTTGCGAGCTTTTCTTTCCTTTTTCTTTCTTCCCTTTCTCTTTTTTTTTCTTCTTTCTTTTGTATATATATTTTTTTCTTTTTTGTATTTTTCTCTATTTTTTTTTGTTGTTTTTGTCTTTTTTTTTTTCTCTTTCTGTATTTTTCTCTTGCTCTAACTTTTGCCTGGGTCGCCCTTCCGGGTTTTCGACCCAACAAGCCTCTCAAAGGGTAAAAGTGTAACAAGTCTATGCCAAATGGTTTCAGGGTTTCGAAGCCATCCATGTCCAGGAGAGTGGCTGTTGTATCGATTTGCTGAAGGACCCCTCTTTGGCTCTTCGAGTACATCGGACATTTTTGCCCCTAGTTGGAGGGGTGCTTTTGTTCTAGCTTCACAAGCTTCTTCTGATGAGATCTGATCTTCTTGATCTGACTTTGGTGCCTCTTGTTCGAGGGCTGCTTCCAATCTGGCCACACAGGCCTCCCTTGATGGTCGATCGTTGAACACTCCGAATTGTGGTTCAAGGTTTTAAAGCAAGGGCTCAAGTCTTGAGGCTGAGAGCGATCCTAAGCTGCACAATCTCAAGAGTGATCCCACACAGGTCTTCGCAGGACCGCGCAAAACATTTTGTTTTTGAAAGTTTTTAAAGAAGCGACAAATCTCTCGCACTGAAGATAGTGTGGAACCAGTCTGGATCAAGCCAGGGTCCTTCTCAGTACTCACGCTGACAAGCATGATTTCAATCATTAAGGGCTTAGCATGCCTCTCTTCCTCTCAATTTGATCAAAGTTTGCAAAACCCGAGGAATTCCTTCCTCTTTGTTTTCACCGCAATGTTCAAAAAGTTTTGAAAAACTTAGGTCAATGCAATGATTTTCAGGGCACAAGAGAACAGGTGGAATGTACTGCTGTTCCATTCAAGTCCCTTGGCACAACTAATTCAGAATAGTAGTAAGCATGGAAACATGATAGCCGCAGCTGTTTCATTCAGATTCCCTGGTTGCAACTGGCTCCACGACAGAGACAGACTCAAAAGAAAGCAAAAGGGTAATTACAAAACAAAACGGTGTTCGAGGCAACAGCTTCGGAATCACCCGACTTTCTATATAAAGGGGACTGACTCGCTATAACAAGACAGACCCATAAGCAAAAGGACTGACTCAAGACAATGAGACAGACTCAAAACAAAACAACAGACTGACTCGACACCCAAACCAGAATTTACAAAACTAGCATTCGCAGATGCTCTAAAAATGCGTGCCAGACGCCACATCCAAAATACGCCGAGCGCCGCCCGCAGGTGGTTCACTTCCTGATTACATACTCGCAGTATCAGTATCCTCAAAATACAATAACTGGGTAGTAACGGACTTGGCTGAGGTGGGCGGGAGGATAACTTCGTTGTCGATCAAGTCTTGCACCTCATGACGGAGGCGAAAACAATTGTTGGTAGCATGACCGGTTTGCTGGTGGTACGCACAGTACAAGGCAGCATCATGTGTAGTAGGGAGATTCTTTAGGAGAGGCCGAGGCTCCAAGGGTTTAAGATGCCCCCTTTCGGCAAGGATTTGAAGTGCCTTTGACAATGTCATATAGAGAGCGTGAAAGACCCTGTCTTGCTAGACGCACTAGCGAAAGGGTCGACAGGCGCCGCCTTGGCTTTCTGATCTTTCCCAGGTGCAGAGTTGGGAGTGGAAGGAACTGTTCTGGCATGACGGGGCCTATCCCAATTTTCTAACTGGCTTGTACTACCTTCGGTTGGAATGGAGAAAACATCATCCACAGCCTTAGCTACGACTGCGAATACCTGTTGTTTACTCATCCCCTCGGCTTTCAAAGCCTCGACTGCCCATAGCAGTTGTTCAATGGGATCGGCATCTGCCTTCATTTTGTTCTTGCCTCTGGCCTCATCCTGATCGAGGGTTTGGGTTGATGTTGATACGTCATTGTTATAGTTGGAGGCCACCTCGGGTTGGCTAAGTTCGATCACAATTCGTCCCAACAGTGGGGGCTCCTGTGGTACAAAATTCTCGGCATACGGTGCGGCTGGTGGCGAAGCTGACATTCCGTAAGCGAGATCCGCCACGGACCTCTGGAGGTCACCTATCATTCCTATCAATTTGAATGTGGTGGGCTCACGAGCCTGATACAACTGGGGGGTCCAGACCGGGTGCGCGACAGGCGACCTAGGTGGATGTGGTACATCGACATTGGTCTCGCTTTGCAGAGTGATTCCTTGATCTAATGTGGCCGTCATAACCACAATCTCCTTTGAATTCTGCGTCATGATAAGTCTGCTGTACTGAACGGTGACTGACGGATCAGATATCTGTCTTGCCTTCATAAGGGGGAACACTAGCTATTCTATATCAACTCTCTGAACTGAAAGGAAAAACAAGCAGCGTTTCAGCCCAAATGGATCAAACACAGATGTAGCCGAACAACTGTACTCTACTGCTGACCATTGTTGCCCGAAATCACTGCCCCCAAAATACTGAATCGGATACCCACAAATATAACTGATTCCCATAAACTGATACTGGTGCCCTCAAGCCTGATACTCAAACTTGCAAACTGATATGTACGTTCCCTGTAGAGATGCACTCTAAAAGCACATAGCAAGTAAAGAGAGCCAAAACACCCCTATGGAGGGGTAGGGTTTCCCTATCCTATTTTTGTCAGGAGCTAGGGTTTCACTATGCACGCAGCAATTTTCAAACAACCTAACATCGAGTAAGCAACCTGTCCTAGTTTGGAATAGTCACTATGGATTTCGATATGCACTAGGTCGAATGGTCAAAAACGGTGCCCCGGTAAAATCGGGGTTTGTGTTCCCATACTGTCAGAGCCCACAACCAGTCAGCCTTTTGGCATGCTTTGACAAAGTCAAGCCTCCGGCAAACCGTTCAGGAATGGCAGATAGCAAACACGGTGTCCTAGGCGCACCAATGCACATGCAATGTAAAGAGACACATAATTGAAATCAAAACAGGATATCATGAGTTCGAGTCAAGCTCTCTAAACATCCCCAGCAGAGTCGCCAGAAACTGTAGACGCGCCCTTGGGCCTCACTACAGTTCGGACTCAATTTGTGTCACGGTTCTTAATCTGAACCAAAGAGTCCAAATCCGGCAAATTGTTTTGAGAAAAACAGATTTTGAAAGAAGTGCCAAACATGGACTGCTTTGCCAGATACAGAGTCGCCACCTAAATATTTTTTATGGGGAAATTTAGGAAACCCTGACTCGGTGCCAAAGACCACGTGTCCGTCATCACCAAAGTTGCCTCGACTCGGGAACTTGGGTACGATTGGGGAAGGTCAGCTACGAGCACCCCCTCTCGCCCGATCCGAAGATCGGCCTCTACTAACCGTGATATCCTATTTTGAAAACGTTATGCGTTCTTATTCCGGTTATTAGCCTAGATTTACTATGTTATGCGCACAGCAAATAAGTATAGACTAGATCGCCTAATTTGGAACAAAACATTACATATCCATTTGTTTGGAAAACGCTTTGGAATTTCCAACTCACAAGTAGGCTAAAATACGGATTTAACCGAGTTATCCCAACTCAAACAATCCAACCTTCACCCACAGGCATTAAAGTAGTTCATCAAATACACATCTAGCCTCATGGTAATCATGCTATCATGTTAACGTTCACACTCATGTGGCATGCTAAAGCATAAAGAGCTCACCTAGTACACCGTGCCAAAACAAGAACATGTTAGCAATCATGCATGATCCAAGTCCATGTTTAAATGCCTAATGCAACGCATACGGAATGTCACTAGAGTAGGCTCGGCTAGTCTATAAATGACATGTGAAAATGCACAAGTAGCATGTATTCAAGTTAGATTTGAAATACCTATGCAGTTAGTATGATGTGCCGAGCCTGGTGCATGCAATACTGATGAATGATGCACACATGCATAGCATAAGGTATGCTAAAGTAAACATGCCCTAATGCTAATCACCAAAGCAGGTAAGTAAAAGGGAGAAAGAAGCGGGGGTTAGAAGACATGCACACACGCACCCACACTTATTACAAGTTAGCCCTCACTCGGAGGGACCGAAAGAATAATACAATTTAACTAACTAACAAGCTAATTAAATATTACAGACCACCTAATTAATTAAGCAAATTAATTAATTTAATTTAAGCAATAAACAGCCTCGGGAAGGGGGTCCAATGCGATGCGTGCTCGATTCCACTTGGAAGTCACTGCCATGCACAGGCTGCCTCTGCTTTGACTGTTCTGCTTCTCTGAAAATTGCACAACTCCCAAGGTTGCTTTTCTGAGTGCTGTGGAGCACCACCGACCAAGTGGGAACACCACCGGCCCTGTCCGGATGGTCATCGGCCATTTGTTGAGATCTCGGCCAGCAATAATTGGTCGGTCGGCACTCCATGTAGTCGACCGGCCAAATGTTCCTGCCGAACCTGTTTTGACAGCAGCAGAGGACAGAACTTGGCATGGCAATGCATTTCAAGCAATGTATGCACCAATCACACTCCTTATCATATTTATGACTCAAAGGAGGATGGGCCTCGATTCTCGGGCCACCAATCACGCATTTCCATGCATGATGGCCCAAAGAATCAAGTGTGCATGTTGATATGGAATGCAATGCACATAATCAAGCAAATTGAACTCAGCCTCTATCACGAGCAATTCAAGAGGCGAAGCATGCATGCCAATGCAATGCAATCCTAAGCATGTCGACTAGTATGCAACATGGACAATGCTAAGAAGCATACAAGGCATACAATGGTCATGCAAGACATAGGGCATGAGACAATGCAACTAACAAGTATGCAAGGCACAATGTGGGTGTTCGAGCATGGAAGCAAGCATGTGACTTCATTCAATCATGCAACTCCAATCATGCAACAACACACAAATAAGCAAGAACATACAAGGTGGACATACAACAACATGCAAAGAGGAGGGCTTAAACTAACATGGGTAGCTTGCAAGCTTGCCAAAATCAGTAGCCAATACTATGGAAGTGAGGTCCAACACACACACACGCATGCATGCAAATATGGTCTAACACTTAAGCATATGAAGACAATTTGTAAGCACAAAAACATGGACTAATGACATGCAACATAAGCTCTGAAAATCATGTTAAAATGGTGCCAAACCAAGCCAACAAGACAAGCATAAGCATGCAATTAGAGGTCCAAAACTCAAGGCAAGCTAAGGAGGTATTGAACTACCCTTAGCAAAACCAAACATGGCATGAATTAAATGACCAAAAACAGAGTTTTAGCATATTAAAACAAAGCCTAAAGACCACTTAGATGGCATCTAAATGACTTAAATTCAAGGGCATGCACAATGACCGAACATGGAGCATAAGGCACAACCTCATAAGGCATCAAAGAGACATCAAAGGCAAGCATGCAAGCATGTCATGAGGTCTGAAATAACATACCAAGTGATTCCAAACCACTGAAACAAAGCAAGGATGGCATGCTAGAGGGGCCAAAGCTTAAGGCATTCAAGAGGGATTGCATGGTAGCTATACAAAGCAAGACATGAATGACTCAAATGACCTAAAATAGTCCCTTAGCACATCAAAATATGCATATAAGCTTCACAAAGCTTAGCCAAAACACATGAGCATGGTAGTCTAAATGCTATGCATGTATTGAGGCAAATCATGGCAAAATAAGCATAAATATCAGTCAAGGCATGGTCAACACACACTTAAACTAGATGCTCCCTCAAGAGGCAAAAATAGCCCTTTTCAAGGACAACAAGGAGAGGGGGTGGCCCTCTCCTTCCTAGGACCTCAAGGCACCATCCTCACCTCTGAAATCCCTCAAGATTTCAGTAGTGAGGAGGCCCAAACACAATGGTCTCGGAGCTCAACCAAAATGGCACAAAACAAAGGCCAAACAAGCCTTAAGAGGGGTCAAACAACCCCAAAGCTTAAAACACCCTTAACAAACTATTTAGAGCAGACAAAAAAAAAGACTTTTATATGTTATATGCTAAGCTCAAAAATAGATGCAAGATAAGCTAAAAAGCTTTGCAAAAATGGGGTAAAAAGGGACAAAAGTCTTACCTTTGTAGACCCTCTTCACAAACAATGTTCCAGCAGCTCTTTTGGTTCCAAACCAGTCCAAAAGCTTCAAGGAAAAACCTCTGGTACCTCAGCAACTAAGAAAAGGTGTGATGGTGGGTGTTTGTGCACAAAAATGAGACCAAACACACACTAAACACAAGAGAGAGAGAGATATAGAGATAAAAGATATATGTAAACCCTAACTCTAAATCTCAAGCTCTGAAAATGTTGTCTAAGTTGTCTAACCTTTGAACAAGAGAGAAGAGGTTCTCTTTTATAGACAATTAGTCTTGTAAAGCTTCCAAAGGAAGCTAACAAGAAGGCAATCCCTCCATACACGTGTATGGAGGGGGTGTCAGTGTATGCCAGCTGCACAAAAATATCTGCAAAAGCAGATGCACATTAGTCGGCCAACCAGAAATGCAATTGACCAAAAAAAGATAGCCGGCCGGCCATCTATAGTGCCGGCCGGCCAAGCATTTGGCCGGTGGCAACAAAACACAGCCGGTGGCCTCAAGCCATGGCCGGTGGAGTGCGGGGATGGCCCACAAGCCATTCCCTGCCCCTCCAAGGCAAAGCACAAGTGTTTGGTGCAAAACCAGACACAAAACAGTCGAGTCGAGAGATCCTGAGGCAAGGCGCGTAGCCGAGACCTCCGGGAACTCAAGGCGAACACAAATATGGATGATCACCGAGTGTTCAAGAGGTGACGTCCAAGTCTTGAGGAAGTTCAAAAATGGGGTGTCTACACTAGCATGCTTGCCATGAGGGTAAATGCTTACTTGATAAACTGTTTGAATGTCTATGGATAAAGGCTTATTGTTTGAATTGGAACGATTCAACAAATGTACGTTTTAAGTCCACTTTGTTTGGTGGCAAATTCACAATTTTAAGCCCACTTGAGATGGCAAATTCAAACTCTTTTCACAAAACATACATAAAATTGAATTATTCAAACTTGGGCAAACTAGTCTATACTTGCTTGTGTGCATCCAATAGTAAAGCTAGCCTAATAACCGTAGCAAGAGTATATAATGTACATAAAAATCATATCATGATTAGTAGAGATTGATCTTTGATCGGGCGAGCGGGGGTGCTCAATTCATGACATTCCCCTCTCATACCTAAGTTCCCGAGCCGATGCAACTTTGGTGATGACAGACACGTGGCCTTTGACACGAGTCATTGGTTTCCTAAATTTCTCCAAAATAAAACATTTAGGTGGCAACTCTGTGTCTGGTAAAGCAGTCCAATTTTGGTATTTTTTTAATTTAAAATCAATTTTCCAAAATGATTTGCTGGATTTGGACGATTTGGTGTTTATCAATTTCATATTGCACTTGTGAAATTAGATTTAGAACTGCGGAAGTTCGAACTGTAAGGCTTTCTTTCGAACCTTCCGAAAGAGGGCACGAAAAAGCCGAGCTACACCCATGCATTGATTTTCATCTAAAATTTAGTACTTAAGTTAATCATCATAATTGTTACTAAGAAGCTGCAAAACTTAATTAAGGTGGGACACTACGATTTTATGTTGATACATCATAAGTTTTTTATTTTTATTTTTTATTTAATCAAACACATGCGGTTTTAAATCATAAACCTTAAGTAGTTTTAAACTTATTTATCAAATTCATGTTCTTGTGTTTTGAAAATACGGGACTAAAAAACAATTGTAATAAGTCAATTGAAATCATGTTTCCGAAGTACAATTTCATGAAGATTACTTTAAAGTTGAAGTTGAATTTTCAACACACCAACTTTTAAAAGAAAAAAAAAAATTAAAATAATAAAAAATAATAAAAAATCACCCGAATTTGGTAAATATGGTCATAGAAACTTGCGTGAAGAAAATAATTCATGCCCAATAATGTTACAATAACCACATTTGTATACCAAAAAATTTTACCATCTTGTGCTATCATTACATCGTTTTAAAAAGTATCACTACTCATTTATGCAGTCACATGAGGGAGTAATCTTTACTATTACATAATGCAAATGTGATCATCTTAACATGATTTAAAAGTCACATGCCTTGGATTAAAAATTGAAAAAAATCAATTATTTCTCGCTAAGGTTAAAATAAATAAATACATGCTTGCAGTCAATGTAAAACTAACACTTAAGGTTCCGTGAAAAAAAAGAGGGTAAATTATAAATACAACTTCTGAAATTTACTTAAAGATAGCTACTATTAGCACCCCCATTTCTTTGGACATCCACTTATAAATTTTAAAACCCGCAAAATTTCTTTCATTCCATCAAATAATACTAAAACTATTCTTATGAAATTTGATACCCACTCAAATGTAAACCCTCACACTCCTAAAAACTATTCTCTCCCAAAATCCTTTTTTTTAAAAAAAAAATAATAAATAATAATAATAAAAAACTCACCAAAACTCTCTCACGACAATGGAAGAAAAATGTTTTTGAAGTCTGTATAAGGAATGTGTTCTCTGCAATTTTCACTTTTTTATTCGCATTACATGCATGTCTTTCTTCAATTCCATCTGTTTCTTTGATCTACCATAAACCCTAAAAACAATGAATATAAATATTTGTATATGTATAGCAAATTTGCATTTTGATCACCCGAAGTCTCTCTCCACTCTCTTTCACAGAGAATGTTCAGACTTGTATTCCCAAACAAATAAACAATGTTTAAGCTTGTACTCTCGAACAAATAAGCAATGTTCGAACTTGTGTTCCCGAATTGATCATATGTTCATTACCCAAAAAAATACCAATAGTTTTTACCATTTTTGATATGTTTTTCAAGGAACTTACTTTTATAAAGCTAACCTCCTCTGAGCTAAAAATACCATCAAAGCTATGAACCACTTCTAACCTTACATTGTTGTATTACTCTCGTCTCATAAAGTTGTAGTTGTCGAAAAAACTCACTCATTGCTATTGTCAAAAAAGTGTAATCAAATAGCCATCGTTGTCGCCGAAATATCGCTGCCAGAGAGGTTTTGAAGGTGGGATTTGGTGAAGATAGATTGGTGATGATAGAGGTACGTGCTCTCATAAATCCTCTCATGATTTAGTGATGGTGTGCGCTCAATTGTGAAACAAGATGTTCCAAAATAATTTATATCCTATTTAGTAATTTCATTTAAGGTTATTATTGTAATAAAAAAAAAATAGAAGGTTCAAAATAATAAATGGAGTGCTAATTGTAACACTCTTACTTAAAATACGAATTGTCCCTTATGATTTTGGATACAATTATCCGCTTGTCAGGAATATTTTATTTAATAGAATTAACATAAAAAGGGAAAGTCCTAACTACTCTTCCATACAACAATAAAATTAGATGAATCGTTAATTGAAATACATTTATGACACCATTAAAAATAATTAATTGACCTGATGATTTATTTATAAAAATGGTCATTTGTTATGCAATTAGGAACTTGAAAGAGCATGATGTAATTTCCAGAACCACAACATGCAATCTGTATTTTAAGCAAACTTTAAGGAGGTGTAATTGCAACTCCCCACCCCCCGCCAAAAAACAAAAAACGACGAAGCCACACTCATGGATATATATAGTTATTTTCCAAAACACATTGGAGAATTCAGATTATTTACTGCCCAAATCTATTTAACAATCAATAATCTACTGTACAGGTTGAATGGTAAACTCCATTAGAATTGTACAACATATAGAGATGTATTCAACTTGCCTATATTGAAAAATACACAAGCTGTTTAAACATGTCATTATTGTCTTGAATAGCGGTCCACAAGTGCCTTGGCTTTCTCTGGTGCGAAGAACCGTGCCTGCACACAACCTCAATAGTTACAAACTTCTCTTTTCCATTTCATTTATTTATTTTTTTTGGGATACATTGAGGAGAAGAGCAGAATCAAACACATAACATCCTACAATAAGGTTTATGAGTTCTCCTGGCCACTGAAATTAATTCAAGTGGTTTCATATTTTAATTTAACCCAAAGAGAAACATCAAAAATTTTCCATATGCAGAATGAACCAATGTGAAGTCTTCAAAATGAGCAACAATCAAAGTAAATGCCTCAAACTCACATTTTAAACAAAATAAACCAAACCCAAACTATCTATGTACCCCTGCATCCTGATAAGTTATATTTAATATGAGGAGAAGAAAGGATTTATCTCCCTATCCAACTACCCATCCAATAGCATTTGGCTTCAGAATTCTATGGACTGCATAAATCTTGTCTTCCAGTACATAATGCCACTGCTTTTTTTCTTTTTCTTTTTTTACACAGCCGTACTGCCACTGTTAATTGTAAACATCAGCACTGCCACTGCTCTAACAATATTGTCAAAAAGCAACCTCTATGGCACTGGATCAATCAAAATGACAATGCACTATTTATATGCAATGTTCATTGCCTCATCAATAACATCACCACCTTGCATAGACAACACCATGGTCACTGCTGTTCCTATTAACACTTGGGACTTACCTTGCTTTTTGTAAGTGCTAAAAAAAATTATAGATGGTGATTTTATTGGATTCTCCTAGATTATATGAGTAAGAATTCTGTGGATTCCTCATATTCTAGTTTAGTCACAGAGATGTGGATTGCACATCATATGAGGGGACATCAGCACATACAAATGAAAAACATTTCAACGTTGTCCAAGAAGCCGGTAAAATAGAAAAAGGATTTTCAAATTCAAATGACACGTAAGGATTGAAAAGAGGTGTTGATAAAGAAGATAAAAGAGTCATTCGTTGGCACAGAAGATATAGTGATACTTCCACTATTCCAATCTTACTCATTTTGTCTTACATTACATTTTATTCTTCTTTAAGGTTTGGATTGTAGTGGTGGTTTAATGATAAGAGGCTTTTATGAAAGGTATCAATGTAGCTCTACAAAAAGGCCCCACTTGTAAACTTGGCTGCGTAGTGTGTTTCCTAACAAAATCTTTGGCACAAAACTGAGAATCAGTGTTTTAAAAGGTGCGCCTAAGCGTGCGCAGTTAGGCACCAGTTGCACTTGAGACATCTCAGACAGCTTGAGGTGAGGCACATTAGGAAAGGCGCATTTGAGGTGCTTGAGGTGTGCGCCTTAGGCTTAGGCGCCAGGCACACGCCTCATGTGCTACATTTAAATTTTTGCTCCATCCTTATTCATTGTGTGTGTAACCATATGGAATCACAACCCACTTAATATAAAATGTAAACACATGCTTTGAGCCCCTATTTTCATATCGAAAAAAGCTCTAGGAATTAAGCAAAAGTTTTGGGATTGCAAGATGGATGTATGACTTTGGGATTCCTTTCAATGTAGTAAATTACAACCGTTTCGGGCCAATGATTGATCAGGCAATTTGGTCCCGATTTAAAATTAAAACCACTAAGATATTATATGGTGTGAGTTCTTAATCTAAAAAAAGAAATGAATCATGTTAATAAATTGATAAAGAAAGATAAATAGTATAGGGCAAAGTAAGATTGAATGTTATTTTTGAGAAATTTTTGAAACGTTGAATGTTATTTTTCATGATTTTTGAAATATTGAATGTCATTCTATTTATTTATTATTTATTGAAATTCTAAGAATATTTGTTTTATGTTAAAAACTTGGCCTATATTAATATTTTGGTTATCTTCAACAACTTGTACCTCACGCCTTGCCTTGCGCCTCACGCTCAAGCTCTAGAAGACCTTAGCGCCCCAATGTGCCTGGAGTTTTTTAAAACACTGCTGTGAATGATGATGATCTATTGAAGTGTTAGTTTCATTCTTAGATTGAGAGAACCACAATCAAACTTTGATTTATGTACTAGACACCTGAGTCAAGATGCCCCTATAAAACTGGACCTTAATGTTGTATTTGCATTTGCTAACTACGATTCGTGCAGTGTGATTTGTAATGATGGAAATACCTATAGTCAATTTTACTTTTGAATGTCTAATTGACCTAGTCATGTCGTCTCAGGTACACAACTTTTTTTACACACTTAAAACACTAATAAAGGCTCCGATTGTCTCAACGGAAATTTGCTGTCAAAGATAGAGCATAATGATTGGTGTGCTTTTGCTTCCTTTTATGGCATACAAATCACCAAGGATAACATGTGGAGTATCAATTATTCTGGCAAAAACTCCCAAATGAGTAGGACAATGACTTGGTTGAGTTCATTTGGATTTCTAGAATTTCGTACCTTATATGAAATGGCAACCTTAAATTGTCAACAATGACAGGAAAAGAAAAACATTTGCATGTGGAATGTGTTAAAATAGAATCACATACTTGTATAAACATCCTCTCTGCATCTCCAAGTCTACCATTTTCCTTCAGAATAATTCCCTGCAGAAGCAACAAGAAGATAAAGTTCACATGCACAACATTCACAAATATCCCGAGGTATTGATAGGAAGTTATTCTACAAATGATTGGAGGAGGACAGAACAACACATCTGAGATATGCAAGTATCACCAAAATCAACAAAAAATTATGGTAAGGATCTTCTGCTTGTATCCAGATTATGTAGATTATCTAATCGGGGCCAGAAATAAAGGAACTTTTACTTCTTGTTTCATAGTATTGAACAACGAAGTTCTGCTTCTTTTTTTCTTGTTTCTTTTGATGCTTGTGCCATCATTCTTCCTTTTTCATGCGGATGGTATCTGACTTGGGAACTTGTGCACTCTTATCTACATCTGGTCTACCAATTGAATCCATTATATAGAACTCAAATTGTTATTGCTAAATTGTTTTTACAGTACAACATAAGAAACTCAACAGCATTGAACTTGCTCTAATAGTTGCAGCATACTCGTCCTTGAATTATCTTCAACGCTTCCGTCATCGTTTAAATTTAGGTATACGACCAACCCATGCATATAACTCTTTGAGGACACTGGAAGCTTGACCTCTAATAGCTAACAGAGGGACCGTAGAGCCAATCCAAATGACCTCGTCTCAAACTACAGCACTACTTTTTACTTTGATGACCTTCATATTCATAGGCACGAAAATCAGATGGCTCAGAACTCTCTTAACCATGACTTACTTTCGAAAATGTTAACCAAAATGGATCACTATATTCAAGAGATGATTTTGTTGCGCACAAATGCAAGTTATCTAAGACCGAAGCTTGGATAGATAAGTGTTGATAATTTCCGTACAACAACTTGAGTTATAGAAATGTGTTGTACTGGGGCTTAATAGATTAGATTTGGAGTTGAGAGTGTTCTAGTTTAAAAATCAAATCAGCAGTTGTAGATATCCCTCCATTACCCTTACATGAATAGTTGCATGTCTTATAAAATATTATATTAGGATGCGTTTTCAAAGTGGGGAGTTAATTATATTAGGACTAGTGTTACATTGGTCATATGGTGCATTCTTAGCAAAATTGGTGAGTTAATCAATCACTAGACTTGAGTAAAAAATGGTGATTCTTTACTCCACATTGGAGAATAAGCCTAATTTGGCCTATTTCAAGATTCTAATCCCCTATCTACTAAAGGATCCTAATATATTTTTAGGGAAATGCCTCCTATTTTGACTAGCTCTTCAGCATTTCAATAAAGACCTTCATACTGTTGATTGCACTATATCATCTTGACATCCCTTAGCCATTTCGGTTAACAGAGCTGTTAGAGCATGAAAATCGAGACAAGGAGTTTCGTGGTGGACTAGCAAATCAAACAAGGTTGACTGAGACAGGTCAAGTTCGTGGAGCGTGGAGAGGGCTTTAAAGTGAACTAGGGTATGGTTGTAATTCCTTTAGTCTATGATGTGCAACCTTTTGATTTGTTTAGTGGATTATTTGAGGTGTTGGTGTAACGGCTTAGGTAGAGACCTGATTTGTTTATTTATTTTTCTTTCTTCTTTTTCGTATAGCGGTGGTTGCATTAAAAAGGATTTCCGTAGGCCCGTGGGCCCCCCGAAGCCAGTCCTGTCCTGAGTGGGCCCAAGCCCGAGCATGGCCTGGGACTCTAGGCCCCCCCTCCACCCCCCCAAAAAAAAAAGAACTCTCTGTGTCAACGATCATAAAATTGAAAAAAAAAAATTTCAAACGAACGTTTGACCGTTTTAACACCCAACGACCAAATTATTATCATTATTTTTATTTACAAATTAACCCCCTCATCCCAAACTCCTATAAATACTACGCTTCCCATTTTATTTCTCACACACAATTCTCTCTAAAATAGTGTCATTAAAGGCGTGCCTAGGCCCAAGTCTCATCCAGGCCCAAGGTTTGGGTCCTGTAGTGTTCCAGGCTAAGGGACTTCGATAAGGTGCGCCTAGGCTCAAGCCCCGTCCAGGCCCAAGGTTTGCGCCCTGTAGTGTTCCAGGCTAGGCAATTTCGATAGCACCTGATTGGCCCAAGGCTTGCGTCTTGAGGGCTTTTTTAATTGTTGCTTTAATTAGTTTTGTTTAAAATCTAACCATTGATTTAATATGGTGTAGTTACAGAAGATCCCTACTCTTATTACAGATGCCAATACATTGAACATTCAACCCCAAATCAATGATAGAAGAAAAATTAGCCCTAATACCTTATCTCCAAAAAATGCTAAATGTTTAACATTTCATTTTGTTTATGTTGAACCTTAAATTATTTACTTATATTAAATTATATATATATATATATATTTCTGTACAAAGTGCGCCTCATTTCGATGAAGCCTGCGCCTCCCCTTGCGCCTTGAGCCTAGGCCCCAGGAGACCTTGGCAATCTCTCTCAATTAATTTTGAAGTCTCATACCTAAATGGTAATTGCAATTGTGCAAGAAGAGGCTTTTATCAGAAGAAGCTATTGTATTGCATATGCCAACCGGTAACATCAACTATTTTAATTAAATTTATTATTTATTCATTTTGTTACATTAATTATTTCTTAACATATATTAGTTGTTATTGTTTACTCATTATTTAAATTAATTGTTAGTTCTTATATATTATTTTACTTACATTACTATGGATCCTAATATTCCAAATATATATGTCGATATTGATGCATGTACTACACAACATGAATCTATTGATTCTCCTTCTAATGTACCTAATATCCCTCTTCCAACAGTTGGATTATCATCTAGGATTTAAATTAATTGTTAATTCTTATATATTATTTTACTTACATTACTATGGATCCGAATATTCCTAATATATATGTCGATATTGATGCATATACTACACAAATAGGATTAGATGATCAGACTAAGAGAGTTTTTTAGGACCAAATGGATGAGGTATTACAGGATATACCCGTAGAAAAGAACCTAGTTATAGGTAGAGATTTCAATGGCCATATAGGAGTAGATAAACTAGGTTATGAGAGAATGCATGGTGGGTATCGTTTTGGTGATTGAAATGAGACTTGAGAGAGTATTTTAGGTTTTGTGTTATCTTTTGACCTAGTGGTGGTCAATACTATGTATAAGAAGAGAGGATGAATTAGGAACCAAATAGATTACTTTCTAGTAAGAAAAGGGGACCATCTAAAATGCAAAGACGGTAAGGTGATTCCTGGAGAGAGCCTGATGTCTTAACATAGGATTTTGGTACTAGATTTATGCTTTAAAAGGCAATACCATGCTCGAAAAGATAGTAGACATCACAAGACTAGATGGTGGGGGACCTAAAAGGGGATAAACTAGACATATTTAAGAATAGAATGGATAAAGAAGGTACTTGGGACTTGGAAGATGATGCTAATACTATGTGGAACTCGGTGGCCAATTGTATGAGGAGAATCTCAAGGGAAGTTCTTGGAGAGTTGAAAGGAAAGGGACCCCACTTTAGGGAGATTTGGTGGAGGGAGGAGGTCCAAGCAGTAATAAAGACGAAAAAAGAGAGCTTTAAAAAGTGGCACAATAATAGAACTGAGGAAAACCTTAAGCGCTACAGATTGGCCAATAAGGAGGCCAAAAAAGTAGTGAGGGAGACTAAGTCGAAAGACTATGATGACCTATAGGGTCCGTTTGTTTGCCGCTATAGCAGTCCAGAGTGGACAAACAATGATGAACAGTAACCATATATGCAGTGTTTTTAAAGGCTCAAGGCGCACCAAGGCACTGAAGGTCTCTCGGGGCCTAGGCACAAGGCGAGGCGCAGGCTTTATTGAAGTAAGGCGCACAGTCTTCGTAAAAAATAGAAAAATTAACATTGACTAATCATTCATAGTACTAAGACAATTTTTTTAAAAATAAAAAGTAATCAAGATTCAAGACAAAATATAAAATAATTCTCAAAGCCATGAAAGTGCATATTACATAACATTCCAATTTTCAAAGATCAAATAATCCACATTCAATAAAACAAAAATAAAAACATAAACACTAAACATCCAAAACATATATATCCAACAAATATTAATATACGTCTTAACACTTAAAAACATCAATATCAAAAGAAAGGGTAGGTTAGGTTAGTGTCAGTCAATCATCATCCTCAACATCAATGGCAACATCTTCTTTTCCATCAGTTGATTTATATCTCTCAACATCTTCCTCCTCTGTGTCATTTGAGCCCGCTTCCTCGTCATCTATTAATTGAAGTGGAGTCAATGTTGATGATTTAGATATCCTCGGTTGTGCCTTTGAGCATGAACTTGTTGCTCTACTTGCATGGCTACTTTCTTCTACTCCAGAAGCTCTAGCAACAGTGGCCCACGTCAAGCCATCATCATCATCAAACACAGGCTCATTATCTTCATCTGATTCTCCATCCATCCTCCCAAGCAACCACTCATTGCTTTCATCAATATTTTGCAAAGATATGGGATCAAGAGTGTTGCGCATGTCATACCTAAATCTCAATGTTCTATTGTATTTGACATACACTAAATCATTGAGACATTGTTGTTCCAATCTATTTCTTTTCTTGCTATGAAGCTGCAAATATTAAAAAGATATTAAATTATATTTAATGAGAATAAAAAATATTTGAATTGAACAAAAAATTAGTTAGAATGTTAAATACTCACATGTTCGAATACACTCCAATTTCGTTCACAACCCGATGAACTACATGTTAGGCTACGGACTTTTATGGCAAAAGTTTGCAAGTTTGGAGTATAAGAACCATATGATGCCTGCCAATCAGCTGCGATAATCCACCAGTTAGAAATAACTGTTACCAAGTATTGAGTTTTACTAAAAGTATTACTAAAAATAAACTCTATGAGTCTATAATATATTACCTGATGCTCTTGTATTTCTTTGCCTAATCGCAACAGACTTGCCAAAAAGACTCTCAGCCTTCGTATAAATACTCATCTCATTAGTGATAAAATCTTAAACAGTGACATCCGGGACGAACCTTTGCATGCATTCATAAAACCCATTCATCACTTCATGATCTTTTTGCACCTCTAACGCTTTTGGGTAAAAGAATTCTGGGTTAAGAAAATGCGCAGCTACATGTAAAGACCGATGCAATTGGACATCCCATCTTTTGTCAATAATTTCGAAGATTTCATTATACTTCTCTTCTTTATGATCAAATGAACTTGCAATGCATTCTTTTGACCTACCCATTGCCTCATAAATGTATCCCATGGGAGGTTTCTTTTTGGTATCAACCAATCTAAGCACTTTGACAACAGAACCCGAGACCTTAAGGGTAAACACAACAGTGTTCCAAAACGAAGGCATCAACAAAGTTTGTGCCATTCTTTTACCTTGTGGCTCATTTGCCCATTTGCTTGAGGTCCAGTCTTCGGAGGTGACCATCTTTCTCAAAATGTTTTTTTGTTGATGCATCCTAGACAAAGTCAAAAAGGCGGTTGCAAATCTAGTTTTTGCAGGCTTGATCAAATTTTTCAAATTTGTATAGCGCCTCATCATGTTTACCAACGTAGGCCGATTGTAAATGTAGCCATGTACTGCAATACCCCTTTCAAATGTCTTTTTCAGTCTAGGTATCTAGAAAATGTCTTCTAACATCAAGTCCAAACAATGAGTAGCACATGGTGTCCAATACAAGTGTTCATACTTAGCTTCCAAAAACCTCCTTATAATGTAACAATAACGAAGAATTATTATTTTCAAGTTTTTAAATTTTACATACAAAACAAACTATGAGTAAACAACTTTGATGTAAGGAATGAGGAAATATTCTTACCCGCCAACACATTAACTGCAGCACTATCAGTGATAACTTGCACCACATTCTCTTTTTCAACTTTCTCCACAAACTTGTCTAGTAATTCAAATAGCTTTTGTCCATCCTTTGAATAGCTAGAAGCATCAACCGACTCAACAAACATGGTTCCTCTTGGACAATTAACTAAAAAGTTAATGAATATCCTTCCTCTCTTATCAGTCCAACCATCAGCCATTATGGAACACCCGTATTTTGCACAATCCTCTTTATGATTCTTCATCAAATCTTCAGTATGTTTCACTTCTTTTTGAGTTGGGTAACCCGCACTTCATGGTAAGTCGGTGGCTTCATACCAGGACCATATTGGCCAATGGCTGCAATCATTGGTCCAAAACTCTCATAACTTACTGCATTAAAAGGGATACCAGCATTATACATCCACCTTGCAAATCTTTGCACTGCCCTAGCTCTCATTTCTTTTTTGTAAGGGTCATTTGCATCAATTTTGGTTTGTTTCCCTTTTGCTTGGTCTCTTTGATTTTTCACCACTGATTCAGGATTGGGCGGGAAGTAAACATCCATAGGCCCTTTTCTCTTTGGCATTTTTTATTTGGATTTGGATTTGGAAGAACCTTGGCTACTACTCGTCAACTTACGGTGTTGATTGACATTGATCTCAATGACATCATCATCTTCATCATCATCTTCCATGTCCATGTCATCGAAATCAGGCAACATGTTCATTTCTTCTTTTTGTGTCTTTTTTTTTTGACATGAACTCTTTAATCTCTTCTCTTACATGAGCTGGACACTTCGGGCAAGCAGTGACATTCCTATAACCTCCCACGAGGTGTTGTTTCACCCGATAAACACCTCCATTTGATACTTTACCACAAAAATTACACTCAAACTTGTTTGAATTATTCTCCTCCACCAAATGAGCATATTGCCACGCCGGATCGTTTCTATTACTTTCCGATGTCATTTTCTACTTAGTACATACTACACAACACAAAAAATAAATAACAGAAAAATAATTTCAGTATAATGAATGTAATGTGTGTTATGTGATGAATTAATTAATGTATGTAATGTATGAATCAATTTTCTATTTTTTTAATTAATGATGAATTAATTAATTTCAATATAATGATGAATCAATTTCAGTATAATCATAATGAATGTAATGTATCTATTTTTTCTATTAATTGATGTATGTAATGTATGAATTAATTAATGTATGTCATTTTCTTTCTTTCTTTTTTCTTTTTTTTTTTTTTTTTTTTTAACAGAGACAGACTCAAAACAAAGGGAAAAAATAAAAACGAAAAAGAAGAACAGAGCTAACTAGCAGAATAAGAAGGGAAAAAAAAAAAAAAAACAGAGCTTCGACAGAATAAGGAGGAGAAGAAGAAGAGAAGAGCCCAACCCAGCAACCCAACGAGCGAAGCAAAAGAAAAAAAAAAAAAAAAAAATCGATCGAAGCTCTGTCGAAGAAGAAGAGCCCAGTCGGAAGGAGTTCGAAGAAGAAGAAGAAGAAGAGGAGTACCTGGTTCGAGAGAGAAAGGAGCCCAGTCGAAAGGAGTCGAAGGAGCTTCGTCGAAGGAGAACACAGATTAGGGCTTTGATTTCAGTCAATTTGCGTCCTCATCTGATTTCGCGTGTATTGTATAGCATTTGAGTTGTAATCGTATGTGTAGGAGGCTATAGGAACACAATTTTCAGCCGTCAGATCTGAATTAAGCACAAACAGAGAAGCCCGACTAGGTGCGCGACTGTTGTACTGCGCCTCGCCTGGCACCTAGGCGTGCCTTTCACAACACTGCATATGTCATGTTTGTTTTGTTTATGGTGCTCTGGATTGGTAGTCCGTTTGGATTGTGAAAGGCCTTGGCAAGCGAATTGTTAGTCTGGGCGAGGAGGTGGTATTAGAAGCTAGTCCGTTCGGTTTAGGGTATTACCGGACATCCGTCCGAAAGTCCGGCCGGTCAACTACAAATTTATTTATTTTTATTTGTTGGGCATTTTTTTTTAACATTTACTTTTAATGTTATTGTATTTTTTGTTAAGTAAAAATCATAATTTTATTTGTTTTATTATTTTATATAAAAATAATTTAACAATCTCCACATTAACAACTATCATCAAAACAAATACAATTTTACTAATCCCCTCACTATCAATCCCCTCCATTCTACCTCTGAAAACAAACAGGGCCATACACTAGACTAGATAGTAAGGAGGGAGAGTAGAGGATATACAAACTTGCTAAGATAAGAGAGAAAAATAAGAGATTTTAATTAGGTTAAGTGCATCAAGGGTGGTGAAGGATGATGAGATTAAGGAGAGATAGAGAACTATTTTCAGAACTTGTTAAATGAGGAACATGGAGGTAGGTCAAAAGGGGAGGAAGTAGGCAGTAATAAAGGAAACCAGGACTATAGGTTCTATCGTAGGATTAGGGACTTTGAAATGGAGTTTGCACTTAAGAAGATAAAATCGAATAAGACTTTAGAACCCAATGATATACCTATTGAAGCGTGGAAATGTTTGGGTAAGAAGGGGGTTGTTTGGTTGACTACGTTATTTAACAAGATTTTGTTGCCTAGAAAAATGCCAGAGGAGCAGACGAAGAGTAATTTAGTGCCAATATATAAGAATAAAGGAGATATCCAGTATTGCAACAACTATAGGGAAATCAAGTTAATGTGTCACACAATGAAAGTGTGGGAGAGAGTGATGGAACGTCGATTACGAGATATAACAGAGTTATCAGAAAATCAATTTGGGTTTATGCCTGGTAGGTCAACAATGGAAGTGATTTATCTTTTGAGGAGAGTAATAGAAAAATATTGAGAACAAAAAAGAGATATTCATATGATTTTTATTGATCTTGATAAAGCATATGAAAAAGTGCCTCAGGATATAATCTAGTGGATATTAGAGAAGAAAGAGGTAACAAAATGTTACATTGATGTGATTAGGGATATGTATGAAGGTGTGGTGACCACTATTAGATAGCCTGCTGGAGAGGCGAGTGAATTTTCAATTATTGTAGTGTTACACCAAGGATCAACCTTAAGTCTTTATCTTTTCGCTTTAGTTATGGATGAGTTGGCGTGCAATATTCAGGATGATATGTCATGGTGTATGCTTTTTGCAGATGATATCATGTTAGTGAATGAGACTAGAGAAAAAGTTAACACTAAGTTGAAGATTTGGAGAAAAACACTTGAGTCTAAAGGATTTAGGATAAGCAGAACTAAGACAGGGTATGTGAAGTGTAATTTTAGTAACAATCACAATGAAAGCAGAGGGGAAGTGAAAATTGAGAACCAAGAACTACCTAAGAGTGAACATTTTCGTTATTTAGGATTGATTATCACAACGACTGGGGAGATCGGAGCGAATGTGATCCATAGAATCAAGACGGGGTGGCTTAAGTGGAGGAGTGTGTCTGGAGTACTATGCGATAAACGAGTATCCATTAGACTAAAAGAGAAGTTCTATAGAACGGCTATTAGACCAACGATGTTGTATGGGACGGAATGTTAGGCAACTAAGAAACAACATGTAGATAGGATGAGTGTTGCTGAGATAAGAATACTAAGGTGGATGTGGGGCAAGACTAGAAAACACAAAGTTAGGAATGAGTATATTCGAGAATGGGTAGGAGTATTACTACTAGAAAATAACTTGAGAGAGAATAGATTGAGATGGTTTGGTTATATACAACGGAGACCAACAGAGGCAGTAATGAAAGGATGCGATATAGTGACGGTAGATGGTAGTGTTAGGAGAAGGGGTAGACCTAGATTGACGTGGACTAGTATAGTATAGTAAATAGAGATATGAATCTCCTTAATTTCGCTAACAAAATGGCCTTGGATAGAGTCGAGTAGAAAAGAATGATTCATGCAGCTGACCTTATTTGATGGGACTAAAGGCTTGGTTTGGTTTGGTTCAGTTCAGTTTGGTTTATAAGAAGCTTCCACCCATATAACACCAAGATGGTGACAATTATAGTCCCATTGAAGGTAAGCCTTCATTTTGGACATAGAAATGTACACCCATCAAGACTGCGAAACTTTTAGAAAGTTAAAGCGACAAAGTAATCTAAATCATTGAAATGCTGTGGGAAAAATAATAAATACAAGTACCTTTGCTAAGTAACCCCGAAAATCATCAGGGTGGGTAGATATGAGTTGATCATAGACAGATAAAGCATCGCTGATATGGCCCCAATCTGAGTACACTTTTCCAAGAAGCAATTCAACCTGGAAAAAAAATCGCACAAAACAAAATTTGGTCAAAAAACATCCGACAGAGAAAAGTAAAACAATCTTATAACAAGAAGTGATTCAACCGAAAACTCTAAAAAGGTTGGTCATACAACAAGGAACAGACTAGAAAATTCTTAGAAAAAAGGATGGTTAATACATTGTCTATTATTGTTAAAAGTGCTCTTAATTAATCTCTTCAAAAATAAGTAGTGTTATGATTGGATGCCAGAGTAACATGAAGGATTGACATTGGATATAAGGAATGTAACTTCACTAAAACTAAAAGAAAAACAGAGGAAGTTGTGAGGTTACAAGGTCATGCAGAAAAGTGTGCCTTTCATTTATAGTATCAATAATCCCAATGAAAGAGAGATGAAATAGGACGTGGCATGGTGCAGGATGGATGTAAAGGAAGGGCAACGTGAACCTATCGTATTGATAGATCTAATAAAAGAACTATTTTTCATTTGATCAACAACAAAGAGATTTAGGCATCCTCTACTAAAAAGATAAAAAGAAAGAACGTACACAACCCAAACAAAGACTACATCAAAATCCTTCTGCATGTCACACACCGACAACCAATCTCTAGCTAACAAAAAAAAGTGGAATCTCTCTAAAAAGAGGATTCACCGAAGACCAAAAGGAGGTTACATGGAAAATTTTATCCCACAAAAAATCCACATCCCAACATATCCACAAACTATGAATAGCAAACAATAATCACAAAAAGCAAGCAAATCTGAAGCAAGCCACGGCCAAAAATGCCCCACAACCTGTTTCAACAGGTACCCAACAATGGCAAGGCTGAAAAACTAAAAAATATCTCAAATTTCATGGAAAAAACACCAAAGACGAGAAGAACAAGGAACAAAAGTGCAGGGAAAAAATCCAAACAACATTTTTTAGCCCAGAAACTCCATCAATGATGCTTCGAAGCCCCAAAGGCACCTCTCACACTGATTTTGGAATGCTAGGGTTATTGCAGAACCCTTGAAATATCTTTCATGTGCTCCCAAATTCAAATCACAAAAAATGGACCTATCTTTTAAAAAACCATAGAAAAATAGAAAAATCGTACCAAATAAATTTAGATGAACATGAAACAACTTTTCTGATGATCAGAAAGGGAAATCAAGTTCACAGGAATTTTTTGGAATTTTTCAGTATTTTTTTTTTGCAAACGCAAAAAGAAAGAAAATGCAAAGCTTACATCAGCAGAGTAGATTAAAAAATATAAATGCAAATTTGATTGAAGCTCAGATTCCAAGTTCGAATAAATACACCAGAAAAAGAAAGAAAATACAGAAAAAGATAAACAAATGTTGTTATGCGACAATGAGAAGAGAGTCCAACTTAGGGTTCTCTCTCATCTACTAACCTTTATATTAATCAAGTCGTAAGTACACAAAATACCCTTTGGATAAAACAACATAAGACTTGGCAGAAAACAAGTAAAGATCAATATCTGTTGAAATCAGTATATTGTTACACCATTAGTCAAAAACTATGAAAAAACGCACAAGTGAGTAGATCTAGGTTTATAATAGAAGTAGAGAGGAGAATCAGATGGAAAATGAACAAGCTAAGGAAATAAAAGGAACCCATAGCATCAAGATTGCTTTTTTAGCAAACAGTGTGTGTCAATGCCTAACAGTGCTTCAAGGACAATTTATCAGGAGTATCAGCTGATTCTCCCCGATATGGAAACACTACCCAATATGTATTAGCCAATACGTACGTGATTTTTTTCGCAGTGATACAAAATAGAAAATGCAATCAGGAGACCCAAAATCTATTATGTAACAACTGATTTTTCGATGCATGGGTCCTATCGCAACCACATCAATGCAAATGAAACCAAAAACAAAAAATATATATACATAAGTATGCACTTCACACGTAACCACTTCTGTATGTAATTAAGGGAGTATATATTTCTCAGAGGTGCATTATGGATACTCTTAGAAGGTCTACATAAGTTACACTAGGAAGAAGAAAATGGAAGCACCTCAAAACCACAAAGGAATATTCTCATCATTTTTATGCCAAAATTGCATAATTTATTAAGCAAAACAAAACTCGAGGTGGTTACAAATATAACCTTCATTCAAATTGACATATTATTGCAAAACATAAATCCAAGATGAATACAAAAATTAGTACAGATGATAAATATCTTATCAATAGGATAAATGATATTGTTTAGTGATCGGAGACCAGTAACTGAGATGAATGAAGAATGTGTGGTTGCTTATCTTCCATATAGCATTAACCCCAAATCAAACAAAAAATTGGAAGAGAATACAAATCAATCAACTTTTCCAGGAAGTACAGCTACAAGCTACATGCACATGATATGAGAATCAAATAACTTTTGGGCATGGTACCAATCAAAGATGCTAGATTTGCAAATCATTGCAGTCACAACTCACTTGGATTGGATCCACCGCCTGTGTGTCCGTTTCCAATGAACTTCTATCAGCATTCATGCTACCATCATTTGATTTTTCTATATTCAAATGTTCGCGAGAGGCCAGAAGGACCTGAAGAGCCTGCATAAACGATAACCAGAAGTAAGCAATGTATTTGTGTACTGTTTTGCAAGCTGCTGTAAGATTCAAATTATGAGAATCAAATGTTTAAACACACAAAAGAGTGATGTAAAATCTGCTTCAAATACTTGAAAATAGTAGCAAAGTGAAAGCATATGAGAAATTAATATTTTTTCAATTATTATTTGGTTAGTGAACTAAGGATTGCAGTTCTGGAACACAGCAAATATAAAGAATACCTTCACCATAATTACAAAGTAATGGACTGACACTGAGAAAGGGTCAAAATATCATTTCAGATGTTGTTTCACTTCGCTTGGAAATAGAAACGTTTTCGAAATATTTTAGACATGTATCAGAAACATATGCGAAATGAGACAAAACATTGAAAATGTTTGGAAACAAAAACTAAAACCTATATAAATGTTAATAGTTTCTCAATTATTAAATAATTGAACATGCTAGAAGCTCATACACAAGATTTAAAGGCTTAGTTCGGAAGAAGTTTCTATGATACGAAAAACATTAAAAGAAAATGCAAAAAACTAGTAATAGTAATGTAAAAAGAAAAAATAGAAAGTACTTTACAGTGACAAAGAAATAAAACAAGTGACATAATCATACTTGATTTATCTTCTCCTCAACTTCCCTCTTCTTTCTAGTCTCTTAGGTTCTCTAATAACTCTAATTTTTTTTCTTTTGACAAAAATAGACCTAAAAAAAAGGTGGATTGTTAAGTATTCTTAATAGGTCTCAAAACAATACATTGTTTCAATCTATGAAGCACAGGTTCTCTTAAAATGTTGTCGTACTCATACTGGGCACTGGTACGCATACCGATAGGGCTACATGCGTACTAGGTAGTCGAAATATGTATCGGGTACTTCTTATACATTCTTTGGCAGTTGGATACTCCGTGGTACTTCGTGGGTACGGAATGGATACATCTACACCAAACTATGGGACATTGTTGGAGATATTTTTAATTTATTAGAGAGTTTTGATTTACTTGAAATTGCAAATCTTTTACTTGATGTGCAAGAGATGAAAGATATATTATTCAATGATAAAATTGACGAAAGTAAAAATTGAAGTTTCAGGTTTCCAAATTTTCCTTAGCTTGCTTTCGGAATGAAAGTTTGTTTTGTTGTTTCTCCTATTTAACGGCATTAAAATAGCTTATGGACTTTGCTTTGGTATTGGTATTGTTGAAATATGATTTATCTTCTGGTTTTGTAGTTTCTCCTTTCAGTTTTGGTAATGAATTTTGATTTGTAGGTTGAATCTCAAACTATAAATTATTGACATACCTTAACCGTACCCATATTATATTTTTTTTAGGTTTTGCTATATCGATGTACCCGTAGCGTATCCATACCATTATTTGTACCCGCACCCGTGCTTCGTAGGTTTCAATATGTTTCGTAGTGTCTCCGTGTTTCAGTATATTTCAGTGAAATCATTGGAATTCCAATATTCCACTGATGTTTCATTTCAATTTCCTAAGAAACATAAATGTTTCAAGCATTTCGATGGAAAAGAATAAAATTTCGTTCCTTGATACTGAGTCAATGGAATTAGAAAACAAAGGAAATCCCCCAGTCCCCAACATCATTCCATCTATAATAGCAACTTAAATCAATGATCAACTCAAATCATCAAGGAGACCTAACTGATCAGTTTCATTCTAAGAAACTTTGCATCCAGAATGAAACAAAGGTATAAATCAAAGTTGCTACGAATCCTTAAGCTACGAATCCTTAAGAGACAGCAGGAATCTAGTGAAAATCCATTTAAATTTTTCAAAACCAACACAACCATAATTGCAGGGAAAAGATAAATTTTAGTGCACTCAACTATCTCCCAAGTCTAAGAAAAAATGAATAAACTCCATGTAAGAATATTAGTGTATCTCGTGTAAATATTATGAGAGATTTTGTAAATATTATGTAGAGTTAGCATTATTCATATTTCATTTTTAGTCTTAAGGTTAGGATTACTATATAATAAGATGTATTCTTTTGTATTTTCTACACGTTCGAATATACAAGTTATTTAGAAATCTTACATGGTATCAGAGCCACTCCCGGAACCCTAGAAATTGTTTGCTCTCTCTGAGTCATGGGTTGTGGGTTATCTTCTCCCTAGATTGCGATTGTGTCTCGAAGCTGGTTCTCAAAATTATCTCTGAGTCATGGGTTGTCGGTCATCTTCTCCCTCGATCGCGATTGCCTCTTGAGACTGGTTCTTGAGTTATGCTAGTTGTCTCTCTGGTTCGTTGCCTTTGGGTGGTCAAAGGAATCAAAATCGCGACACGACATCTATTGTCGCTGGAATCGCGACATCAGCATCTATTGTTGTCACATCCACCGAAATCTCTCTCTCTCTCTCTCTCTCTCTCTCTCTCTCTCTCTCTCTCAGATTATTTGGTAAAGAAGTCACTGGGTCCTGTCTAGTTATTGTTGTGACCATCAATTTCTATTTATTACATTTTAACCACAGTTTGTTTCTCTAGTTTCCATTACTGTGGGTTTTTACGTTGTACTTGTTTACTAGTACACTCACAATTTCGGATGACAAAATTTAGGCATCAATTGTAGACTCACTGGTGCCAACTATACTTATTGGTTTAGTGTTATGCAAAATTTTCCGCATAGTCGAAAAAAACGGAGATATGTTTCTGGTTCTATTCTTCATCTATCCAATTCGAAAAAAAAAAAAGGGAAGGGAATTAGGCTGCTTGTGATACTTGGGATTGTGATAACACCCAAGTTCTGACTTAGTTTCACAACTCTATGGAAGACTGTATTGGGATGATATTTTCCACGTACACTACTGTCAAGGAGGTGTAGAACCATTTACACAGTTTATCAACAGTCCAACTTTGCCAAGCAGTATGAGTTGGAATCAGCTATTCAGAGTCCTCAGCGAGACAAGTCTATTCAGCTATTCAGAGCTCTCTTAAGTGGTGACTTGGCCCGTTGGAAACAACCCAAGATCCAACTCTGATACCAAGTTAGAATTATTGGAGGCATCCAATCCAAAATCAATTGGCAGTGGGTGGAGTAACCTCTAGAGTATATGAACCAAACTTGGGTGGATTAAAGAAGTAATGTGGGACAAGTCTCTAAAATAGAGAAAGGGCCACAAAGAACTTAGGTTAAGATAAGAAATGCCATTATTGTTTTAGACTTAATCTAATGTTACATGGACTCAGGTACAAGTGTCGAGTGCGGGTATTGTATCTTGGAGTCAGACTCGGCAAACTTGTAAATGAGGGATACGCAGGTACGTCTAAAAAGTACCCAAAAATTAGACATGGATACATGGATACGGCTAAACATGGATCTATCAAAAAAATATTATATGTTTTTCTAATAAAATTACTACAATTTATGGCTCATAAAACATATTTTTATGGTGATGCTGTTCTACACATTTTGTAGTTAAAAAATATTGAATAAAAAATATATATAACATTATTAAAAAATGAATAATTTATTTTCCATGGCTCCACCCAGCAGTAACCTAGTCCCATCTGAACACATCTCAGAAGGCAACACATGGGTGCCAGCTGCAACACACTTTTGTACATCTCTTTTTCAGTCAGAGCAATAAACATCTATGTTTTAATATCAAGGTCTTGAGGGGTAGGAACAGCAGAGGAAGACACCAGAGGAAGACGAAAAGAGACTTGAGAGGTAGGAACAAACACCAGAGGAAGATAAAAACAGACAAAGGGAAAAAAACAAAAATCGGAATACACTGGCGAGTCAGCGACTCCAACTCTGCTTCAGCCTTTCACGTTTCTTCAATTCTGCTTCAGCATTCCAGGTTTTTTCTCCTTTCTGTTCTTGTCATGGTTGCAAGTCGTGAATTTTTTGTTTTTGCTGGAATGTTTTCTTCTCATCTCTGACCCTCCTATTCAAACCACGAAGAAGGCTTATATTTCATAATATAGTATTATCCAAAAAAAAAAAAAAATAGAAAAGAAAATCAACTGTATCAGTTTGTATTTAGCCTTATTCCACACCCATACCCATGTTGTATCGTGTTTACACGGGTACCTCTTAAAATACAAGGAGTCCATGTAACATAGGACTTAATTGAGGACATGGCTTCTAATAGAACCAAGTACTTGAAATTGATCCATATAGCTGACCCATATAATTGAAACAGAGGCTTCATGTGTTGAGTCATAAAATGAGCATTTCCACAGATTGCATGTAAACGTCATATATAATTGATGTATTCTCAATATGTTTTTTCCACACAAAAAAGAAATTTGTTGACATAACAGAAGCCTATTGATTTGTATTTACATCCCGTGTCCTTGTCCATGTCCATGTAAAATATAGCAGTTGCAATTTAAGCATATTCATTCTCCTAGAAAGGGACATCAACACTGTATTACAAAAGGATTTAAATTTCACAATGAGGCAATGCATTTGTAAGCATTATGTATTTAATCACATAAATGCATAACCAACCTCATCTGGTTTCTTAGCAGCAAGTAATGCATTTGTAAGGCCACGCAGAACTTCAAAATTAATGGTTTTAGACACCTGTCAGGTAATTAAAACAGTCATGGACAGCTTTTGTGAATATTAGTGGTAAAGAAACATGGACAAAAAGGAAAAGGAAAACAAAAAGTTGCTAACACAGAAATATATTATCACAATGTTGTATGTTTACACATCTATTTATCTAAATGAGATCTGATTTAGCTGCATCAGGAATAAAGTTCCTCAAAAAAAAAGAACTGATAGGCTTGTATGTGTGGTAGAAGCATGACATAACATGTGTCCTCAAGCATGATTGTGTCATAACTTATCAAAGGAAGTAAAACCTTTGTTACTGAAAGATGAACTACATTAATGTTCCTTGATAAATTATCAACAAAGGAAGGGGGGGGGGGGGGGGGGGGGGGGGGGGGGGGGGAATGGAATAAAGGATTTGCAAATAAAAGTTAGACCTGTTTTTCAAGTCTTCAGTTGCTAAACCTGTGTCAAACATGGGGACGACTTTTAAGACAAAAATAAGATGTAGAAGTTTTCCCCGTATCTAGGGCATACCAACCATTGCAGACCTCCTATATGCAGCAGCACTCCCATCATAATCTCTGAGTTCATAGTTAACTTCCCCAAGCAAACGAAAAGCATCAGGGTCATTTGGTTTCTTCTGTAGAACAAGATTGATTCAGAGAATTGAGTTACCATCTTAAGAAACTTCCAAATGTTTGACCTTTTCTATCGTATATTATACATCAAGTGAGTCAATACAAACCTTGGTCAAATCCTCCAGCAAAGAGCCAGCCCGAGTATACTCTCCTAGTTCTGCTAATGTTGCTGCTGTTGCCTGAAAGTCCACTTAAATAAATTTAAACAGATTTGCACAAGAGTACATACACCAACTCTTACAAAACATGGTTGGCACCAAATAAAAAAATAATATCAGCAGGGAAAAGTTAGAGAAGTTAGTGAAGGAATGTATAATGTTTACATCAAGGCTCGGTATTGTTTTTTTTTTTTTTTTTTTTTGGTAAAATATTTTTTGGAAAATATTTTCCTCATTTTCCCATATTTGTTTGCATAATAAGTTGGGGAAAAAATTCAGTAACATATTTGTATCGAGTGGCTGGAATTAAACTTATGGATCAGGAAATTATTTTCCGACTTTCAAATCAAAAACTTTGGTTGTAGCAAAAACAGTGTGAGGGATGAGTAATTGTCCTTTCTTCCGAGAATACCACACTAGCTGTGTGACCACCCAATAGCAGGGGTTGCATGGTCTGATAAACAAGGAACATGGTGGATAAATCACGTAACCTCATTGGATGGACACACGACCATGTGCTGTTCTGGACCCACGTGATAATTTCTGGTGGGGGAGAGTGTCACGTCCCGGTTTCTAAGCCGGTGGATTATTACTAAATATGACAATTAGGGTTGTTCAACCCAATTAAGTATAGTTTAAGAAGAATGTCACCTTTATGAATCAAACAATTCTGAAAATATTTTATTAATGACAAAATCAAATTTGAGATAGATTTAAATAAAAACGTTATTTTTCTCCAACTTCAAAAATAAAATAAATTCAAACCTCATAACAATTACAAAGAATAAAATGCTAATACATTAAAGGTAATTAAAGTTCGGTCACGAAGTTACAACTATCATGGTTAGTGTCACGGGGTTAATTTTTACACTCAAAATTTCACCTGCGATGGCTCTAAGTTTCAGCACACTTAGTCTCAGCCAATTAAACCAACAAACAATATGAGATTTAAGACAAGTATGATAGAAAGCAAAACACAGCCATGTTTACACGTAAACACCCAACCTTTTTATTGCACCAACAATAATACAAAGGGTAGTCAATGGCACTCTACTACATGATGATTTTTCAAGTAATCATGGCATGCCCATAAATAGGCTACAGTCAGATTTTCGAAATTCAAACAGACAACATAACACAAGGGGAACATGCCACATGGCATGGGAGTTGACACCCCCAATTGCCAAAGGGTTAAGATAGATCTAGAACAATTAAAACTGATGCATAAGAGTTGAGAGAGACAGAAATTTGCTGGAATAGGAGGCACAAAACCTAATTAGGTTTCTTCCCTCTCTAAACACATGTATTTATGATAATAAGGGAATGAGTACAATGACACTAATACCCTCAAGTACATAACACTCCCTCTCAAGTTGGTGCATAGATATCTCCCATGCCCAACTTGCATACAATAGGATGAAACAATTTCCTCCCTAACCTTTTGGTAAACACATCACACCTAACTAATTTTTAGATGTGACAAAAGACAAACAAATGATGCCAGTATTCACTGTCTCCTTGATAAAATGTCTATCAATCTTGATGTGTTTGGTCCTATCATGCTCCATCGGATTATGAGCAATGTTAATAGCGGCCTTATTATCAGAATACAGTCACATGGGACCACCACTCAACAATCCTAGGTCAGCCAGTAAAACTTTAAGTTGCATCAACTCACAAATGCCAAGCGCCATGGCTTGATACTCTGCTTTTGCACTCGATCTGGCAACAATTGACTGCTTCTTACTCCGACAAGTCACCAAATTTCCTCCTACAAATGTACAATAGCCTGTAGTAAACCTCCTATCATCAATAGCACCAACCCAATCTACATTGGTGAAGGCCTCTAACCTTAAAGGACCATGATTGGAATATAAGATGCCTTTCCATGCGCTGATTTGAGATACCTTAAAATTCGATAAACTGCATCCAAATGCCCCGTTTGAGGATCAGGCATGTATTGGCTAACAACATCAATGACATATGCAATATCTGGCCTGGTATGAGAAAGGTATATCAGTCTTCCCATAAGCCTTTGATATCTCTCCTTGTTTATAGGATCTCCGTCACTATTGAGCCTATGATTAGCCTCTATAGGAGAATCAGCCGGTCTACATCCCAGCATGCCTTTCTCAAGTAAATCCAAGATATACTTCCTTTGAGAAATAAAAATGCCCCTTTCTGATCTAGAAATCTCAATTCCAAGAAAATACCATAAAGGACAAAGATCTTTGATTTCAAATTTCCTGAAAAGTTGAGCTTTGACTTTGGACACTTCCTCTTCATCATTCCCTGTCACCACAATGTCATCCACAAAAACAATAAGTATAGTGAGCTAGTCTCCACTCCGTTTGATGAACAAAGTATGATTTGCAAGACTTTACTTATACCCAAATCTGAGCATCACCTTAAGGAACTTGTCGAAACAAGCCCTAAGAGATTGTTTCAACCCATACAAGGCCTTCTTTAACTGGAAAATGTTCTCCTCAGTGACTGGAGAAAGAAAACCTAGATGGACATCCATGTACACTTCTTCTTCTAGATCCCCATAAAGAAATGCATTCTTCACATCCAATTGCTATAATGGCCATCCAAAATTTGCTGCACAAGAAAGGACATGAATGGATTTCATCTTAACCACTGGAGCAAATATAGCGATCCCGGGTTTACCCTTGTTGTACAGTGATCCGGACATGTGTCCGTGAATGTTGGTAGTTGTTTCTTTCCTAGTTTGCATCCTCTTTACTTTGTATTTTGAGTTATGGGATGTGTTGGGCAGGTTTGTTACAGGTTGGTTGTGCTTGGGAGCCTAGTGTTGCTGCCCAGATTTTTGGTCCTTCGCTCGAGCGAGGAGTTTGTCGCTCGAGCGAGAGTAGTGTTGCCCCGGTTCTGGACCTGAGAGTTGTAGTTTCTGGCTCGAGCGAGCTTTTCGTGGCTCGAGCGGTCTGGGTTTTTCTTCGCTCGATCGAGAACTTCTTGGCTCGAGCGAGAGTTTTCTGTGTCTTGTCGCTCGAGCGACCAATCCTTCGCTCGAGCGAGAGTGTTTTATATCAGCGGACAGCAGCGTCTAAAACATCACTTTTTCACTTCTTTTCTTTGAGCAAACCCTTAATCCGACACTCTCTCTCTCTAAAATTATATTCTCTCTAAGATTTGATCTCCCTAGAGTGTGAATCTAGCCTAGGGCCTTTGTTAAAAAGATAGAGGGTGTTGAGAGCTTCGATTTAATCTGAAAAAGTTTGGATTTGGAGCAAGTTGATCTTGGAGTCTTCATCTCCTTTGTGGCTTAAACTTCAAGGTAGGGATATCCTACTCCTCTCTATGGGTTTTGTCTTTAAACTTTGGTATTTTGAGATGTTGGGCTTGGTTTGGTAATTTTGTAAAAGTTTGGGGCTTTTGTGTAATTTTACAAAAGTTGGGGTTTTATTCATAATAAACCTAGATGCATGTTTGGCATAGAAAAATGGAATGATTGTTGAATCATTGATGAAAATGGAACCTAAGGGTTGAAATGTTAATTATGAGAATTGACCTAATTACATTGTTTAATTAATTGGGATAATTAATTGAGAAGAATGAGGAATGAAATGTTGATTGAATATCTATTGTGCGTTTATTTTCTGTTTAGAAATAACTGCTTTGGGCTATCGGTGGAGGATAGTCGTGATTGTTGTAGACAATGCATGATGATTAGGTAAACTGAAACTAATCAATGAAATGTGTCATGGAACTTGACGGTTAATTGAATACATTAATTGTATGTATTGTATGATTGTATATAGAACCAATGTGTTTATATACGTTATGTGTAGAGGAGGAGATAGGGGATGTACTCCGCGGTTTAGGGGAAGATAGGGGATGTACCTCTAAACCGGATAGGTATTGGGAGGAGATAGGGGATGAACTCCGTAGACAGAGCTCATATGCTTGTCTAGAGAAGTGAAGATAGAGCTCATATGCTTATCTTGGTGAAGTGTGGGTACAGCTTGTATGCTTATCTGTGGATATTGTTGATATACATATCTGTTGTAGAATGTGGATACAGCTTGTATGCTTATCTGTGGATATTGTTGATATACATATCTGTTGAGAATGTGGATATAGCTTTTATGCTTATCTGAATGTGAGATATAGTTTTTATACATATCTGTGGAAATAATGATAGAGCTAGCATGCTTATCTGTTGAAAAAGGGAAAATGAAAAGTAATTGGGACTTGTAAGTCGTTGACATAAATATGTAATTTATGTGATTGTATCAGTGTTGACCAACTATCAATTGCTAATGTTTTAGTCATTGTCCATGGTTGGTTTAGCGTATTTCTACTGGGCTGTGGCTCACCCTATATGGGAATATCATTTTCAGGTGCAGGAAGCATGCCACCTCCAAGGACATAGCTGAGAGGCTAGTGGCGGGCATAGTTTTGGTCGTTTTACTTTTTGATGTATTACATGTAATTTCAAGCCAAGGGCTTAATGTGTAAACGAGTTAGAACTCTTTGTTGAATCCAAGTGTTAACTTGGAAAGCTGTAAGCCCGTAGGGCATTTTGTTATGAGGTTAACATGTAATACTTATGTAATGGAACTCTAATGAATGAAAGAATGTGGTTAGTTTATATGTAAATGTATGTCTTATTAGATGGGTTTATTGTTGTTATTTTGAGGGCGTTACAGCAAAGGTCTCCTGATAGTCAATACTATAGGTCTGAGTGAACCCTTTAGCAACTAGCCTCGTCTTATATCTCTCAATGATCCCATCATCTTTTAGCTTAACTGTGAACACCCATTTGCACCCCACAAGCCTTTTCTCGGTTGGTAGAGAAACTAACTCCCAAGTACCATTCTCACTCAATGCTCTCATCTCCTCTGCCATAGCTTCTTTCCACTTAGGATCACTACAACTTCTTCCAACCCTGCGGAATAGATAATAAAGACAACACAAAGGCACGACACGACAGAGATAATGAATCATATGACATAAAATGAGATATGGGATGTTGAGTACAAGTTCTAACTCCTTTCCTAATAGTAATAGGAAGATCTGATTCATCAACTTTATGAACATCACTAGCAGCGATAGAAGAATTAGTAACCAATGACTCATTACTTGAATTTGGAGATGGAGATGATTGGCATGTCACCTCTGTCACCGAGAGTAGGTCTTGAGATCCGATCTATCCAACCAACTAGACTTCCTGAACAATTATCTCCCCCCCACTACATGGCTCACTCTCCCCCTCACAACTAGTGGAAGTGGAAGGAAAAACCAGAGTCCGAGAAACCAATCTCTTCTTGAGTAGAGACTTCCCCCTGAAGAAATGATCCCTGGAAGAATGACTCAGACTCACAGACAGTAATCCATAGAAACATAAACCTTGCAAGAGTGAGAGTCATAGCACCAATAGCCTTTTTTAGTAGAGGAATAACTGAGAAAAATACAACTCAGGGCCTTGGGATCAAGTTTGTTGCGAGTGGGACGAGAGAAATGGACGAAGTAAACACAACCAAACACCTTAGGTGGGAGAGAAGCAGGGGAAACAGAGGTGCGGAGAAGAAGGTCAAGAGGGTGTTGAAACTGGAGGACACTCAAAGGCATGCGAGTAATAAGATATGTAGCAGTAAGGACCACATCACCCTAGTATGGTTTAGGAACATGCATCGTGAGCATGAGAGCACTAGCAACCTCAACAGTTCTCGAGTCCGACAACACCATTCTATTCAAGAGTACCAACACAACTGGTTTCACAAAGAATACAATGGGTCTCGAAACGCACCAGCAATATATTCAATGCCATTGTCACTCCCGAGGACTCTAATAGGGATAGCAAATTGAGTAAGAACCATCTTATGAAATGTCTAAAAACAAGAAAAAAAACCTCATTTTTTGTTCGGAGTAAGTCAACCCAAGTCACACGAGAATAACAATCAATGAAAGTGACAAACCACCGATAACCAGATACTGACATAACAAGAGAGGGACCCGATATATGAGAATGAATAACCATAAAAGGAAAAAGACTTATTTTATTAATTAAAGGATAACAAGAACGTTTATGCTTAGCAAACTCACAAGCATCACAATGAAAATTATTCCTATGACAATTCTTACTAAAGTAGGAAATTTTTTGTCTAAAACAAAAATAGAGGGATGTCCTACATTCCTATGTCACTGATGTAACAAAGGAAGAGCGGAAGAGCCAGTTGCTTGAAGATCCAGATGAGAAGATCCAAGAAAGGAAAGTGTAGCATCTAGAAAGTACAAGTCCCTATGTGCTTTACCACTACTAATCGTTCTCCTCATACCTAGCTCTAGAAAAACACAATGAGAAGGATAAAAGGTTATAGAACAATTTAGCGAATTGGTAAAACGGCTAATCGAGAGTAAATTGGTAGAGAACTGGGGAACATGAAGAACAGAAGAAATAGACATAGAGAAGGAGCAATGAACATAGCATGTCCCAAACACAGAAGATAAAGACCCATCAACAAGAAAGGATATGCCTACGCCTGCTTTCTTCCTGTAGAACATAAGCATATGTCTCACACAGTGGGAAAAGGATCTCGGCCAAGAATCTGAATACGAATCTAATCATACTCAATGTTAAGACAAGCAAGAAAATCATAGACCCTCTCCTTTGACACCATCTTCTGAAAGGTAGTAGCATCTTGAGAACAAATAGCTTGAAAGTTCTGGTAATAGTCATGCTCTTGCCACAAAATACTCAACTCGACATAGCACTCAGCAAGAGACATATCCTTCTGATCAAAACCCCGTATTTTCTTTCATAACTCGTAGGCCTAGGCATCATTACCACACTGGGAATACATCTGAGCAACAATAGTCATATCTCATGAGTAACATCCATCAAAACAAAGGAGCAGCTAATATTAGGATGGATAGAATTAATGAGCCAAGTCATGACAAGAGCATTCTTCTTATGCCACTTATTTCAGGCTTGTCCATCCTCCTTGGGAGCCTTAGTAACTCCTTTGATGTAACCAGAGCAGTAATGGCAAATTGAAAGGAGTGCGACCAAACCAAGTAATTGGTGCCGTCTAACTTGATTAAAGTAAGATGAAGAGAGGAAGTATCACCAAAGAGACAGAGGGAACTGACTCTTTCACCTTGCTACTAACAAGGGTCTTACATCATCGGCCATGGACTAAAACAGGACTAACACACCCAAAAACCAAGACAACCACAACGAGTCGAAGAAATCCGGCAAGAGTAAATATTTCCCAATAACCACAGCCCAACAATATCAAAATAAGGCCAGCATAGGAGCAGAACAAGACAATTTGGAAGAAAAATGCAAAAATGCCTAACCTGTCCGCGCCTAACAGCACTATGAAGCAAAATGACGCACAAAAAACATCTAGAATCATCAACCGAAGCCAAAGGGGACCAAGAAGCATCCAGTCGGTAGCCTTAGAGAGGAACCCAAGTGATGAATTCAACCAATAACTGACAGAGCGTTGGAATTGAAAAAACAGACCTATTTTTTCAAAAAATAAAGAAAAATCGAAAAAATAGGCAACTAAAAACCAAATTTTTTGAAAATTTTTCTAGGAACTCTCCTACTCTAGTCGAGGATGGTAGGATTTTTTTTTTTTTTTTTTTTAACATTATTGATCAAGAGCAAGAAAAAAACAAGAACTGGTAAAAGGAAAAAAGAAAATAATAATAAATAAAAGAACAAAATAAGTGCTTTGCTCTGATACCAAGTTAAAACTAATGCACAAGAGTTGAGTGAGAGAGAGAGATTTGCTAGAATAGGAGGCATGAAACCTAATTAGGTTTCTTGCCTCTGAACACATGTATTTATAATAACAAGGGAATAAGTACAATGACACTATTACCCTCAAGTACAAAACTTAACAAGAACAAGCTAGTAGTTTTAACTACCACCAATTGCCTCTACAATTCATCCTTGTTTGTCCCTTGCTAGTTGCCTTGGTCTTGAATAACCGCCCATAATCGCCCCTATAATTATGTCTGCCCTGTCTATGCCTAAGACAATTCGAGCTGCCCATCTCACCAGCCAAACAGAGTCCCGAGTGTCATCTGTAGGTCTTGGTCAAGCCCATGTCCAGCCATCTGATTGTCTTAAACCCCCAAGTGTACTGCAGCCCAACATTCAGGTCACATTGGTGCCTTGCATCTATCATGTTGCTCACACTTGGCCAAAGGTTGAGTGCCCGCCGCCGAACAACAATTCTTTGCCTAGCTTGTCACATTGGTATGCCTCCCTCATGCCTTGGTCATGGTCTGACATAGATGCAAGGTGCCACCAAATGTCAGCCAACTAGCCCTCAAAACTCAAGGTGCTTACAAACCAACCCCACCAGAAGAAGCCAATGTTCTCATTGGTAGGGTCTTCAAGTACAAAGGCACTTGTTTTTCAAATTGCCATAGCTTGACATCTTTCTCCTAACTAGTATCAGATTCAGGTAGACCTTTCCATTTTACCAAGTAATAGGTTCTCCTGTTCTTTTTGCTCATGTCCTCCGTCCTGTGATCAAGAATTCTTTCAACCTCCTTGTCAAACTATTTTCAGACCACTAGTGGGGATCTCTTTGTTTGCTTCCTCTCAGCATTCACCATATCTTCATGATAAGGCTTTAAGAAACTCACATGAAATGTTGGGTGAATTTTCAACCCATCCGGTAGTATCGGTCTATAAGCGACTGGTCCAACCCTCTTCATAAGTTCAAAGGGACCATCACCAAACGAGAACAAGACAAATGGTGTAGAGAGTAATGTCATCAACAACAAGATTTGAGTCGAACTTCTAAGAGGGCTTTAAGTACTAAGAACTCCACCAAAGTCTTCAAAAATAGCCAAGGAAACTAGAAGGGTTGACAGGTAATGATGTTCCATGGAGAAAATAAATCAAAAATCAAAATCAAAAGAGAGGGGGAAGAACTCTCGGCTGCAAGAGGGAGGGGGAGGTGTGTTTGTGTTGTGTATCTACCTCTCTAACAACATAGAAAAGAAGAAAAGTTGCTAAGACAAGCATATCTCAATCAAGCTATATATCAGTACATTTGACCACACAAAACAAATGGGGTGTTGGCAGCCACAAAGGAATTTTGTGGGAAAATTTCCCTCTCAAAATTGAAATGCAATCGACTAGTTAAAAAGTTTGAATTAAAATCAAGTGGGTCCTATTTATAGTACTAGGTCAATAATAAAATATCTGTCCTATAGTCAACCAAAAATAGGCCAAAGACCCAAAAAGAAAAGACCAAAAAACGCAACTGAAAAAATATGGGCGCTACTGTCAAATGTTGACACCTCCAAGTGGAGTGTCAACACCTTGCTGCAGAAGTGAAACAAGAAAGAAGAAACAGATGGGGTGTCGACACCAACTGGCCTAGATGTCGATACTACAAAGCAGTAGTGTCACACCTAACACTCAGGCCATGTGGTGTCGACACCCAAAAGAGGTGGTGTCAACACCAGTAAGCAGAACAACAAGAGAGAAAAAGAAAAGGAAGCAGGTGTCGGCCCCAAGAGCGTAGTGTCAACACCCAGAGCTAGATTTCTAGGTTCCTAATGAACTTTCGACAAAACCAAGCGCGAACGAACAATCCTAACAAGTCTAGATCGAATTTTTACTCCACCAAAACAATGATACAACAACCCAAAGATCTAAATGACAAAAGAAATGGAAATTAAATACACTTTCCAAAGGTTTAAAGAACACAAGTGTTACACCTACAGTTATCCACTCTGCATAATAAAGGATGAAATCTCACAAGGTCACATTTTTCTTTACTTCTCGAACAAAGTCCACTTTAGGTAAACCAACAAGCTCTCGATTTTTTTTTTTCAAGACATAAGAATCAAACCATAGCTCCACTTCTTCCATTGGATGCAGTGCTGGCACTTCACCATGGCAAACTTTTTTCCTTGTTACATTTCAATTCATTGGTCAAACGCTTTACTTTCAACATAGAAAATTTCTAGGACCATGTAATTAACAAGTTGAGAGACAAGACGATGGATATTTAATCGACTGTTCTTCAAATTGTTTCCAGGTCAGCCATTGTTTTCTACTATTCCTCTTTAACTTTCTTTTTTGTTTGGAACTGTTTTCTTTGTCCTTGATCTCTCAACCTACGATAAAAACAAGAACTCATGCTACAAAGTGCCTTTTAGGCTTTTCTTGTACTCAAGAAAATTAACATCAATGCTCCATCAGGTAAAAGGTCGCTAGTCTTCATGTTACTTCCTCTAAACACACTATTTTGGAGATGAGTGGAAGTATTCACATTTGTTTGCCACAAATCCTTATTATTCTTCCCATAGTTGAAAATGTTAAATTGTTGATGATAGTGCAATCAAGTCTCCACAAGTCTATAAGTTATTGTTGTGGCCTGCACACATCGGACAGTGGTCTCACCAAGTTAAAGTAAAGAGCAGCTAAGATCTATCACGCCAAAAAAGTACTCGCCAGCTCAGTCATTAAATGGCAACACACTGGTCTCCTTTTACTCTATGAAACAACAAAAGAACTTATTGAGGCCAGGCAAAGGGTTAGGAGTTGGGTCAAAGGAGGCCAGGTGAATCCAATAAAGTCTTGAAAAGCTGATGCTTGGTCTCTTACACAAAAAATAATAGATCATGAACACAAAATCGAATATCAAGCTAGTAAAATGCTGCATAAAGTTATTTGAAGTTTAGCATGCATCAAAAGAAAACACAAGTAATCACTTATCAACAATTATTCAGATTATTAGCAGGTCATTGGAACCAATCCTTGGTTTGTAGTTGGAATTAAAACTAACTAACAAAAATAAAAATAAAAAAAATGAAGAGAAGAGCAGAAAATATCAAATTCCTAGCAGTGCTGTTTCTAGTTGGGAAGCTTTTATGCTTATTCTGTTGCAGCAATTGCCCATAATAAGAAGTAGAGCCAGAAGAAGTTGAATTGGGCCCACCAACTGTACCCGGAAAGTAAAACATTGCAGATTACTTACAGAAAACAATACAAATGGGTTTGGTAGAGTCCACTGAAGTCCCTAGCCCAACAAAGCTATACCAAACCAGAAAAATGATTACAGAATTTTGGTATATGTAATTTTCTTCCGAAACTCATAATTTTTTCTTTAGTAAACCTGTCAGTAGTTTGATTTTCGTTACAAACCAATAATCAGGTTGGGTGAGGCTGGACTCTCCATCTTACTTATAAAGAGGGACAATAATTTGGAAACCTTTTTCCAAAACATGATAACCTATAAAAATGTCAACTCTTACTGGAAAGAATCCAATTAAGCATCAAAATATGTAGGCATTGTTAGAGTTAGTCACATGTAGCTAGAAAACTTATACATTAAATTATGCAGGAAATACTAAGAAGAGAACACCATTAATCTCTTGCACAGTGCAACAACTCACTTCAAGTGCAGCTGGATCTTCTGGAGAGGCAGCAAGCATTGACTCATATTGTTGAAGCCTAGTCTGCCACCAAGCATGCTCAATGTTGTTAGAAGAGTTCACCATGAAGCTCACAACACACGGCAATGACAAGATTAAAACGATCATAACTAAGGACAAAAATACAACAGAATTTGATAAAAATGAAATTAAATAGAGTATTGCAGAAGAAATACATGATACTACAACAAAATGATCACAAACTCAGTTAAGTGAACAATGCTCTCAAGCATTCACAAAAGCACATTGCATGTACATTTGTCTGGGTGTGCATGCCTAAGAAGCATGGATTGACATGAGACACGAATATAACAAGATAAAACTCACCAACAAGGCAATTTTCAAAAAATCAGGGCATGACACTGATACGAAGTATGTACAAATATTATATTATTGATAATCTGAATAATAAACAAAGATACAATTTAAATAGCAAATAAGAAAACCCTAAGTGCCTAATTACATTAAACAAGACTAAACTACCCTCAAATAATAGAATAAATAACATAAGACTAAACTACACACTTCTCCAACCCCCCTGCCCCCTCAAACTCATAATGCGAGCACGAAGAACATAGAGAGTTTGCCAAGAAAAAACAGAAAATGAGCAGTTGTGTGAGTCTTAGTGAAGAAGTCAGCCAACTAAAGAGATGAAGGCACAAAGGAAAGAGTAATGGTGCCAACCTAACAGTGCTAATGAACGAAGTGGCAATCTATCTCAATATGCTTCATGCGCCCATGAAGACAAAATTATGAGCAACCTGAAGAGCACTCTGATTATCATAGTACAACGAGATAGGACAAGAAAACAAAACACCCACATCAGATTGAACAAACGAAGCCACACAATCCTAGAAGTAGCATGAGCAATAGTGCAGACACTCCATTTTTGACAGGCCTTAAGACTTGGGCGCTCTATAAAAAGCTCCCGATGAAGAAATCGGAGATCATTTCAAGTTAACAAGTCAGGGATGGAGAGTGACAAACCTTCCCTACACCCGTTTTAGCCAAAAGATTTCATGGACTCTTAAAACCTATTTTCAAAATGTTTTTAAGGCAATTGGTACTTTTTCATTCATTTTGCCCATTCTTAATAGTATGTTTTCCAAAAATGTATTATCCGCTTTTCAAAAGAGTCAGATTAAAAAGCTAGAATGAATGAGAAAACATGAAAAACCTTTCAAGAAAATCTGCGGAATAAGACTAGGTCGGCCGAACATCTTTTCAAAACACGTGGGATAACTTCTATCCGGCAGCACACGTAAGTCTCCGGCAACGCACGACCAGACCATTTATGCTTTGCCGGACAACTTTCTGAGGAAAAGCACTGAACAACTCTATACTGGCTGGATAAGTCTTATCCGGCACAAAATATTTGACGTCAGCCAAATAACTTTCTTGTGAGGTGTCCCAAAGATCTTGGAATATGTCATCCGGATCCTAAGGGATGCACACGCCTATTCCAAGCCTCCCAAGCCTATAAAACCCCCTCTTTGGAGGATTAAGGGTTCCAAAAATTTTAATTCCCAAGAGATTCGACCTTTGAGATAATGACTTAGTTAATTAGGTAATTAACAAATTCGAGTGAGATTTGGACATTGGAATTGTTACACTTGGACTATCCTCTTCATCCCTTTGCTTGGAGACTTGGAGCTAGAGATCTATACTGGCCAGAGGAAGCTTGGATTAGAGTTTGTGACCAACTTGGGCCCAATCTCCACTAGCTTATAGGTAATCCCTGCTTCCATTCTTAAGTTTCTTGCAATTTCTATCTCTTTTCTTTTCTTTTTGAAGCTTTCTTGAGATCAGATCATTGTTGGGTTGTTGACAATATAATTGGATTCTCTCTTCTTTACTCCCTTTCTATAGTTAGTAGAGGCCTATATAGTGACTTTGGCCAAGTTCAAATTGCTTTTTCTTGATTCATTATGGGCTAGAAACTCATGCACGGTTTCCTCCATGAGAAGAGATTGGTTCTCTCCCCCCGAACCCATTTTACATGGATTTGAGTAGCTCGTACTCATTTCCATGAGTAGGAGGAGGAAACCTTTCTCTTCTCACTAGAGTCTCCCTTTATTCTGTTATTTTGATTGGTTTTTGCTGATATTGAAGCCCAGGCAGGGTTTCCTTCGTGAGAGTCGATTGAATCTCCCCTCTCATCACTATCTCATGCATCCAGGTAGTTTATACCCCTTTTCATGCGTTAGAGAGAATCTTTCTATCCTCATTGGAGCCTTTTTTTTATCGCCTTATAGATTATTGTTGATGTACTTTCTCCTTGAGGATAGATTGAATCTCCCCTCTTGTCACTATATTTCATGAATTTGGGTAGTTTATACTGATTTTCATGAGTTGAGGGTGAGAATCTCTCTTTCCTCGTCGAAGTTCCCTTTATTTCATTTTATTACATTTTCTTTGTTATTATTCATTATATCCGTGGTGTGCATTGAAATGAGTTTCTTTTCTCCCTACCTATACTCTCTACCTCTCCTCCACTTTATCTTATTTTGGCTTTATTTCATTTTCATAACATTTACATGTTTAGTATAGAATCATGCATTCGAAATGCTATCATTATATTTTGATAGTTACGTGGTGTGTAGCTTCGATGATTCACATGCTATCTTATTAGTATCTGAGCTCCTAGGAACCATTGCAAATCATGCATTAGTTATCGTATCTAGGATCATGCATGTTTCTAATTAGTTGTTTTCTGTTGCGCTTGGCTGGAGTACCCGATGAGTTTTCTTTCACCCTCCTTTGCATATCATTTTGTCTGGCATGTAGGATCATGCATTGATTTCTAACCTTTTACACTCTTGGCATGGTGTAGATGAGTATAGGGTGAGCCTCTTTCATCTTTGCATCCTGCTTGTGATTGCTTCTCACTATGTTTTGAATACTACCATGAGGCTAAGTGCTTATGTGATATATCTCCATATTTGTCTATTGTATTGAGGCCTTACTACCTACGTTCGAATGACTCCAATCTCTTCGCATGACGGTTATCTCGATTTTTCATGAGATTTCTACTTTCAAACCCTTTCAAATGGCAAGAGATTAGAGCATCCCAAAGTAGGTGATTTGGTCTATACTTGTCTAACTTCGCATAGTATTAATAATTGACTAAGAAACACGGACAGGAACTTGGATGCGGACATAATGATTTCAGAAATGAGGACATGGACGCAACGGGAACACGGCAATAAAATATGTTTTCATATATTTTTATTTGCTATCTTTATTAATATTACATCCACAAACAATCAATATTAACAAAAACCAACTCTGATTCTATATTTATTTAAAAACACTTGTAAATTAACACTTGCAGTTTATATCTTTTTTATGGATGATCTATTAAGTATTTAAATCTAACAAAAGAATAATAAACATTAAACATTCATCAAAGCACTAAATAAAATGGGAGAAAAGACAACTTGGCATGTCCCTAATGTGCCCCCGAAGTGTCTCCGGCATGTCCCCTAAAAATAAATTAATTAAATAAGGGGGCACGCCATGTGGTGCATGTGACACCCTATTTTTTTTAATTTAATTAAATACCGTAATTATATTCCATAGGACACACATATATATAAAATAATAATAATAATAAATAAATACATAAATAAATAAATAGAATTCCTTAGTATATCCAAAAGTGCTTAGTGAAAGCTTGTGGTTTAAAACGTTAGTTGTTCTTAATTTAAAAATATTAGACATTTTTGTTCAAAGGGATAGATTGTGGGACACAACATTTTTAATATTAAATATTTTAGTAAGCGGTAAGTGAGGTTTTATAGTTTGGTGGTGAGATTTTTAGACGTGAACCTAACATATAATCATACATAATTTTAGGGATCATTGTAAATTACCAAGAGGGTAATAACCGTACCAATTGTGAGAAGCCAAATCAATTTTTTTCTTGCGTGAAAGAGTTAAGTGACTCTTGGGAAATTTAGGGGTTAAAACCTGAGGGGTGAAACAGGTGGCAAGAAGGGAGATTACCTACGTGTATGCTTCTTTTGCTTGGGCCTCACACTTAGTCATGTATAAATATGGAGGGTTGATGCTGTAGTAAGGGGCATTCAAGCAAGAATCACACGTATAAGGGATTCAAGTTGTAGAGGAGCCTTAGAAACAGGAGTGAGTCAAGGTTAATTTCGAAGTAACTGCAAGGTGAGTTGTATTATACCTTGAGTTACCATAATATATTTTATGCATATTTTGAGTTACCATAATTTATTTTACGTAAATTGTGTTTTATAAATTATATTACTATTCAATTACGTTGATTATTTTCTAAACTCTATTTGCTTAAATTGAAACCCATTGATATGTTTGTTTACATTTTATAAATTATTTGACAATGATTTTATAAATATTTATTTACTATAAGTGCCACCACAGGAGTCCCATACCTTGGGGGACTTAAATAAACCATTGGCTTCTGTTTGGCCACTTTATGGTCATCTGTTTGTCATAGATCCATTGACCTCTTTTCTGTTTGTCACTCCAGTGGCTTATGTTATGTTTTGTTCTGTACCGTGGTTGTAGTTATTTACATAATTTCTGTATTTCAATTTCTTCCACTTAAATAATTTGTTTATCTAAATTAAGTTATGTTAATGTTTTAGCTTAAATAATTATCCATGGTTATTTTGTGCCCCTATACTCACAGTATAATATTTCTCACTCTGCTATATGCTTATAACTGTTACCCCTTTCAGGTGACGACATTTACCAGAATCAAGATGGGGGATGAATCGCAGTGTTTTTTTTCCTCTTATTATTTGTATTTCTGATCGCACTCTTGTAATAAAATAAAAAGCCCAAATGACTATTTTCCTTGTTAATGAACTTTTGGTACCCATTTATTTTACTTTAGTTTATTTAATTTATCCGCTTGTGCTACTACTACAAACATTTTAGAACTATTTTATTTTATTATCTTGTTGCAACGCCGAACCTTTGGGTACCGGGTTTGGGTCGTGACAGTGCATCCCATACATGTCCCCACCGTGTCCGCGTATCCCCGAAATGTCCGTGTCCAACACGGATACGGCATTTGTTTTGAAGTGTTGGTGCTTCATAGATAATTGGGTTTATATGATCATATCATGTTAATAGTTCTCATATCAAGGACTAATAGAGGCTGATCTGTGATCGGGCGAGTGGGGTATTCAATTCATGACCTTCTCCCCTCATAACTAAACTCCTGAGTTGAGACACTTTGGTTACGATGAACTATGGCCTTTGAAACGAGTCATGGGTTTCCTAATTTTTTTAAAAGATTAAGTGGCGACTCTGAATCTAGTGTAGTCCATTTTTGGCACTTCTTGTGAATTAGTGGATTGTTCTATGGATTTGCCAAATCTGCACGATCATTTCGTTCCACATTGCACCTGTGGAACCAGACCGAGGATTTAAACTGTTGGGCTCGCTAGACACCGCCTTCAGATCCCACACACAATATTCAGCCTCGGTAGTAGAATGAACAATAGCAGATGGTTTCTTGCTTGTCCAGGAGATGAGAGAATCGCCAAGAAAAATCAAAAGTAGACTTGAAATCAAAGATATCCCTAGCCCAATCAGTATCAGCATAAGCACGAAAGGTGAAATCCGAGGAGCAGCAGCAAACACTGGAGCAAAGTATCACGAATGTAACGGAGAGTGCGTAAGAGACCAGCCCAATAAGTAGAGCAAGGAGGAGAACCAAACTAGTTGAGATGTGAACAACATAGGAAATGTCAGGGCAAGTCACAGTGAGATAGACCAAACAACCAACAAGCTCACGACGGGGAGTGGGATCATTAAGAGGCACGCCATCAGAAATAGGGAACTAAGCAAGCAATTCAATCAGAGTATCAACAACCTTGTCAGTGAGAGGAACCCAAGAAAGGATGTCACTAGCATATTTAGTTTGGGACGAATAATACCCCGTAGAAGAGGAGGCCACCTCAATATCAAGCAAATACCGAAAAGGATCCAAATCTTTAATTGAAATTCATAGAAGAGCTGGCACTTGACACCCTGAATAGCAAGGAGATTAGAACTAGTAATGATCATATCATCCACATATAATAGGAGAAGAACAAAGACAATAGAAGTGCGACAGATGAAGAGAGCATAATCGTGCATGCTAGGGTAGAAGCCAAGTTGCAGAGCGACAAAGTGAAAATGATCATATTATACAAAGCCCGAGGAGACTATTTAAGCCCATAAAGAGCTCAACGAAGACGACACACAAGACTAGTGGAATAAGTGAGGCCAGAGGGAGGTCGCATATAGACTTCTTCTACAAGATAGCTGTTGAGGAAGGCATTCTTGACATCTAACTGAAAGAGTGGCCAATGAGACATAGCAGCCAAAGAGATAAAGAGTGCAGACTATGGTCATCTTAGCAACGGAAGCAAAAGTCTCTTCATAGTCAATCTCATACTCTTGAGAGAAACCTTTGGCGACCAAGCAAGCTTTATACCTTTCCAAAGAACCATCAGAATGCTTGTTAACCTTGTACACCCATTTACACCCAGCAAGATTCTTGCCAACAAGCAAAGAAACCAACTCCCAATTCGAAGTCTTAGCAAGAGTAGTCAACTCACCATTCATAGTGCCACCCAATTGGATCATGACACGCTTCTTTACAAGACCTGGGCTCAAAGTATGGAAACAATAAAGAAAAAAAGATGGGACAAAAAGAAACATGTATTAGAAAAACCTAATCATACTAGAGGGAGACCATCACAAGGAGTATTCATACGAACAGGCAAATCAAGAGCCAAAGAGGCAATAGGAGGATTAGCAGAGCTCGAAGGCAGGAGGTGTCTGGCATTGCTTGTATAGGAGAGAAAGAGGAGGTGGGGAGGGAGCACGAAGATCAAAAACCTCAAGGGTAGAGACAAACTCATCATGAGGGACATCAGAAGGAAATGGATCGAGATGAACCAATTCGTCCTTAGTAAGTGAAACAGAGGAAGACGAAAGAGTGAAGTAGGGCAATTTTTCCAAAAAAAAATAACATTACGAGGCACATAGGGTTTGCAAGTCACAAGATCATAACAACGGTAACCCCTTTTAATGAATACCATACCCCAAGAAAACACAAAGTGAAGTAGGGCAGTTTTTCCAAAAAAAAAACATTACGAGATACATAGAGTTTGCAAGTCACAAGATCATAACAGCGGTAACCCCTTTTAATGAATAACATACCTCTAGAAAACACATAGGACACCCCAGAAGACAACGTACAGATGAAGACAGAAAAAAAGAATGGGTTTCATCAAGAAGATGACGATGTTTCCATTTAGCTCCACCATTTTTGGCAGGAGTATCAAAACAAGAAGACTCATGAATGGTTCCATGTTGAGCTAAGAACTCAGTAAACTCAGACAGAAAATACTCATCCCCTAAGTCAGACCGAAGAATTTTGATGGTGCTAGAAAACTATGTGAATCATGGAGTGAAAGGCGGAGTAAATTTTATAAAAATCCAATTTGCGTGACATTAGGTAAACCCATGTAAACCGACTATAGTCATCAACAAAAGAGACATAATACTAAGAACCACCTGTCGTGACAACAGGGAAATACACATTAGTATGAACTTGGTGAAAAGGACTCAGTGAAATATAATTACTTTTATTAAAGGGAAGAGTTCACATTTTTGCAAACTTACAACCACTACATTCTAAAATATCCCTAACTAAATATTACTTAAACAGCCAAATTGTAATAAAATTTCGAAGTGATCATTAGACAAATGCCCTAATTTAGAACGCCAAAGATAAAAACGAGAAGAAACAAAATTTCAACTAAAGGAAGACATTACAGTGGAAGTAGACTCTAAAGGGACATGCAAGCTCTCCAAGACAAATAGGTCCCCAACTCTATGCCCAATCCCAATTTACCCTTGGGACAACTAGGGCAGCAAATGAACCGAGCTGTTCATGAACAAGCTCGGCTCGGTTCGTTTAGCAAACGATCCGAGAACGATCCAAGCTCAAGTTCGAATATTAGGCTCGTTTAGTAAACGAGCCGAGCTCGAGCTCGCATAAGCTCGGCTCATCAAGCTCAGCTCGTTTACCTTTATTTAAATTATATAACAAATATATAATTTATATATTAAATAATATATAAATAATAGTATAAATACATTATTTATATATTAAATAATATAAATAATATTTTTTTAAAAAAATTATCAAACCGAGCCGAGCCGAGCCGAGCCAAGCCAAGCTCAGCTCGAGTTTCATTAATGTTAACGAGTCGAGTCAAGCCGAGCTCCAGCCCAGTTTCTTATCGAGCCGAGCTCGAGCTCAATCAACAAACTCGATAAGTAAACTAGCCGAGCTCGAGCTCAGCAAAGCTCAACTCGGCTCGGTTCATTTGCAGCCCTAGGGACAACCGATCTGCACAACACAAGTAGAAGAAGAGAAAATAATATCAAACCTAGAGTCAAATAATTGACTAATAGAAAAGAAACTACGAAATAATTTAGGAACATAAAATACATTAGAGTGGGAGAGGTATGGGGAAGGGACCGAACCAATGGAACTAACAGACATAAGGGAACCATTAGCAATGGAAAAATACAATGACTAAGGAGAGAGACAACAGGGGTCATATGATGAGAACAACCGGAATAAAGAATCAACGTGAGAGGAGAGATACCTGTTAAGTTAGATGAATGGTAGTTTTGTAGTTATTCACTTATTTGCTTATTAGTGTAAGGGAAATTCTATTTACACACTTCAATCCTCTCAGTACACATCATTTTTTTATTACAACTTTATCGTATTACTCAATTACATTTTTAACCTTTATACAAATCAACCATCTCTCAATCCACACCACCCCCACAAACTTGAGGTTGTCACTATTTTATCTCCATTTTTTGATATAGTTGTGTTCTTAATTCATGGCTAACGAAGGTTACATCTTGGGGGTACTGAGGCAAAAGGTTTGGGTTCTAGTGTAGCTCTTGGTGATGACTCCTCTCTTTATCTTACTTCAAGTTGGATGGCACCAAATATCCGGTTTGGTCCCATTCTTTTCAGTTGGCCATTACTGCTCGTGGCATGTTGCGTTACACAATAGGAGTTACTAAGGCTCCCAAGGAGGATGAACCAGCTTGTGACGAATGAAATAAGAAGAATGCTCTTGTCATGACCTGCATTCTATAAATCCCAGCATTAGTTGTTCTTTTGTTTTGATGGATAATGCTCATGAGATCTAGATGGTTGCCACTCAAACGTATTCTCAATAGAGTAATGATACCTTTGCCTACGAACTGCAAAAAAGATTCAGGGATTCGATCAGAAAGATAAGTCTCTTGTTGAGTACTATATAGAGTTGAGCAGTTTATGGCAATAACTTGATTATTATCAAAACTTCCAGGTTGTCTATTCCCAAGATGCCCCTATAGTTCAGCAAATGGTGTTAAAGGAGCATGTCTAGGATTTCATGGTTGGTCTTAACATAGAGTATGATCAGATCCGTGTTCAGGTTCTCGGCCACCATCTGTTCCCTACCATGCGTGAGGCTTATGCTTGTGTTCTGCAAGAAGAGAGTACGCGGAGTGCTATGGTTCATTAGCCCCTCGAAGATTGATCTATTTTAGCTGTTTCGTCTAATCCCACAGATGGGAAATTTGGTCAGTCCAAGTCTAGGGGTAAAGTTCCCTCTAGTGATCGTAATCAGATTACTTGTGATTATTGTCAGAAAGAACGACATGATTAGGAACATTATTGGAAGTTACATTGTCGTCCTAACCGAGGGATAGGCTCTATTCATTGTTCACCCTCTATTTCTCTCTCATATGTTCTTCATGTCACCAAGTTCTCTACTAATTTACTATCTATAGTCACATTACCAATTCCTTAAATTGTTTTGTAATCTTTTATCCTTCTCATTATGTATTTTAGGAACTAACTACGAGGAGAACGATTGGCACTAGTAGAGCACATGGGGGCTTATATTATTTGGATGTTGGATCTCCCTTCTCCTCCACAAGATCTTCCAGCCATGCTCTTCAGACGAGTGGCCTTTCATTACTTCCTCTTTTACATTAGTGGCATAGGCGTTTAGGCCATTCCTCTATTTCTATTGTAGATAACATTTTCCCAGTTTAGTGAAAGATTGTCATAGGAACAATTTTCATTGTGATGCTTGTGAGTTTGTGAAACTTAAACGTTCTTGTTATCCTTCAATTAATAAAAGTATGCTTCCGTTTATGGTTATTCATTTTGATGTGTGGGGTCCCTCTCATGTTATGTCAGTGTCTGGTTATCATTGGTTTGTTACTTTTATTGACTGTTATTCATGGGTGACTTAGGTTTACTTGCTTCGCTTTTAGTCTTTTCTTGCTTTCAGACATTTCATAAGATGGTTCTTAATCAATTTGTCACCCCCATTAAAGTCCTTCAAAGTGACAATGACACTGAATATATTGATGGAGACTTTCGGGCCTATCTTGAGGTCCATGGTGTTCTTTATCAAACCAGTTGTGTTTGTACCCCTAAACAAAATGGTGTTGCCGAACAAAAAAACTGTCATCTTCTTGAGGTTGCTCGTGATCTTATGTTCACGATGAGAGTTCCTAAACCGTTCTAGGGTGATGTTGTCCTAACCGTTACGTACCTTATTAACCTCATGCCATCTAGTGTCTCTAGTTTTAGCGCCCACTTGACATTCTTCCCCACACTTCAATTCCTCCTATCTCTCTCTCCTAAAGTGTTTGGTTGTGTTTGCTTTGTTCACTCCTCTCGTTCCACTCGAAGCAAACTAGATCCTAAGGCTTTGTGGTGTGTCTTCATTGGTTATTCCTTCACTCAGAAAGGCTACAAGTGTTATTATCCTCACTCTCGCAAAGCCTATGTTACTATGGATGTCACTTTTTGTGAGTCTAAGCCTTTCTTTTGAGGGCAATCTCTTCAGTGGAAGGTTTGTACTACGAAAGAGATTGTTTTGATCCATTGTTTTTTCCTACTATTTGTTGTGAGGGAGAGGAGACATGTGGTGAAAACGACAAGAATGAGTGTGTTTAGGGGAAGTCTAGTAGGTTGGATAGACTAGATCTCAAGACCTAGTCTCGGCGACAAAGAGAACAGTCAACCTATGTGCCGCCATGCCAATCACCATCTCCAACTCTAGTTACTGATTCTTCCATGGAGTCTTCAGGTAATGAGTCTTTGGTTACTACTACTATTAATGATGTCCATCAAGTTGATGATTCAAATCTACATACTGCTATTAGGAAAGGAGTTAGAACTTGTACTCAACATCCTATTTCGAAATTTGTGTCATATGATTCCAACTCTGCCATACCATGCCTTTGTTTTGTTTTGTCTTTGTCCTCTATACCTATTCCGTAGGATTGGAAGGAAGCACTCAATGATCCTAGGTGGAAACAAGCTACTTCAGAGAAGATGAGGACTTTGAGTATGGCACTTGGGAGTTAGTTTCTCTACCATTGGACAAAAGACCTGTGGGATGCAAATGGGTGTTTAAAATTAAGAAAAAAACCAATAGGACTATTGAGAGGCATAAGGCGAGGTTGGTTGCTAAAAGGTTCGCTCAGACTTATGGCATTGACTATCAGGAGACCTTTGCGCCGGTGGCAAAGATGAGTTCTATTTGTTCCTCTTGTCCTATGCAGCAAATCTGGGATAACCATTGCAACAATTGAATGTAAAAAATGTCTTCTTCCATGGTGATCTAGAAGAAGTGTACATCGATGTTCCTCTAGGTTTTTCGTCTCCAACCACCAATAGGAAGGTCTATCGGTTAAAGAAGGCATTCTATTGGTTGAAACAGTCTCCTAGAGCTTGGTTTAACAAGTTCTTAAGGCGCTGCTAAGATTTGAATACAAGCAAAGTCGTGTTGATCATACTATGTTCGTTTAATGGTGTGGAGATAAAATTACTATACTTGTTGTTTATGTCGATGACATAGTGGTGCCTGGTAACATAGAGGAAATGTCCCAAATTAAAGCTCGACTTTCCAAGGAATTTGAAATCAAAGACCTTGGGCCTTTACGGTACTTCCTTGGGATTGAGATTGCTAGATCAAATAAGGGCATCTTTATCTCCCAAAGAAACTACATCTTAGATCTACTTGAGGAAGTAGACATGTTGGGATGTAGACTGACAGATTCCCCTATTGAGGGGCCAATCACAAGCTTAGCAGTAGTGATGGAGATCATGTGGATAAGGAAAGATATCAGAGGCTTGTAGGGAGATTAATATATATTTCTTATACTAGGCCAGATATTGCATATGCAGTTGGTGTTGTAAGCCAATTTATTCATGACCTACAAACAGGTCATTTGGATGCAGTTAATTGGAACCTCAGATACCTCAAATCAGTGCCTAGAAAAGAGATCTTGTTCTCCAATCATGGTCATTCGAGGTTGGAGGCCTTCTTTGATGCAAATTGGGCTGGTGCAGTTGATGATAGGAGGTCTACTTCTGCTAATTGTACTTTTGTAGGAGGGAATTTGGTGACTTGGTGAAGTAAGAAGCAAGCGGTTGTTGTGAGGTTGAGTGCGGAAGCAAAATATCAAGCTATAGCAAATGTCATTTGTGAGCTTATGTAGCTTCAAGTTTTATTGACTGACATAGAATTGTTAAATAGTGGACCAATGACATTGTATTGTGATAATAAGGCCTCTATCATCATTGCCCATAATTCAGTCTAGTATGATAGGACTAAGCACATCGAGATTGACAGACATTTTATAAGAAAAAATTAAGTAGTGGCGTGATTGTATGCCTTTTGTTCCATCAGAAGATCAGTTAGCCGATGTTTTCGCTGAAAGGTTAGGTAGTAAGGTGTTTCATCCCATTGTGTGCAAGTTGGGCATGAGAGATATCTATACACCAATTTGAGAGGGAGTGTTAAGTTAGACGAATGGTAGTTTTGTACTCATTCACTTATTTGCTTTTAGTATAAATACATATGGTGATAGAGGAAAAACCTAATTTTGGGTTTTATCTCTCTCTCTCTCTGTCTCTCTCCATTCTTAAATTTCTTCATATAATTTTAACTATACCGGAGGGAGAAAACCTAGGCAAACCTAACCAAGTAGTGGTCATAGCAGAAGCCTGGGAGGATTGTCCCTCTGAATGACCAGCATGAATGACTGAAACTACTTGAACATGGACTGCATGGTAGGAGAGGAACTAGTGCTAGAAACAGGGGTGACCAGTGCTGTGTTAGAGCAAGATGGCTGTGGCAAGGGGTGAGAGGATGAGTGAGGAAACCCACGGTCCTTAGGTTGCAAAAGCTTAGAGCACGTATGCTTCCAATGGCCCTTGTGATAACAAAAGCTGCACTCATCCATAGCAACATGAGGTTTAGGTTTGCCAGTAACCTGAACCAACTGAGAGGGAGGAGTGGTTAAGAGTGGAGGAGCTGCAAACACAGACTGAGACAGAGAGGCAACATAGGCGACTTTGAATCTAGTTTCTCCAGCAATAAGTTCCCAAACAGCAGCATCCACAGAAGGCAAAGGACTCCGATGTAGAATAGCCCCACGAAGGGACTCAAACTGATCACAAAGAGCCATCAAAAACTGGACAAGCCGCTGTTTCTCCCTATACTTCGTGTAACTGTCAAGTAGTTGCAAATATGTAGGCTCCATAAAAGCAAGTTGATCCCAGTAGGTTGTCATTTCATTGAATGGCACTGCAGATAGACATCTCAAGTTCATACTGTTTTGCAAAATCAGACTCAAGATACATAGTTTTCAGATGGTCCCAAATCTCCTTGGCTGTGTTATATTTAGAAAAATTCATCCCAATGCTAGGTTGAACCAAATTACGAAACCAGGTAAGAATTTGTGCATTCTCCTTATCCCATTTGGCAATTTCAGTTTCAGTTTCTATGGATTCTCTAGGTCTAACAGTCATACCAACAATATAACCCCACATGCCTTTACCCATCACAAAATTCTTCATCACGTTAGACCAATAAAAGAGTAATTGGTACCATCTAATCGAAAACTAATAGCTTGCATCTTATCTTCTGCCATATTGCAATAATCAAAGCAACAAATAAACTCAGAGTAACAAGAAATACCAGCGGTAAAACGCAGTCCAAACAGTCGAAATCTAGAATCAGAGAAGTATCGTATCAGAATCACAGAGATAAACAAAGTAAAGAAGAGATATGACTGCTTCTGGGTAGTCACAGGTCTATGTCGCAAGTCTGTGTGAGACACAACTGCTTCATGTGAAGGGCTAGGGCTCTGACTGAAACAGAAACAACAATCAGGAGGTGTAGAACTGTCGAACCAGAATCAGAGGAAGGATGTTTGTCGACTTGTTCAATGAGAATCGAATGAGCACTTTACGGGTCGATATGGAGAGGGCTGTCGTCTGTGTTAGATGTGATTTTTCCAGTAACTGGGCTCAAATTGAAAGGGAGTTGAGCATATATTTGAAGATGAATATTGTGCTTCAGCCATTTCAGCTCAATCGAGCTTTGTTCTGGGTTCGAAGCAGAGAGGATGCGAATTTTATTGGAAATAAGGGATTGAGGTTCTTCGACAAAGGTGTGGCGATTAGCTTGGAGAAGTGGTCTGAGGAGAGGCACGCTAAACAAGAGGTTATTGTCTCTTATGGTGGATGGATTGCTGTGTGTGACTTGCCATTTACTCTTTGGAATGATCAGGTTTTCCAGTACATCGGACAGAGATGTGGTGGTCTGTTGGAAGTTGATAAAAGAATTGTCTCCTTGGTCAACCTCTTCGAGGTCAGATTGAAGGTCAGAGGTTATGATTGTGGTTTTCTGACAGCTTTTTTGGAGGTCAAGGCCGGAGGTAGATCTTCCATGGTGCGCATCAGGCCATTGTCCAGAAATGGGCGACGACAAGTGGAAGTTTGGCCAAAGATGTTCCAGCAAGAGTTTTCAGGTGTGCATTTTGCCGGCAAAAGAGAAGACGAAGAGGCAAGACGGCCAGGGTGGACACGTGGCGGCATGACAGGAGAAAGTCGAAGGGGTGTAGTAGACGAAGGGGTAGGGGTTAATTCCAGTGCGATAGAGGGAAGTTCAAAGGATGGGGGGCTTAAGGAAATTCCAATTGGGCCACAGGAGCATTGTGGGCCAAATTTTCATTCGGGCCCAAATGATTTATATGATAATGACCAGGGGCTCTTTAATCAGGAGCCCAGGTCGTCTTCTCCAAGAGATGGGCTAGGCCATAAGCAACAAAGGGATTTTAGAGTTGGGCCTCTAAGAGTGGATCAGGCCCATTCTGATGATTTAGGCCTAGTGGGTCTTGTGAATGGGTCTCAATTCGAGAGGCAGATGGACCCGTATTGCTTGAAGAAGAAAGGTGATCCAGAGGAGAGCAGGAGGTTCAGCGTCGGATGTTGGCAACGGCGCGAGAGGATGTGGATGTGGTCTGCGAGTCGAATTTTCAAAGGAATAATCAGTTTCGACTAACGTCAGATGAGATTCAGCTAGGATTAGCCGACTTAGTGAAAGGATCTGTCGAAGACTTACCGCGAACAGAAAGGAATTTGGAGGAGTGGGTTGATGATGGGATAGAGGCGGTGAATGAAGCAGATTTGTTGAGTCGCCAAGTAGAAGGAATTTTGAACCTATAGAAGTGTTGCAAGCTCTGGAAATTTATGGGTCTGAGGTCAGCTCTGATCCCGATTCTGGTTCAGGAGGTGATGGATGTGATCAAGAAGAGTACGATTTTCAACTGTTTAATCTCTCTAAGGAGCAAGGTACGGTTGAGGAGGAGGATTCCGAGGGTGTCTCTGAAACAATGGGTCATGTCTGTGACACTATAATTCAAGATTCCACAGTCCCAGAATCTGAGAAGGGTATCATTGTTAGACAGGTCTTTTCTTCTCCTAGGGATGGGGTAGGGGGATTTCACTGTCTGGGTCTTGATTCTTATGTTAGGGGAATGGATGAACAAGGAGTAAGGCCAGAAATCTCCAAAGCCATGAGGGATGTCTCTACTATCAATCCTGTGTCTTATAATGCTAATATTACTGTTGGCCAAGTAAATAATGCTCAAGAGGGAGATTCGGTTAATCATAAGCCTAGGAGGAGTGGTGTTTTTAGTGGGGTGAGGGATAGTGAGGCAGAAACTGATCGGTGGTTGTTGGAGTTAAGTAAGTATGCGTCTTGTCCGATTGAGGAAGATGAAGTTCCTCATTTCAAGCATTTGCTTCAAGTTATGGGTCTTTCGCTAGTAAGGGTAAAAGGAAGGGTTGGTGGTAGCGGACAGGGCAACAGTGTCAGCAGGGGGGAGTGTGTTAGCAAAGGGGGGGCTTCGGTTAGAAGGGGGAATAGGGAGTTAAGGAATTTGGTGTCCTCCATTAATTATGATACGAGGTCGGAGGAGGTTAGGGGTGGCAATGGTTCTCAATGAAGATTATTAGTTGGAATGTAAGGGGCTTGGGCTCTCGGAGGAAGAGGGGGGTCATTAGAGATTTGGTGAGAAAACATCAATCTGATATTGTCATTTTCCAGGAAACTAAAGTAGAAGCTTGTGATAGGAGTTTTATTAAAAGTGTTTGGGGAGTAAGGCATAAAAAGTGGGCTTTTGTAACCATCAGTTGGAAGGTCTGGAGGTATTTTATGTATTTGGGATGAAAGGGTAGTTTTTGAGTGTGAATCTTTAGTTGGAATGTTTTCATTATCAATTAGGTTCAGGAATCTAGATAATAGTGAGTGGTGGTTGTTGGGGGTTTATGGCCCAAATAGTCCTTCTCAGAGACTGGCTTTGTGGGAGGAGTTAGGAGGGTTATATGGTTTATGTAACCCCAATTGGTGCTTAGGGGGGGACTTTAATGTGGTTAGGAAGGTTTCAGAGAAGCTTCATGGGAATAGAATCAATAGGAGTATGAAAGATTTTGATGAGTTTATTAGAGGTTGTGAGTTGGTGGACCCTCCTTTATTTAATGCAAGATTCGCATGGTCTAATCTTAGGGAAAATCGAGTATATTGTAGGTTGGATAGATTTTTATTTTCTTTGGGCTGGGAGGGGGTTTTCCCCAACGTGAGACAGGAGGCGCTGCCAAGATTGGTGTCTGATCATTGTCCTATTATGATGGAGAGTTGCCCTTTTAAGTGGGGCCCGACCCCATTTAGGTTTGAAAATGTGTGGTTGGAACATCATTTGTTCAAGGAGAGCTTTGCAGGATGGTGGAATAGTGCTAGATGTCATGGGTGGGAGGGCTTCAGATTTATGAGAAAGTTGAAGATCGTTAAAGAGCATGTGAAGATTTGGAATAGGGAGGTGTTTGGGAATTTGGAATCATCGAAACGTCAAGTTATGAGTAGAATTGAGGAGATAGATTCTTTGGAAATGCAGGGAGATGAGGTTCAGGAATTGAGAAGTGAGAGGAGGGAGTTAGGTGCGAGGTTAGAAGAGTTGTCTCTTAGAGAGCAGATTTTTGGGCACAAAAAGCAAAGGTGAGGTGGCTGAAGGAGGGGAATGTTAGTTCTAAGTTCTTTTATAGGATTGCGGATGGAAAAGAAAGAAAAAGTTTATTAAGAGGTTGGAAGTAAGGTCAGGGGTAGTGGTGGACTCAGAGGAGCAAATAGTCCAAGGGATTTTTGAGTTTTATTCAAATTTATTTTCGGAGGATGAGTTAGTCAGGCCTGGGATAGAGGGGCTAGAGTGGAAGCCTATTGATCAGGAATGTGCGACTTGGTTGGAAAGACCTTTGAGGAGTTGGAAATTAGGGAGGCAGTTTTTGAGTGTGAAAGGGACAAGGCTCCTGGACCGGATGGGTTATCCATGGCTATATTCCAAGATTGTTGGGAAGTGGTGAAGGGGGATTTGGTGAGAGTTTTTATGGAATTTTATGAGACAGGGGTGGTCAATTTATGTGCAAATGCCACATTTATCTGTTTGATTCCTAAAAGGGAAGGAGCCATTAGAATTGGGGATTTTAGACCAATTAGTTTGGTGACATCACTTTACAAGATTCTGGAGAAGGTTTTGTCAAAAAGGTTGAGGGCCCCTTTAGGGGATACAATTTTTACGACTCAGGGGGCTTTCGTGAAAGGCAGACAGATTCTAGATGTGGTTCTGGTGGCTAATGAGGTGGTCGAGGAGTGTAAGAAGGCAGGAAAGAGAGGTGTTGTGTTTAAGGCAGATTTTGAAAAAGCATACGACATGTGGATTGGAATTTTTTGGATTTTGTGATGGACAGAAAGGGGTATGGGAAGAGATGGAGGTCTTGGATTAGGGAATGTTTGGCGTCTTGCAATATGTCGATAATAGTCAATGGTAAACCTGGGCAAAGTTTTAAGGCGTCTCGAGGGTTGAGACAGGGTGATCCTTTATCCCCCTTTCTCTTCATTTTGGTAGCAGATGTGTTAGGAAGGCTGGTGGTTGAGACAGGTACACGTTGGTTAAAACAGTGCTAAGCGAAATTCCAATTTATTTCATATCTGTGTTTAAGATTCCAGTCAAGGTAGCAAAATTTATAGAGAAATTATTTAGGGATTTCCTTTGGGAAGGGAAAGATGAAGGACGGAAGGATCATTTGGTGAAGTGGGAAACGGTGTCCTTATGCAAGGAAAATGGGGGTTTGGCCATTGGTAATATAGTGGCTAGAAACACGGCTCTACTGGGCAAGTGGTTATGGAAATTTCCCGCTGAGTGTGATTCATTATGGCATGCGGTTATTAAAAGTAAATATGGGATTCAGGTTAATGGTAGGGATTCTCAGGTGGTTTCGAGAGGTAGCGGGCGTGCTCCTTGGAAGTCCATTTCCCAGATTTATCGCGTTTGGTCCCAATTCATTTCTGTGAGGGTGGGTAATGGGGAAAAGGTCAATTTCTGGGAGGATGTTTGGGTGGGTTCCTCGTATTTGGCGGAGATCTATCCACTATTGTATAGCGTTTCTCAGGCTCGTTATGTTTCTGTTGTGTCTGTGGCGGGTTCTTTGGTGGCTCCTTTTTCTTGGAATTTTAATTTCCGCCAGAATCTTCATCATAGGGAAGTTCCGGAATTGGTATCTCTTTTGTCAAGACTTGAAAATGTTTCTTTGGTTCCATTATTGGACGATAGGTTGGTTTGGAATATCCATTCTTCGGGTTCTTTTACTTGTAAATCTTTTCTTGATAAAATTATTGATTCATCTCATGTACCTCAGGTGAAAGTGTTCATGTGGATCTTGGTTCATGGGGGCACTTTGACAAATGATTCATTGCAAAGGAGGAGATCCTTGCAATATCTTAATCCTCAATGGTGCATTATGTGTTGTAAGAGTGGAGAGTCTCTGGATCATCTCTTTTTGCACTGCCCGGTGACTAGGCAGTTGTGGCATATGGTGTTTGGCTTGGGTAATGTGGTGTGGGTGGCCCCAAAAGGATGTGCTCAAATGCTATTATTTGATTTTCAAACTTTTGGAAGGTCGAAGAGGGCTAAGGTGCTTTGGAGTGGAGTCATCTCTTCAATCTTTTGGGTCGTTTGGATGGAAAGAAATGCGCGTGTTTTTGAAGTTGTCTGGGATATAGACTATTTATGGAATAGGATGAGATATTTGGTGTCTTTTTGGGCCTCAGCGAGCTCGATATTCCGTGGGATTCCGCTTTTTTTGATTGCGGCAGACTGGGTGTCAGTTTGTACTGTGTAGTTTTAGTTTGTTTCATCTTTTTGTATTTTCTTTTGTTAAGTTTTGCTTTTTGTTTTTTGTCTTCCTTGTAGAGGATGCCTTATCCTCTTTTTTCTTGGCCTTGTGCCTTAATAAATTTGTTTGTTTGTTGCTGATCAAAAAAAAAAAAAGAGCAAAGAACCAGAAGCGTTGAATGAAGATTGTAAGTCAAGGAGACTGTGAATCGTTGCAAACAGTGAACATGGAGAGCTGGGAAGAGAGAAGTGCGAACTGCAAATAAGATGAGATTATTGAGTTGCGAAGTGCGAAAGCAAGCCTCCGGCAGTTCGTCAAAACATGAACGGCGGCTAGGATTGTCGGACCTGCTCTGACACCATGATAAAAAAGTATGTACGAATATTATATTATTGATAATCTAAATAAGAAAAGAAGATACAACTTAAATAGCAAATCAGAAAACCCAAAGTGCCTAATTACATTAAACAAGACTCAACGACCCTCAACTAATAGAATAAATAACACAAGACTAAACTACACACTTCTCACAGAACAATAAATAAATATATATATTTATATATGTACAAGAAAAAAAAACAATTTCTCAAATTTTGACATTACAAATACATTATCTATATCGGAATTTGGAAAAATAAGTGTGTAGACACAAATTTCGAACATGAAATGTTTCAACGCGTTTCGAAGTTCATGTTACAAATGTCCACTGTTTACTTTTTTAAACCAAACAATGTTGATTATGTGAATAGTAGGTTCCTATTTCTGATCGTTAATTACACATTTTATTTAAATGAAACCTCCAATTAATGAGGAACAAAAAATTAATAGAAAATAATTTAAGGAAAAGAAATATTTTTAATAAAATTGTTGTGGATTTTAAACCCTTGAATACAAAGTACAATTCTTGGGCTTGGAACCGTTTACCTATGATCGCCATTATGCATTTGTAGCTTAAGCTATGAAGTTCTCTGGGCTTCTCCTCTTCTTTCTTGTGAAGACTTCTTTAACTCCTGATTTCTCTCTCTCTCTCTCTCTCTCTCTCTCTCTCTCTCTCTCTGATCTTCTAACTTATAATTTTCCGGTCCCCTCTCATATGTGCTGGTCCTCATATTTATAAAGGGCCATCTATGTGATAAGAGGCCTCATCTTCAGTTTGAATTTCAAATTGAATGACAACGCCGCTTGCATTTAGGCGTAATCATATCTGATTAATCGTCTATCTGATTAACTATCTATCTGATTTTATGAACACGTAGGGTATTTGTCTATTTGAATTTAGGCGTAATCATATCTGATTAATCATTTGGATTTCATCTTGTGTTGTGTCCTTGCTGTAGACTCTACAGGTGTCATCTTTCGTAAGCCCCACATGTTTGAATATCTTGAATAACGTTGCTGAGGTACGACATTGTTTTATTTATGCACTTCAACGGATCATATTGATCATTTTAGGAGGTGATTACCTACAACATTCATATCATAGGTTCTATATGTCATTGACTAATTGACCGTATTTGAAATCTTAACACAAATTTGGTTGAAATTTTTGTGCCAACAGTGTGAACAGGGAATCCTAATATCTACTTTAAATAGATCTATTCGAAAACAAATTGGATGCTTTAGGCTTTAAATTCTCGATTAAAAACCCTAGAGGAGGGGGTGTTACTAGTTATTACATCCGCATTGTTTTTATTTTAATCATTAGCTCCCACATTAACTTCTTCAAACTTGTAATGTGTCCGTACATGTTGGACACGGTGTCCGAAGTGTGTCTAGTTTTTTAAAAAAATAAAAATAAAAAATACGACATGTTTGGACGTGCGTGTCCAACGTGTGTCATGGAATTTCTGACGAGTTGGTGTCTGACACATACAAGGTAACTTAGAAATGTCAAATTTTTTAGACGCATACAAAGGAAAGCCTTACAAAGTGGAATTGCACAAAACGCTGCAATGTTTTCTTCCCCAAAAAATAAAAATGTAGATCAGAAGAAGAATACGTTAAGACAAAAAATTGTTTACTACGGATGATAGCTGCAAGCAGCCTGGGAACTCCATGATAATGATGTAACCAAAAAAATATTGAACAATGCAAGTCAGTAGTTTCTAATGTTTCTGCAGCAACAAACAATCTTTTGATAAAAAATAGATACTTCTAAACTTCAAAGCTTTACAAAAGTAAATAATTTGTAAGCTATTTTGAACAATTTTTTACCTGAAGATTTGTTCTCTCTTCTTCTGAGCGTTTACTATTGACAATCGTGGCCTCCTCAATGGGACTATCACTATAACATGGAAATCAATATTCATGATCAAAACAAATGAAATCCATGGTCCCTAGTTGGACTCATAAATAAATTAAATTGCTTCATCCAAGGAATTTTTTTGCAAAGAGATCTAAAAGCATGCCACTTTTCAGTGCCTATATTCAATCTAACACTAATGGACTTGCAAACTCCTACAATAATAAAAACAGTCCTCGCTCAAGTTAGGCACAGATTACAGGGGGAAAAAAAAATGAAGAAGAAGAAGAAGAAGAAGAAGAAGAAAGAAAGAAAGTAGAAATGGAGGGAACCATTTTGTTCTTGTAGTTCTGTCCATGAAAATAACAAATGAAATCCAGTGTGTAAAGCAGTCCTACCGAAACAGAAAAAACAAAACAAAACAAAACAAACAAAAATAAGTGTCAACTGCATTTTACATACCATACCTTCCTGTCGGCAGAAAATCTCCAAGAGCAAAAACCAACCCGAAGACCACAATAGCACCTCCTATTCCAATCTATTGCATGTCAAAGTCTCAATTAGTGAAACCTATATGAAGAGCGTTCTCACCTTGCAGTAATGGTATTGAAGCGCATCAGCTCAATCCAGAAACATTACCTTAGTACTAAGTCCAGTTGTCCTAGGGTCTGATTCAACTGGTGCATCATAGTCAATTGCTCTGTATTCTTTACTTTCATCAATCTTTTTCTGCTCAAGTGCAGACCTGAGGAGTGTACAGAAGAGCTAAAAGTCATGAAGCAAATGCATAAAAAAATTAAAAACCCTCAATTAATTGAAACATTAACTAGCTAATTATAACTGATGAGTACAATTCAACTTTTGTTCTGCGATACTACAAATGATAATGGTATGGTAGAAGTGCTAACACTTCCAAAAGTTTTTGAAAAAACAAAGCAAGACTCCAAGACATAATTGAGAATTCCTTCGCCAGGGAGTTGTTTTGATTACTCCTTTGTCTTTGGAATTCCAGTGAAGCTAAGTAATGTAGTGGATACCTATGTTACACGGACTCTTCAAAATAAATCAAATACTTGTGTTAGACACTCGACACTCGGACAAAGATATGGGATATCTGTCGGATACTTTTCAATGATACTTCTTATATAATTGTACATAAGACTATTATTATATGTACCTATTGTTCTATAATTGTTATAAATGCCTTTTTGACAAGTTACATGGCACCATTTTCTCTCACATACTTGCTTAAAAATGTAAAAATATGATATTTTTTGCCAAGTCTGCATACCCTTAAATTTATGGTTTGATGAGTCCAATCTCTAGATACATACTCGTACCTAACACCCGTACCCGAGTACATGTAACATGGGTGGATACTTTAGGCTGCACAGCAGTAGTGGTTCACAAAGGGGGGTGCGTTCATGCTATTAAGAAAACTTTTTGTGACTCCATAGATGGTATATGACAGTATAGTTGATGGGGCAAGTACTATCTAAAAACTTCCATAGACTATATAATATTGGTATTAAGAAAAACAAATTATACTCAATAAATGACATATGCACACAAACTCTTTTGAAGGAAACTAGAACTCTGCCCGTAGCTAAAAGCCTATAGAAATAAATAAAAATAAAATAATAATAATAATTTTCAAAATTAAAAATTAGAAAAAAAAAATGAGCAATATATCTAACCTAATGGAGTGATGACTACAGAGTCCCCCAAGTGCACGGTGAATCTCAAAAGTTTTCAAAACAATCAGCTGCTTCTTCCTAATCATTCAGATTTTTCAACTACTTCATTACATACTGTTGGCACATAAATTTCAACCAAATTTATGGAGTAAACTACCAATAGGTCATAATAGTTGGACTTAATTCCCATCAAGTTCTATTAAAAATAAGTCCTAGTAAAATTATCGCTAAAAATAATTTTTTATGACGATTTTTTGCATAAGTCGCTAAAAATTGACAATTAGTGATTTTTGACACGGTTTTTATAAAATGTTGCTAAAATTGACAATTAGTGACGTTTTTCTATGACGAATTTTTCAAATTATAGTTGAAAGTCGAAAATTAGACGTTTTTTGCAATGATTTTTTTAAATTGTCATTAAAACTTATAATTAGTGACATTTTTTAATAGTGTTTGATGAAAAATGTGATTAATTCTCACAGGACCTATTAGACAATAAGTCCACCTATTAGGACTTACACCTAAGTCCCCCTATATGATAAGGATCTGGATTAAATGGGATGATGAGACTCTAAAATTTAAAGTCTTTTCAGGAAAATTACACGTAGAGTCTACCAAGAAGACGACATGTTCAATCAAACGGTAGCACATATAGAGCCTATAGTGGAAACGCTGTAGGATAGCACCTCTACAAAGGATCAATATGATCTGTTGAAGTAAATAATAGGGTATAATAGCATCATATTAAAAACCACGTTACTTAAGATCTTCAAGTGACACGTGGAGCCTACAAGACTCGAAGGACAGTACACTCAACCAAAAAATGACACCTATAGAGCCTAAAGTAAGGAAACTACAGGGGATAAAGTCTGGGAGATCAACACGAGCAATTAAATTTGTTATGATAACAGTGTTATCATACAATTTGAGATTCAAAATGAAGATAAGATTCTCTTATCACATAGACGGCCCTCTAAAATATTAGAACCATCACGCAAGAGGGGGATTAGAGAACAAAGATCGAAAACTACAAGAGAAAAAGAAAGGATCAGAGATTGAAGAAGCAATCAAAAGAAAGAAGAGAGACTGAGAATTCAAAAGCTAAATGTGAAGCGTAACAAGCTATCGTACCCAACACTCATTAAGCCCAACCTTAGTAGAAGTGGGTAGCGGCACTGGGTGGATGGTCTTTCCGCCCTTAAGTGGTATTACCAGCCATTTTGGAGGAGCAAGCACACAATACAATGGCAAACTATAGGTAAAAGGTTCCAAACCCAACAATTGTACTTAGTGTATCAGTGGGTTATAAAACTCCCAAAATTTCAATAAAATAATTCTTCTGTTTAAATTTTCCATCATTAAATTTTTTGTTCTTCGTTAATTGGGGGTGGACGGTCTATCTGCCCTTCAGTGGTATTACCAGCCATTCTAGAGGAGCAAGCACACTATCCAATGGCAAACTATAGATAAAAGGTTTCAAACCCAACAATTGTACTTAGTGTATCCGTGGGTTATAAAACTCCCAAAATTTCAAAAAAATAATTCTTCTATTTAAATTTTCCTTCATTAAATTTTTTGTTCTTCATTAATTGGAGGTATCACTTGTTTAAAGTGTGTAATTAACAATCTGGAATCCAACTCAGACATAGGAGCCAGCTATCAAATAATCAACACTATTTAGTACAAAAACTAAACAATGGATGTTCGTAAAATGAATTTCGAAATGTGTCGAAACATTTCACGTTTCGAAATTTGTGTCTACACATACCAAGAAAATCTATCAATAAATTGACTACATGCCTATGCCAAAATGCATCTTCAAAATGACTTTTGCCTAAGAAACATATTTTTACACCTAGAGAACAAAATAATAATAATAATAATAATAATAATAATAATAATAATAATAATAATAAGGTCTCACACTAGTTAATATAACTTGTTCTAACAAATGAATTAGATTGCCAAAAGGTAGCATCTGATTATTTAGCCAAAATCAGTTTGCCAAAAGCATATGCATTTGTTTTTTTAACTAATTATGCCAATCTAGGCCAGCCGTAGTTCATCCATATTACCTAGATGGCTGAGACCATTGATCAGAGTACAAAACTTTCTGAGACCCACGCACAAGATTCTGGAGTTGAAAAAGATGTATAGTGATTAGTGAGAAACAAGACCAAAGAACAAAAAAAAAAAGAAAGTCCAGAAATGACACAATTATTCCCAACAATTGTATCGACACAATGAAATCAATTTACAGAGCATAAAATTTTTTTGTTTCCCATTTTCTCTTCAAATGAAATATCCTGCTCCCAATTATTCTTCAAATGGAAATTGTGACTTCATATGACAACTAACAGAATTAGCCATCATCATAATCCTATACGAATATAGGGAATAAGAAAGGAGAGTAGGGTCATTTAAATCATTAGTTAACCCTCTTATATGTATACGCACAGCAATATGAAGTATAAATTGTAAAATCACAGGAATGTGTATAAAACAAAATACAAAGAGACAATGCTACTCTAAAACCATTTTATCAACCATATGAAAATGCTTCCCATAAGCATGTGGTATATGGAGAAGTGGTCAAAATGTAACACCTTTTAACTGCTTCCACACGTTCCTCAAACTGCAGATCCATGGCAATATTGCTTGATTTTCCATCAGTTCGAAAACTCAACCCAGGTGCCCCTATTAGAAAAAAAAATCCATTCTAGTGATAATGCAACGGAAACCAGAAGACAAAAATAAGTAGCAAATCCTATAAAATTATGAAAGTTCAATCCTATAAAATTACAAAAATAAATAACGATATATTAGTTAAACAGACATGCTAAATTGTTACGGTCTTGGAAACTACAGGCATAACCTTGGTTTAACCTGGTAACCACAGCTAGTAACTGAGGCTACAAAACTTAAATCAGGTGAAGTGAAACTGTCAGACACAAACTTAAGAAAACACAACCCAAAATGCCAGACATTGGTAAAACCAAGGAAGCAAGGGTGTGTGTACGAGTACGGTACGGGTACAAGTGCGGGTACGCCGATTCAGCAAAACTCAAAAAAAGTATGATACGGGTACGGCTGCTGTACGCCGATATATATATTTTTTTTAATATAATTATGGTTAAAGGATCCAACCTACAAATTAAAATTAAATATCAAAACTGAAAAGAGAACTACTCATTTTCCTATAACTTAAAACCATTAAGCGTTAAAAATAATATTTGTGAAATATCTCACTTTGACATGTTATGCAATGTGAATTTGTGATCATAATTTATTTTTAAAATCTCTCTTTTTGCTCATCAATTTGCTATTTTTATAGGATGAGACCAAAGAAATAATAGGAGACCAAAGAAAGATTTAAAGTTAATTGCCAACAATAAAGGAAAAAAAATTCTCAATTGAGGCAGATTGTCAATTGCAATTTGCATAATATATAAAATTGCATCATTCCCAACCACTACTAATCAACTAATACAGTATCAATTTTTAATATTTTGTGCATAAACTTTAAAAGTTTGTTATGATTAAAGATTTTATAAAGAAATTTTAGGAGGATCTGAAACAAAAGCATAATGCATAGTCATACACAGAACTGCCCTTTATAGGCCTTGTAATTTTTTTTGTTCAAATTACTTTTTAAAAACATCAAAATCATTTGCTGATATGCTTATACAATTCATACAAACAGATAGGATAACAGAGAAACATCAAAATTGTTGATCTACAAGGGCACAAAAAAAAAATAATAATAATAATAATAATAATTGCTGATCTGCAAGGGCAAAACCCCCCCCCCCCCAAAAAAAAAAAAAGCTGTACCGGTACGCGACCCGGTACTCGTACGGCACTACTTTTGGAGTACCCGTGATTCATAGGGTAAAACCAGGCAAAAATAAATTGTAGTAGTAAAGATTAGAACCTCACTACCCATTCCTCCCCTGAATCTACCAAACAGTACAAAGACACTCCAACTGGAAAGAAACAAAGTGCACAAAGAAATGCTAAAACTCCCAAAGCCAATGCCTAGCATGGGTACTTCAAAAAACATGTCGTACTCGTATCAGGTACTTACCTGCATATGGTACCTCGTATGGTACTTTTGCATACGTACCATGTACACGAAACACGTATCTAAATTTTATTTTTTTAATTTTTGGCGTACCCAGGCATACCTACTATATACCCATCGAACCGTACCTCGGTTGAAACAATATTTTCTTCTATTACAAAGATAAAACTTCTTTCACTAGACTTCTTTTTTATTTTTAGTTAGGCTTAGCATGTTTTTAAAATTAAACTCTGGTTTGTATGTTATTCAATATATTGACATTTGATTTTGATTTATACCTTTACTTTTGACATTAAATGTTAATTGCAGGTTGGATCTTAACAAAGTAAACCATTTAATTAATTTTTGCATTACTCTAAATTAAAAATAAATATTTTTTTACGAGCATATCAAGCCGTACCCGTACCTTACTTTTTTTAGATTTTAACGTATCAACGTACCCGTATCGTACCAATACCAATACTCCTATCCGTACCCGTGCTTCATCGGCCAATGCATACACCATTAAACAGACATTTATAATGCCATTCTCTAATGCCATTCGTAAGTCATTTTGATTTTTCTTTGATAAGATAATAAAACAAAAATTAAATTTTAACACCTTCACCAATTGTTGAAATATAAATTATAAAGCTTTACTCCTCTTGCTCAGTTTACACTGTAAAAAGGCTTCTTCCACCAACGTAGAATTGTATCACCATCTAGATGTGTTAATATGCAGCAAATTTTGGGATGAAAATGTTAATGAAAATACTCCTTGTTTTGGGCTATATTTGCGAGCATATTCCAACAGGGACCTAACTTATATAAACCAAACCAAACCAAGCCTTAAGTCCCATCAAATAACTCAAGTAACTACATGTCCTTGATATAAAAACAAAAACAAAAACAAAAACTAAAAAAAACAATGTTCCACATTTTAAAAAAATAATAACAATAATAATTTGAACAACTTACTATTCGTAGTGCCAGGTAGTTTGGTAGATGATTTCCTGCAACAAGTCGCAACATGACAAAAAAGCTATAATGATTAAATAGCACTACAATGGATATGATTCATTACAAAGTAATATTAAATGAAAAGGGAAAAAAATAAAGGAAAGAAGGTGGTCTCCTAAATAACTACTTGATTGAGAACGATATACAAAATAATGGGAGACTGTTAGGAGATCAAATCCATTGGTGGAAAATATGCAATGTAGTCCAAGTGACATCATATTTCTAGAAGCATCTAGAACGATTGGAGGAATCCTCTCTCCCTTTCTCTCTAGTACTGACTTAAGACATAATATATTCTGATGCATCCATTACAATGCATATTTTATAGCCTTAATTTATTCTTTGTTAGACCTATTTTATATATTATTTTATTTTATCTTATTATGTTTATTTTTATGTTTTTAGGTATTCTGGAAGTTTAATGGAGAAACGCTCCTAAATGAAGGAAATTGGAATTTGCATGGAAAGAGATTAAATAGTTGAATGGAATCATTTATAACACATTGGGGTGTCTAGTCTAGATGGTAGTCTGGTGATTCCATTATTGAGATTCCTAGTTCAAACCTTGTTGCAAGCAAGCAAATCTATATATTTTTTTAATCAAAGGAGAAACACCCATATCCAAAAGAAGCTAGCGAAGCCACACTATCTTATCTTAGAAGTAGCATGAGCCATTGCATGATACTCAAATTCGACGGTAAAACTAGCAATAATAGTCTGTTTCCTGTTTTTCCAAGAGATGAGAATTCCCCCCCACCCCCCCCCCCGCCGGAAAATAAATAAATAAATAAAAATAAATCATAGGTGAACTTGCGATCAGAGATGTCCCCAGCCCAGTTAGGCCCGAGCTTAGCCCGAAACCCTGGACTGTCATTTTGAAGCCCGGCCCAGCCCAGCAGCCTACCCGCCCTCCCTCTCTCTGACTGAGCAACTTTCAAAATTAAAATATATATATATATATAATAATTAATATTCATTGTCTACTCATGCAGACTGTTGCGCTACTAGGAACGGAAAAAAATAATAATAATAATAATTCAAATGTCTATTGCTGCAGACTAACGGTAAAAAAAAAAAATTTAATTCAAACAGTCACATGACTGTTTAACACAACGGCCCCGAAAAAAAAAGAAAGAATTAAAATTTTACCCCATCCTTCCAAACTCCTATAAATATTTCCCCTCTCCCATTTTATTTCTCACAAACAAGTCTTTCTCAAACTCTCAATCTCTCTCAATTAATTTTGAATCTCATCCGTAAGTGGCAATTGCAATTGTTCAAAAGGAAGCGTTTATCAGAAGAAACTAATTTTTGTATCGCATTCGCCAGTCAGTAACATTAATTAGTTTAATTAAATTTATTAGTTACTCATTTCAAAAGAAAAAAAAATTACATAATTTCATACTTTTTTAGTCATAAGTTCATAACCAAAAAAACATAAGTCATATATAATTAAATTTAAATACCACCACACATGAAATATAACCAAACATCTCATTAATTTTAACTAAAATACTCTAGTACAATTTTTTTTTTTTTTTATCCCTCATAAATAAGGTTTCAAAAAGCGGTTGTGATTGCCGTAACAGTTGTGGCGGTGTAGTTGCGATTGCAGGAGGCCGTAGCGTAACGGTTGCAGTAACCGGAACCGTAAATTTTTTAATTTTTCACACAATTTGAAAAAAACTTTCCCAATACACTTTTTTTTTTTTCTGAATCATATTTATTGGGATTTAAAATAAATTTTGATCAATTTTTGTTAGTGTTTAAGTATGATCCAATATATTTCATATTTTTAAATAACTATAAAAGGAACTTTTTACATTTTATTTCAATAGTTAATGACTTTATATGTCAAATCGATATCGTACCTCTTGTTTTTATTTATTTTTTAAGAATAATTGATTTTAAATGTCTACAAAAAAATTTTGACCAACACCTGAACTAACTAAATAAAAAACATTTACAATTATTAAATAAAATGATTATAAAAATAAAAATTAAGACAAACAAAAATTATTTTTGAGCTATTGAATATTGCAAAATATGTATAGTGTACAATTTGTAAGCTTTTTTTTTTTTTTTTTTGAAAGGAAGTTGTTTAGAATATTGTAAATGTGTGTAACGGTGTCTAACAGACCATTACGGCCGTTACAATACCGCTACGGCCATTACGTAATATCAAAACGGCCGTTACATGTGTGAATTTCCGTCACACCGCAAAAGCAAGTATCAGGGGTAGTGCCTACCGCCGCTATCATTACGTGAAATTGGAGGAGCAAGGGTGCAGTAAACATTGGAACATTGTACCATGAATGTAGCACACTACACATAAGAGATCATCCTAGTGCGTAGAACGGAGAGCTGAAAACATACTACCTAAGAATGTGAACAGCATAGGAAATATAGGGGTGGGTCACAGTGAGGTAAACTAAACAATTAACAAGCTCGTGATAGGGGGTGGGATCATCAAGGGGCACACCATTAGAAGCAAAAAACTTAACATGCAATTCAATAGGAGTATCAACAACGTTGTCATCAGTGAGATGAGCCCAAGAGAGGATGTCACTAGCATACTTAGTTTGGGACTAAAGGTAACCCATAGGAGAGGAGGCCACCTCAATGCCAAGAAAATACCGAAAAGGACCCAAGTCTTTCATCTCAAATTCAGAGAAGAACTGTCGTTTGACATCCTAAATAGCATGTAAGGCAGACTCGGTAATGATCATATCAAACATATATAGTAAGAGAAGAACAACACTAGTAGAAGTGCGACAAGCAAAGAGAGAAAAATCATATGTGCTAGGATAGAAACCAAACTTAAAGGCAACAGAGCAAAAATGCTCATACCAAGCTCGAGAAGCCTACTTAAGACCATAGAGAGCCTGACGAAAACAACACACAAGGCCAGGGGAATGAAAAAGGCCAGAAGGTGCCCTCATATAAACTTCCCCAACAAAATAGCCATTGAGGAATGCATTCTTGACATCTAACTGAAAGAAAGGCCATTGAGACATAGTAGACACAAAGATAAGTGTATGGGAAGTGGTCATCTTACCAACAAGAGCAAAAGTTTCTTCCTAGTCAATCCCATACTCCTAAGAAAAACCCTTAGCCACTAAGTGAGCTTTGTACTGTTCCCAAGACCCATTAGAATGTGTCTTAACTTTTGTACACCCATTTGCAACCAATAAGATTTTTGCCGGCAAGCAGAGAAACCAACTCCTAATTCTGAGTCTTGTCAAGAGTAGTTAACTCACCATTCATAGCAACGACCCAATTAGGATCATGACAAACTTCTTTATTAGACTTGGGCTCAAAGTAAGTATGGAGACAAGAAAGAAAGGAACAATAAGAACAAAAGAAATATGTATTAGAAAAACCAAGTCTTACCGGCATATGGCGATCCTGAGAAGGGTACTGATGTGCAAGTAGGTCAAAGTCCAAAGGTGCAGTGGAAGAAGCGGCAAAATTAGAAGGAATAGAAGTGGAAGGTGCTTGATGACGTTGTAAACAAGAAAAGGAGACAAGGAAGGAGCAAGAGGAGCGAGAGGTAGAGACTTGAGAGTTGAGACAAACTCATCATGGGGGACATCAAGGGGAAAAGAATCAATATGAACCAATTCATCTTTAGTAAGGGAAGCAGACCTAGACAGAAGAGTGAAGTAGGGCAATTTTTCTAAGAAAGTGACACATTGACACAGAGTTTGCAAGTCACATGGTCATAAAAGCAGTAACCCTTTTGATGAATACCATACCCTAAAAAGACACATAAGAAACACCAAGCACTAAGCTTCAACCGATCGCAATAGGGAAGGAGAACAAAATAAGCGGATCCAAACACACAGAGGAGAGTAATTAGGAATCTCACAAAAGAGACGCTCCTAAGGGGAAGCACCAGAGAAGAGTAGGCATCTGATTAAGTATAATACGCAGTAGTAAGCACAAATTCCCCCCAAAACATAGAAGGTATAGGCGAGGAAAGAATAAGTGAACGAGTTGTGTCAAGAAGATGACGATATTTCCGTTTAGCTCTGTCATTTTGGGCAGTAGTATCAGAACAAGAAGACTAATGGATGGTCCCATGTTTAGCTGAGAACTCAGTAAAGTCGGATAGAAAATATGAAAATACTCCTCCACCCATCCCCTCCACCAAAGCTAGAACAAAGAATTTTGATGGTAGTAGAGAACTATGTCTGAACCATAGAGTGAAAATTACAATAGATTTTATAAAAATTTGATTTTCGTGCCATTAAGTAGACCTAGGTAAACCTACTATAATCATCAATAAATAAGACATAATACTAAGAACCACCCTTGGTAACAATAGGGAAAGGCCCCAACAAATCAGTATGAACCAATTGAAAGGGAGTAGATGATACAGAAGTACTGTTGTTAAAAGGAAAAGTTTGCATTTTCGCAAACTTACAACCACTGCATTCAGAAATATCACTAATTGAAATATTACTTAAACAACCAGATTGTACTAAAAGTTTTAAACGATCCTAGATAAATGTCCTAATCTAGAATACCAAAGATAAAAAAGGGAAGAAGCAGAATTTAAACAAAAACAAGACATAGCAATGGAGGTAGAATCCAAAGGGATATGCAGGCTCTCCAAGACATATAGTTCACCAACCCTACGCCCAATCCCAATCCCAATCTGTCTCCAGGACACCCGATCCTGCACAGCACAACCAGAAGAAAAGTAAACATCAAACCCGAATTAGATAGTTGACTAATAGAAAGAGACTAAGAGATAATTGAACATAAGGGATACTAGAGAGAGAGAGAGAGAGAGAGAGATGTGAGGAGAAGAGGTAGAACCAATAGAAATAACAGGCATAGGGGAACCATTAGCAGTGGCAATAGTAATAGGTGTAGGTGGCCAAACACAATGACAGAGAATAGAGACATTATGAGTCATACAGTGAGAACACCTAGAGCCAAAGATCCATGTGGGAGGTAGAGTACCTGAGGCAAAAGAATTTGGCAAACCTGACTGAGTGGTGGTTATACAAGAAGCTTGAAAAGATTGACATTGGTTGGCCAACATGAATGATAGAAACTGCTCAATCATGGACTGCATGGTCGGACAGGGAGTGGAACCGAAGACTGGTGCGGCCAGATCTATTGAAGAGCAAGAAAGCTGCAGTGGTTGGCGAGAGGATGAGTAATACAAACTGCAACCTTTGGGTTACAAAAGCTTAGGACATGCATGCTTCCAATGCCCCTTTTGATAACAAAAATTGCACTTATCCATAGCAATGCAAGGTTTAGGCTTGCCAGTGATCTTATCCAACTGAGATGTAGGAGTATGTAATAGTGGCGGAGTAACAAACATAGTCTGATATGGAGAAGCAACATAGGCAACTTTGAATGTAGTTTCTTCAGCAATAAGTTCCTGAATAGCACCATCCACAGACAGCGAAGGGCTATGATGAAGAATAACCCCACGAAATGGCACAAACAGATCACGAAGAGCCATCAAAAACTAGGCAAGTTGTTTCTCTCTATACTTCAGATAGCTATCAAGCGATTGCAAATCAGAGGGTTCAATCAAGGTTGTTAAAATCGGGATCCTACGTTAGATCGTTAGAGGTGTTTATAGGATCGGATCGTAGAATCGGATCGAGAATCGTAAGATCCTACCGAAAAAGACAAATTACATAGTTATTTAATTTAAATAAATATTTCTTGTAAAGTATACACAAAATGAGCTTATATTCTATTAAAAAGAAGTGAAGATATTGTGAAAAATATAATACTCAATGTAAAATGCACATACAATATTATACAATAGAAAACTCAATGGTAAAAGTTTTGTATTTAATCAAAAAAGAAGGTGAGGAAGAAGAAGAATTCTATAACAAAATACTTTACAATCTACAATAATGCATAAAAAGTGAAAAAAAAAATATTTAACAAAGTTGGATATGAAAATAGATTAAGAACTCAAAAGAGTACCTTAGTCGAATGATACTGTTTGTCGTTAGCATCTCTAGTGGAGCGGATTTGAGTCACAAAAATAATCTCTCCAAAAATTGGGATAAAGTTGCAATCATCTTACCCTCTTTAGATTCCGCTAAAACTAAGTTTGTTTTTCCGATTATTTAATTTTCTTAAATTGCCGCAATATTTGAACGTTTGTTTTCTAGTTTATTTTTCTTAGTGTATTTGATTCAATACTATTTAATTTTTATTATTTATTTTGACCACATAAATTGGTATTTAGACAACAAACATAAAATTTACAATAAAATATGTCATACAATACAAAACAAGGCTTGTAAATTGGATCGGATAGGATCGGACTCGGATCGGGATTCCACGACCCTATAAGATCCCACTACCAGGATCGAAAGGTCCTACCTATAAGGAGTTTTTTACATGATCCGGATCGATTGTACTCAAATGGATCGTAAGATCGTAGGATCGTAAGATCCGGATCGAGATTCTAATAACTATGGGTTCAATGAGAGCTAGTTGAACCCAGCAGGTGGTAATTTCGTTATAGAACAACTGAATTGACTTATCGCATTGTGTAGAACTATGGATGGACATCTAAAGCTCATACTATTTGGCAAAGTTGGATTCAAGATACATATTTTTTAAATAATCCCATACTTTCTTTGTTGTAGTATACTTAGAAAAATTCATGCTTATGCTTGGTTGAACAGAGTTATGAAACCATGTGAGAATTTGAGCATTTTCCTTATCCCATTTTGCTACCTCAACTTCAGTTTCCTTTGATTCAATACGTCAAATGGTTACACGCACAACATACCCCCATATACGCTTGCCAACTAAAAAAATTCTTCATCACACTGGACCAGTATGAATAATTGGTACCATCCAATCGAATACTAATAGCATGCAACTTATCATCAAACATTTCGCAAAGACAAATGTATGTAACGAAATATTACAAACCAACACAAAATATAATATCTCACTGCACCAACACACGAGTAACACCTATCCAACACGCACTATAGTGTCGCTTTTTATAGGGGATGTAACAAACAAATTATTGCAAATATCCAAAAATTGAAGGTGAGATTCTATTTGAACAATAAGCCCTAGAAGCAGAGAGAGAGAGAGATGAGAAGTTCTCTCTCGAAGGCCAGTACTATTGAAGGGAGAAGGTTTGATAAGGAGATATGCAATTAGGAGTTACAAAAGAGAGAAAAAAAATTAGGGTTTTCTTTTCTCAGTTTATTGTGGGTAACCGCTTATGCTAATTTGCTTGATTGCATATACCTAAATTGCTTATGATTTACGCATAATTGCTTACTAGCATATTCCTAGTTTGCTTAAAAACTCTATGCAGTTTGCCTAATTTGCTTATACTTAATAATTGCTTAATTGCATGGCCTTAATTTCTTTGTTTAATATGCTTTTGCTAATTTCTTAAATGATGTATGTTTTATTGTGTCGTCTTTAATTAGTATTATATTACATTTTTCATTATTTTTTAATAAAATATTAATATGACATAAAATAAACATATCAAATATATTTTACGTGTCCCTAGTGTTTCGTGCCTTACATTTTTTGAAAATCGGCATGTTAGTGTGTCTGTGTCAAGTCACATGCCTATATCATGTCCATGCTTTTTAAGCTGACATGTAAAGCACATAGACACCTAAATCAATTCAACCACTTGCATGACATGAAGCTTTCAAACATTCCGAAATTACAAGCGACCAAAATGGAACTTAACTAAATTCTAAACTAGGTAGATATGTGAAGTTTTTAATCTTTGCATCATTGATTCTATGAAGATTTTTTTTTTCAAAAAACTCCTTGTAGCTCTAAGCATGTTTAAAGTTGTAAAAGTTGTGAACAAAAAATCAACAAGCTCAGTATTTATTAAAATATTAAAGTGGGTACAATTAAAGCAGCAGAAGGTGACCATTCTAAACATAAATATGCTTGTAGCTACGTGTAGCTCTAAGCCCGTTTGAAACTAGAATAACAAAAAATGAAAGGACAATGCCAAAGATGACCATTCTAAACACAAATACGCTTTCATTTCACTTTTCTTTATTTGTATACGTAATGTTTGCATTTCTCATGGTTATAGATAAGAGTGGGAATTTGCGACACGACACAACAACACAACTCAAACCGTACACCAAATTAGTGGGTTAGGGTTGACCATTTCTTGATAGGAACACATATATGACACAACCTGATAACACGAATACTAAACAAGTCGGGTTAGTGTCAAATCTTTATAATATGAAATTGACATGAATAACCCATATAATGAAAAATTAGTTACACATTTTAATATTATTTCCACTAAAAAATATCATGACATTTTTTAATCTCTTATATAATTACATACAATTTATTAAGAAGTATGTAAAATACAATGTTAAGCTTAATATAGGTTTTGTTTTTACTTTTAATTGAACTTAATGTATTTTTTGTCTATTATCTGAGTCATAGTAAAAAAATATAATAATAAAATATAATTTTTATAAATTAAGAAAATGAAATTAAGTTGAAATCAAATATTTTTATAAATAATTTCATTTAATAAAGATTATTTTCATTAAATTTAACTCGTAAAGAAATTTTCAAATTTTTTTCATACATTTGATATTTTTAGTTAATAGTGAAATTTTTTGACATGACAAGTTAACACGACAATAGCTGGACACAGACCGAAAATGACACAACACGATACAATACGATAACACGAAATAATAAACAGGTCGGGTTAGTTTTGAGGTAATTCTGACACGAACGACTCGACACGAACACGACCACAACCACGACCCAACACGACACGAACACGACCACGACCACGACCACAACCACAACTAGTTACAGAGAACTTTAAAAAAGATTAATAGAATAATTTGTTCTAAAACAGTGGGATCTATATTAATTTTCTATAACTGATTGACGTGTTTGTAGCCTCATATTCATTTGATGATTGTTCATTTAAGATCAATATTTCGGTTTTCTATTGCAATCCAAAATTCAATGAAACATTTATTCGGAGTTTTCACATACTTCGATCATTTTTTTGTTTCTAAACCTAACCCCTTTTGTTCTTGCCTAAGAACAAAAATAAATAAATAAATAAAATAGCATAAATAAAAGAATAAGAGAAGCAAACACACCATTTAGTAAATGTTGACAGGAATTGCAGTGCAAAAGGGGTATTTATGATTCACAAGTTATTTGCAAAAGCAAGAAATGGAAGATCACTCAATGAAACACAAGAGATGAAGGAATGAACTGGAAACTGTTGGCAAAGATAAAACATACAATGTTATAGAAGAAACCTGAAAAGCACAGCATGAAATGCGACATAAAAACCAGAAACTTTGTAGCGGAAATGTATTTTTATGTTTCTAATGGAAGGAATACATTTACCTTTTTTCTAATACTAGATCCTGCTCCCCACGAGAGGTGGTCTCTTTGTTTGCCTGAAACATTTTAAACACCAAGGCTATGAATGCCCCAACAATTTCACTGTTTATAAATGGCAGGGGCTATAATACAATTAATTTTAATCAACAAAAACCATTATAGTTAATAAGAAAGAGTAAAGAGATGATGTAAGATTTTGTGAGCACGGAGTTGTACTGCGCAAGGCATCAAATTCACTCTGTTAAGAACAAATACCAAGACATAGTTCAAAGTGAATACCACAACAACAATCGGTAGAGACCGTAAGGTGGTACTACCAACAAGAGCAATGTTAGAGACCACTAAAACATAACCCCTAAATTCTCTAAATTTATACACACTAATGTGGCAAGGGATTGGGTTTTAGTTGGTTGATTACTAAACAAAACAACAATTTTTTATAGGTAAATTACACATTCTACCCTTACACTTTACATCAGACTCCATTTTAGTCCCTCATTTTTTAATTTTCTTGCACTCTCAATCAAGTTGCAATTTGACCATTCCATTAGTTTATTGTTGAATTGCGTAACGAAAATTATCATGTGACCCTCACATGAAGCATTTTTTAGGGCAAAATAAAATTTTCTTCCATTTTCTACTTATTCTCTATTTTTTCACAGTATTTTCTCTCTATTATATTTTCTAAACCCAAAAATACAGTAAAAAAATAGAAAAGAAAAAGGATATTACATTTTTACCCTAAAAAATGCCTTGTAAGGGTCATTTAATTGGGTATCATGGATGGCGGACTGTGAACTCGCGCACAAATCAGCAGATTTTGTGTGAAAGCGGGTCAAATTCCCGAATTGCAATCAAATTCAAATCTAACCCAATCATTGATTGTCATGAGCACACAGGAAGTGTAACGTCCCCAAAATATAATACAATTAATTCATTCCATAAGATCTATGAACATAATAAAATGGTATACTTCATTCATCAAAGTCTATATTACAAAAGGTGTATTACATGCATCATACATTTATAAATGTTCATCCTGAATCTATAGCATGTAATAGTAGATTAACAACAACAAAATAAATGCCCTACGGGCTTACATCTTTTCAAGTTATTATTTAGTTATAACAAAAGAAAGAGTCCTAAGGCCCCATTTGGTGTAGCTGTTAAAACAACTTATAGATTATAGCTCAACAGATTATAGATTATGACTTTAATTAGAAGTTGTTAATCTGTTTGGTGTAACTGTTGGATTATAGATTTAAGTTGCTGAGTAGTGTTTGTTAAATAAGCTGTGAAATAGTTTTTTCAATTAATTTTTATTTTTTGTTTGTCTACATTTCTCATAAAAAATAATAATAATAATCTATAATCCATTTGAGTCTTTTTCTATTTCTAAAAAAATAAAAAATAAAAAAATTTAAGAGTATAACCATAAATTAGCATGTCCACAGCAGAAGCTGATAATCAGAAGCAAGGAGTGAGCAGCTTCGCAGAATCAGCTTTTTTGAGTCAAAATAAGCTGTTAGAATCAGAAACTGTTTGAAATAAGTTTAACCAAACAGTCCAAAATAGCTTTTTCAAAGCTAAAAGCCATAAGTTGGCTCTGAAAAACTGAAACAAACACCCCCTAAGCTCTATACATGTAAAGCCCTCGGCTTGAATAAATATTTAAACATATCATAATAAAAATAAAGCCTTCAGCTCCTAGTCCTCCCAATTTACGCCCTTGGAGGAGGCATGTCACTTGTACCTAAAAATGGTTTCTCAAGTAGGGTGAGCTAAAACCCAATAAAGATAAACTAACACAATATATGGGATTCAACTAAGATATAAATGCCAGGTATAATTATGTTCAATGTTCATGACCAACTTATATTCTCTCCAAGACCATTCAACGTAGATTTTCACATCTCAATCCATTTCCATCCATCCATTTTAATTCAATTTATAAGTCAAGTTCATTGTCATCTAAACATGCCAAATGAAATTACAATTCATTGGTTCACACTTTAACAATATCTATTATTCAAAAAACTTCCAACATGCCATTTTACGGAATTCACATCCGAGGGAATCGGCACCTATAATTATAAAATTTCGGGACTTTCACCCTGGACACTCCGGCCAACTTAATTTTAAAATGGAGTCCATCCCTTATCTCCTCTCAAACAATGGAATACATCTCCTATCTCCTCTCAAACAAAGATACATATACAATGTATTAAAAGTATCGTCATATACAATGACTATCCACGACACATTTTCAATATCTCGATCATACCATCAGATTCAATGTGGTAAATTAAAAGATAGGTTTCAATTCACCTAATCCACATGCAGTTTCTACAACAATCATAGATATCTTCCACCAATAGCCCAAAACAGATATTTCTAAACAGATATACAATCTTTTAAATAGATAATTTATCAAATTCCCATAGGTGAGTGATTTAACAAATCCAACTACACCATTCATTCATGCATCCTCCCAATTTCATATTTCCTATATCAATCTCATTATTTATACAAAATAATTTATTTAACTCAAATTAGGGTAAATTTCTCCCTTTTCCAAATATTAACCCCAAGGTAAAATTTCACCATTTTATCACTAGAGGACTTCATACACAAGGTCCCTTAGTCATTTTAGAATCCAAAATAGAAAACCCCTCTTTGATTTTTGAGATTAAACCCTAACTTCACCCAAATCCTACCAAATTCCTTCATTTATACAAAATGACAAATACCTAGGTTAAAAATCATAACAATGTGTAGAATATCCCTACCTCAAGAGTAGAAGCCCAAAGGAGAAAAGGAAGAACTTCAAGAATGCCCAAACTCTACTTTGTTCGGATCAAAAGAAAGCCCACAAGATGCTCTATCTTTTTATCAAAGGAACTACGGTTGAGAGATCCCTAAATCTAGGTGTATTTGTAGAGAGAGAGAGAGAGTATTTTAGAGAGAGAGAGAGTGCCAAATTAGGGTTTTTAGAAGAAATGAAATCAAAAAGTGATGTAAAATGACTCAGCTGCGAACTAATATACGCGACCTTCGCTCGAACGAAGGAGTTGTCGCTCGAGCGAACAGACACAAGTGACCTCGCTCGAGTGCAAGAAGTGTCGCTTGAGTGTAGAATACATACCTTCAGGTATTTCACAGACGCACACCCTTGCTCGAGTGCAAGAAGCCTCGCTCGAACGAAGAACTTCATCTTCCTAGAAATGCTGTGCCTGGAAGGAAACCTGAGAACTCTCAAAACTCGATCAAGCATAAAAAACCTTGCTCGAGCGAAGAAACAAATTTTACAAGGCTTGCTCGAGCGCAAGAAGTCTCGCTCGAGTGAAGAAGCCAAAATCTGGGCAGCAACAATCTAGACCAACTAACAACCAACCTGTTCCAAACTCGCCCAACATATTCTAAAACTCAAATTCAAAGAGTTAAAGGAGGAAAACAAGACATGGATATAATACTAAGCCACGAAACCCAAATCCGAAATATAACAAAGGTCGGGTCAAAACCGGGATCGCTATAACCTCCCCCCCTTAAAGAATTTTGTTCTCGAAATTTTAGTACAAGTTTCAAAAACCGTGATTACCCAATTTTCAAAATGTTCACAATTTAATTCCCATCATCATGACCCACCCACCGGTCATTCAATCTCTTCACAAGAGAACAAATCCACAACATATCGCTCAACATAGATTATCAATATGTATCTTCCAAAATTTAACTAATTTCAATACATATATCTCATGTTTCCAAAACATATTCAATGTTTATGACAAGTTTACATTTCCAAAACTCAAACAACATATACAATATTTTTATAGTTCATAAACGAAATTTAAAATCTTAACATATACTCAAACATCAACAAATAAGTCCGGATATCTCTCACGGACTTTCAATTCATGCTCCCAAGTTGCTTCCTCAACCCCGTGATGTTTCCACAATACTTTGACCAAGGGAATTGTCTTTCCTCGCAAGACTTGGTCCCGTCTATCCAAGACTCTTACCGCTCTCTCCTCATACGAGGCATCCTCGTCTACTTCTAAGTCAGTCCAATCCAACACATGCGATGGATCCGGCTCGTACTTCTGAAGCATACTAATATGAAACACGTCATGCACCCTGGAAAGTCGTGGCGGTAACGCCAAACGATAGGCAACCTCCCCAATCTGCTCAAGGATCTCAAAAGAGCCAATAAACCGAGGGGATAACTTCCCACTCTTCCCAATCTTATCAAACCCCGTCTAGGTGATATTTTCAAAAAGACATGGTCACCGACCTCGAATGACAAAGGTCTCCTCCTACGGTCAGCATAACTCTTTTGGCGACTCTGGGCTGTAACCAACCTCTTATGGATAAATGTCATTTTCTCCATCGTTTCTCAAACCAACTCTGAACCTAACAAAGGTGCATCACCCACCTCCGCCCAATACACTGGAGATCGACACGGTTGGCCATACAAGGCTTCAAACGGTGCCATGCCAACACTGGATTGAAAACTGTTATTGTAGGCGAACTCCACTAATGGTAAGTGTCTCTCCCACGACCCCTTAAAGTCAAGGACACAACCTCAAAGCATATCCTCAAGGATCTGACTAGTACGCTCGAACTGCCCGTCAGTCTGAGGATGGTAAGCTATGCTAAAAGTTAGTCTAGTGCCCAAGGCACTCTGCAAGCTCTGCCACAGCCGAGCTGTGAAATGCGAATCTCTATCTGAAACAATCGTCACAGGGAGCCTGTGCAACCTCACTATGTCCCTAACATACAGGTCGGCAAGATAGTTTACCGAATCTCTTACGCGCATAGGAATAAAATACCCCGACTTAGTCAACCGGTCAACTACCACCCAAATGGCATCGTTACCCCATTGAGTCCTCGGAAGGCCCACAACAAAATCCATCGTAACATGCTCCCATTTCCACTCACCTATAGGCAAGGGTTGCAACAAACCCGCTGGCCTCTGATGTTTGGCCTTCACTTGCTGACAAGTAAGGCACCTCGATATAAACACCGCCACATCCTTCTTCATACCCCTTCACCAAAACTGACTCTTCAGATCATGATACATCTTTGTACCTCCCGGATGCACTGCAAGGCGTGAATGGTGAAACTCTCGGAACACTTCCTCTCGGCAAGACTCTGGCACAAACAAACGGTCACAGTATCTCAGGTCGGGCTACACAGTCAAACTCTTCTCTACCTTCCCACTGGAGATCTTCTCCCGGAGGGATTCTACCTCAAAGTCACCCTTCTGTGCTTGTAACACTCGGTTCATAAGTGTAGGTTGTACAACTACAGAAAATAGGGCTACAGACTAAATAGACTCGCCCAAATACAAGTCAAATTCACCAAAGGCACCCAACATCTCCCATTCCCAGATGGCAATACAAGCTACACTACTGATAGATTTCCTACTTAAAGCGTCGGCCACCACATTGGCCTTCCCTAGATGGTAATGCAACTCGAAATCATAATCTTCTATGAACTCCATCCATCTTCTCTGCCTCAAGTTCAAGTCCTTCTGTGTAAACAGATACTTCAAACTCTTATGATCAAAAAACACCTCCAATCTCTCACCATATAGATAGTGTCTCCAAATCTTCAAAGAAAAAATCATGTGACCCTCACATGAAGCATTTTTTAGGGCAAAATGAAATTTTCTTCCATTTTCTACTTATTCTCTATTTTTTCACAGTATTTTCTCTCTATTATATTTTCTAAACCCAAAAATACAGTAAAAAAATAGAAAAGAAAAAGGATTTTACATTTTTACCCTAAAAAATGCCTTGTAAGGGTCATTTAATTGGTATCATGGATGGCGGACTGTGAACTCGTGCACAAATCAGCAGATTTTGTGTGAAAGCAGGTCAAATTCCCAAATTGCAATCACATTCAAATCTAACCCAATCATTGATTGTCATGAGCACCCAGGAAGATTTCTCTAAACAGCACGAGCTTCATTGATGATGGAAAAATTAATTTTTGCCTTCAAGCAGTTTTGAATAGGCGACCCAAGGAAGGAAAGCAACAAAAACCCGTTGTAACACCACTCAACCAATGTGATTTTTTAAGCAAATCCTAACTACTATTTTTTCCACTTATTTTACTTATTAGTGTAAAAAAAAGTTAAAAGTTAATTAAAAATAAACAAATTTATAAGTTTATCTATTCTATAATATTATATATAGCCCACACTTTGTTGGCATTATGCCCTTTTTTTTTATTTCTGAAAATACCTGCAAGAACAGTCTTGCCATTATTCAGTTTTTTTTTTTTTTTTTTTTTTTTTTTTTTTTTTTTTTTTTTAATGAAAAAGAAAAACTAAAAATAAAAAATAAAAAACACACTCAACTACCTCATAACACACCTTGATTATAGGTGGTGTTTGGGAAGTGAAATTTTAGCTTTTTTAAGGCTAAAATTTACAAAAAGACAAAATAGGCTAAAATAGTTAATAAGACAAAATATCACATCAAACCCATAATCATTTCACTTTTTCTCTTACAAGCATTACATTTAACTACAAAAAAATCCAATCATCTTTATAAACATAAAAATTTTAACCTACTAAAATAATCAAAAACTAAAATAGCCTACTAAAATAGTAACTTCTCAAACACCCACATAGTGTGATTAAACTTCTAGTATCTATCTATTATAATATATAAAGGGAAGGCTGCCGGTGGTGTTGACACAAATGAGTAATTCTCCTTAGACCTATTTTCTCATTACAATCAATTAAGTTTTTACTCTCTCTACACCTTCCAATATACCAATTTTATGCCATCTTCAACCCTACCTCTCCTTACACCCACTTTCATCTCCTCTCTCTCTCTCTCCCCCCTTCACACTCTTCTTTTTTCCATTACCGCCGCTATCGACCGCCACTGCCGCTACCGTAGGTTGCCACTGTCACCATCTTCACAGCCCTTCAACCACCACGACCACCACTGTCTGGACCATAGCCCCATGATCTCCACCACGCGAACACTCCATCGCGACCTAGCCACCAGCGCCAAAACACTCCATCCTGACCCAGCCACCGCGCGAACTCTCCTCCCTGACCCAACCACCGCATGAACTTTGCACCGCAACCCAGCCATCACGCACATGTGCACACGCGTGTGCGCCGAGAGAGAGAGAGAGACTAGGGTTTCAGATGTGGTAGATCTAGATGTTACAAGGGTGGGGGAATGGTGATCGGAAGAAAGGGAGGGGTTGGGTCGTAGCGGTGGTGGGCCGACCTCTTCTTTTTCTTCACAGATGGTTTCAAAGTGTGGGGCAGGAGTTGGGAGATGGACAGCTGTAGAGGGGCAACAAGAAGAGGCGACGGAGAGGGAGGGCGGCGATGGTGGAAGAAAAAGAGGTGGGTACAGCGGCAAGTTGGATGGTGTGGTGCCAGCGACAAGTTGGGTAGTGCCGACAACAATGGTGGCATGAGATAGAGAGGGTTGGGTGTGTAAAGAAATTGGGGTTTCAAATTTCTAGGGTTCGAGGTCTAAAAAAATAATTTTATCAAATGAGAAAATTGCAATAAAAATAGAATGAAAATGGGAGGTGAAAAGAATTGAAATTGTTGTTTAAGTGGAATTTCCCAACACAAATGTGTCTCATATTTTGGGTTTTTCCAAAATATCCTTATATTTGGAGTTTTTGTAAAAATTATGCAATGAGGAGGATCGGCCTCGAATCCATGACCAAGTTTAATTTTTGTAAAAATATCCTATATGTGCCCTTTTCTCAGTATTAGTCTTATAATTTTTTCTTTTTTTCTTTGTTTTGCGATTTGCACACGCAGGATGCATGTGTGGGCCACTAGTATTTATATATACACACTATGAGTCTCAAGAGCATTTTCCTAACAATATAAAATTTCGACACAAACCCCCCAAAACATCTATCTAAATCTTCCACCACCAAAAGAATTGTATGTTAGAGACATAGGATGGCTGAGTTATCAAAAAAAACAATTAATATATTTTTATACGAATTTAACCTATATATATATATATATATATATTCTTTTAAGCAGACAATCACACACTTAGAACCTGAAACAAGTAAATAAATAAAAACCTAACAAAGGGGGAAAATATAGAGAGAGAGATTAAAGGAGAGGAGTGGGTTACCTTGTAGTCCTTATTATTAGTGGATTGACGCCCAAAGCCGCGCCCTGGTTTTGAATCAGAAGAAGAGTGTATCACACGAAAGCAGTGTTGTTGTTGTTGTTGTTGTTGGCGATTTTCCCATTTTATGTGGTTGTAATAGTACAATCTACTATTGCTTCCCGTTACTGTTATTGTTGTTGTAATGGACATGTTGGCATTAGGAGGAATAATACTCACTTGAAACGGAGAAAATTGGAGAAGACGAAAATGAGTAACTTCTTCGCTCTCTCTCTCTCTCTCGGGCTCTGGCTCTCTTAACTCTCTTGCCGCCACAGGAATTTAGATAAGGGTCCTTCCTTGCTTTGCCCGTCCACACTTGATTTGGTTGTAAACTTGTTTCATAAAAAAATTAAAAATTAATTTGATGAAAGAAACAATAAAAATATTTACAATATTTATTACTTTTAAAAGGTCAAAAATAATTTTTTTTAATTTTAAAATAATATTTTTGATATTTATTTTTATCAAAATTAGTTTCTATTTTTTTTTTTTTTTAATTCTGCAATTTTTTATAAAACACAAACTAAAATGTTTGAAACCCCATAAAGCTCCCACAACTATCATGTGTCAATTTTTTATTTGTTACACTCAATGATATAAAGCCCAACTCTCTTGCGATATCATTGTGGGTGAATTTGTGGATCTAGAGTCTCTAGCATTGGTCTAGAAAAAATTAGCGATAATTATACATAAATAAAAATAGTGGCATCTCTTTAGTCTGAATTGGAGCGTGCTGTAGAGCTCTTTGAGTACTTCATCTTTGTAAAAAATCACGTTGATTAGATATTAATAGCCACTTGATCAAATCAAATTGTGTTTACGATCAGTATGATTTAAAAATAAATTGTTGAAACATATATGATCTAATCAAGTGGCTATTAAATCCAATCAACGTGATTTTTTACAGGGATGAAGTATTCGACGAGCCCTACACATTGAACAGTTTGGATTATTGTGATTAATCAAAAATGGACTGTATTGGACCGTCTAGTTGAAATACCCAACTAGAGACAGTCCAAACCCTAAAAAAAATCTAAGTTATTACAAAATAAATTTGAGTTTTTAGTTTTTTTTCCAATTTAAATCATAATTTTTTGATATGTTTTCAATTTAAATTATTTGCCTATTTTTATTAATTAAAATCAATGTAAGAATAGGTATTTTAGTCATTAAACTCAATGGAAAATGGTATCTTAAACATTTTATGTATGTCTGCATTCACTTTAATAACTAAAATACTCATTTTCCGCCGGCTAAATTAACAAAATTAGCTGAATGATTTACATTGAAAACTAATTAAAAGATTAGAATTTAATTGATAAATTTAAAAACTCAAGGTTTATTTTGTTTGGAAAATTAAATCTTAGGTTTTTTTTTTTTTTTTCTTTCTTTGGTAATTGTCTCAAAAAAATTATATGCCAGTGTGCAATTTATTTGGTAGTTATGTTGGCACACAAAGCATTTCTTATTGTCACAGAGTAATGCACCAAACTACCAAATAATCACTCAAGTAATACACTAGTAATTAGGAGACTAGTAGAAGGTTGTGTGGGTTAGGAAAAATTATTAGATAGTTCAGGGGCACCATCAGATAATACGCCCCATCCATCACCAAATGCCATGCCTTCTGCTATTTTCTCATGACCTAACAAAAACTCATGAGCCATACCCTTGTGAAATATGCTATGTTCATGTCTTTGTTATTTAGTTTAGCCATTGAGAGTAGTTTAGTCTTTCTTCTGGAATTAGATTTTTAGGGTTTCATTAAGAGTAGTTTAGTCTTTCTTCTGCAATTAGGCTTTTAGGTCATGTTTGATTGGGTGGATTAGAGCATGGGATTAGGATTATTAATCCGTGGGCCCAATTATCCTATGTTTGTTTTAACATTTTGGTTTAGGATTATTAATCCAATGGATAATTAATCCAACAAATTTGTAGGATTGTTAGTAATGGGGTAGGGGTGGGATTATTAATCCAATGGATATTAATCCAATTAGATAGTGAATACCACACTAATTTAATAGGATTATTAATACTTCACTATTAATCTTGCGAATCAAACATGACCTTAAGATTTTGGTTTTAACTTATTTATATTGTACTATTGCAACTTTTGCATTTTTATCATCTTCAATACATACGAACTTTCAACTTTGTATCATGGTACCAGAGCCAAAAGACTTGAATCCCTCCGACATCGGAAATTGCATATCATAAGTTATGAAATCTCATATTTTTGAGCTACTAATATATTAGTGAGTAGTGTTAATGGTTTATTATAATAGTTTGGTGGTTAGATTTTTAAATGAAAACCTATCTTATTTCTTTATATTTATTTTATCTTTTTTAATTTCCACCTCAATATTATTCTTTTTTTAAAAAAAAAAAAAAACAAATTGTTACTCATTTATCATTTTTCTTTTTTACCAAAAAAATAAAATAAAAAATAAAAATATATATATTATTTCATGAATGGCCGACAACCCATATGGGTTGCCATGCCTCTCCTATGCCATTTGCTCCTTTCAATCTTTTCATTCTCTTTTCTTTATATTTATTTGTTACTTACTTGCTCCCCAAACAAAAGTTCACTTTTTACTTCTATTTTTTTTTTTTTTAACATACTTCTAGGAAAATGTTTGAGACCCCCTTTGGGGATGACTCCTACACTCTCAAAGTAATTCTGACCCTCCATATATGTGTGGGACCCACTCATATATGTGTAGAGTTCACATCATAAGTGGTCTAAATTTGTGGGGGTCTTGTGGGAATCATTGCTCTTACTTCTATTTATACCACCAAAATTGAAGAACACGTCACTTCTTCAGTTTCTCCTTATTTCCGTGCTCTCTCCTTCATCATGCTCTTATATTTATGATATATTTTGAATTTAGTTTAAGAGTGTTTAGAGCGAGAATTAGTAATTTTCTAAAGAGGAAAGTGATAGGTTTTGTCAACCCTTATATATCTTATGTCTTTGAATTTTAATACGCTATTTGGAGATCTATGGAGAAGAGTAGATGATTAAAGTGTTGGTGACAGAAGAGAATGTTTTGAGATAACTAGGTGGTATATAATATGTTTTCTCTAAATTTCTTTGCAAAGAATTTTTATCTTAATTACTTCTCATATGTACTCGTCTTGATTATTCTGGTCATTTGATAAAATTATGTGGAGTTATTTTGTGTTGATTCGTTTCATTACTTTGATCATTTGATTAATTATGTGAAATTATTTTGTGTTAACAATGTTGATTTGTCTTACTAAATGACATGGAATTGCTCCGTACATAAATTAATTGAACCCTGTCAATAGCTTGCACCAATATGCCCAGATAAGCAGTTGTGTTTGTGTGAGGTGGGTGAGGCTGGTCACTGGTCATGTACTGAGTATGACCAGGTATTTGGTCCTTTATTATGTGCTGAGTTAATCTATTTGTGCACTTTATTAAATTGCTTAGTAATATCGAATTGTTTGTGCCATGTCATAATTATTGGATCCATGTTGATTTATTCTATATCGGAGTCTTATTATTCTTGTCGTATTATATACTTCCCGAGTTAATTTATTTTTCAAGTATAGAGTAATTTGGCGACAATTGGAGTTGGATCATTTAAAGTGATTATTTGAATTAGAGATTTTGGGGCTCTTACTATATATTATTTTTGGAGACAAGTGTATAAATTATGTTTTGGACACTTTTGTGTAATTATTTTTGGAGACATATTTGTACATTTAAGATTATGAGTTATCTGAAATTGTAATTTGAGGCTTATTTAATTTATTAGTAATCCAAAAGCTTATCTCTCAGGCCACTTTGTAGCATGTGCCTTCTCTCAGCCACAATCCGTGACTTCCCCTAGCCACATTGCAGCTTCTTGCAGTTGCTTTTTTTTTTTTTTGTTGCAACGGCTCGTCTGGTGCATCAGAGCCTTTGTCAACCCCTTCTAGACACATATTGTGACACTTCGCAATTCTTCCTAGGACATCTCAACACTTCGCGATTGCTCGTAGAACCCTCGTAGCTCTCTTAACTTCTCTCTTCATCAATGTTGGTATCTCTCTTTTGAGTTCTCTCTCTCTCTCCCTCTCTCTCTCTCTCTCTCCGAATTAACTCTTTCGACCCACTTAGAGTTTGACTTAACTAGCTATTTTGGTTGCCTTTCTATCGTTTGTTCTGTTTGGTTAAGAGACTGACCTTTGTGTTCTGTTGATTGACTTGTTGGATATTTTGGGATGTAATCGGTTCGTAGCATCATAGCTAGTATCATCGCAGCGTTGTTCGCTGCAGTTTGAGTTTCACAACTTCAGTTTTTTGTAGCAGCAATCCTGCTTTAGTTCAACAATCACAATTCGCAGATGTGGATGCCATGCCTTTTTGGGTATTAGGTGCATTTCCACACTATTGTAACAGCTCGAGTTGAAACATGTAACACATCACTCTATTGGTCAATGGGATGTGTTTAATTTCATTATTTTGTTATTTGAAATCCTTTGGTTGGCATATCATTATGTCAGTTAAGTGAAATCCGATCTAGACTTTGATGGAGATGTTCATTTGTACTCAGATTTGTTAGAAAAGTAGTTTAGAACTTTGAATTTCTGATCAAGGTGTTGACACTTGCATTTCTTTTATTTTCTTTTGTAGTTTCTACTTTTCGATGTCGACACCACCTCTTCCTAGTGTCAACACTACTTGATCTGAGTGTTCCAGGTGCAACACGCTTGGAGGTGTCAACACCTGGGCCTTCTGGTGTCAACATTTCACTTGTTTTAAACATGCTTAAACATCACTGCTTTAGGATGTCAACACTCATCCTTGAGGTGTCGACATCTAATAGATCTGTTGTGTATAGCAGCCTTTCTTTTTTTGGGTGTGATGTCTCGGGTCTTGGACCCGACTTGAGCGTGCCTTTCGAACATACTATTTCTCTTTTTTCAGAACTTGGAGTGTTTGTGTTACGTTGGTGTTTGAGAACCAAATTGTAGGCATCGTGCGTTTTTCGAGTCTAAGACATTAATTCCCACACCGACTTGTTTTGACACAAAGAGTCGCCACTTAATTTCTAAAAGGGAATTAAGAAACCTTTAACAATGAAAACTAAGTTAAGGCCTAGTCCATCATAACCAAGAAAATTTCGGGTTTGGGAGCATAGGTACAAAAGGGGAAGGCCATTTACATGGAAGCACCCCCTTTTGCCCAATTCAAAAATTGGCCTCTACTCACTTTCTATTTTAAGATTTTAGTGGTTAATCATTCACATAAATTCATTATTAGACCTAAAACCTTTAACTAACCTAAAACTACATGATTTGAAGAAAAATGAACATCATTTATTTAAGATTAAGAGAATACAGCCATATTTTTGTAAAAAATGATTTTTCATTAAAAAGTGGATTTTATCAATCCATGGTCATAAACCCAATCTAAAATTAACAATATTCATAAAACATCCAAAACATACAATTTGGCACATAAAGAGCATCTAACTTGCATAATTGAAAAACAATGCAAATAGCAAGCACATGCAAAGAAAATTATGAGGACTTACTCAGATGCCCACTTACGCGTCTTACATACATAAAGTAAATATGACCTAAAATGCAACCAACACACATAAAATGCAACCTAGGCCCGGTTTGAGGCTACTAAAATAATGAACATGCACAAAGGTCTGAGATTCTACCATTGTCTTCGAGAAAAAAAATTTCTCCGAGAAAAATTTATTTCTCATGCTTGAGCGACAAATTGATCACTCGAGTAGTTTCATGAGTCATCCAGTATTTTTGCAGGTCTGAGATTCTAGGAGATGTTGATGTTCGCTCAAGCGTAGGATTGGTCACTCGAGCGGTCTGCCGTTGCTTGGTTTGAAGTTCTGGAAGTGTGAGTTCTACGCTTGAGTGAAGGTTTTATTGCTCGAGTGGTGTGGTGTGACACTCGAGCGGTCTGTTTCGGATCAGCACTTTAAAAATTCATTTTTTCTTCATTCTTTCCGGATTTTTCTCTCTTCTCTCTCTCTGTGCCATTTGTTGAGCTCCAAGTTCATTAAACCTTAGATTTCATCTCCTTAGAGTAAGAATCTCAATTTGATTCCTTATACAAAAATGTAGAGCACAAAAAGGGCTTTCTTTTAATCGGAGCGGATCGTGCTTTCATTGACGTTGGATTTCCGGGCCTCCTTTTCTCTTTGCTAGAGGTAGGGATTTCTTTACTTCTCTTCAATATCTTCTTATAGATATATAGGTGGTATATTTGTATTGCATAAAAACTTCATGTTGAGGAGATTTTCTTAAAGGCATGCAAAGGAAGTGATGGTGCTCAAAATAAGGGAGTTAAATTAAGATTAAAGTGGATTAAGGAATTTTTGGGTAGCTAGAACATGGTCTTGTGCTTTAAAGTAAAAAAAAAAAAAAAAAACCTAAATTTTGTCTAACCCTAGTTGTGGATTTTATTTTCTTTAAAATGATAAATTATTTCAATTGGCTCTAAATTCTTGGAAATTAAGTTTATGTTTGGTTAATTAAATATAGAATGGATGATTATAATATGTTGTGAGAACAATTATTGTGAAATGAGTTTACGTCGTAATAAATTGGTAATGAGAAATTGGACTAATGAACTAGGAAGATGGGTATGATCTTGAATGTAGTGTGAAATTGAATAGGAGGTGTTAGTGTTGAGAAGTAAAAAATATTGTGGGATACAAATTGTAATTGTTTCTAATGATGAACTTTTATTCTTATCATGGAATGTGTTGTTGGGTTAATGTATAATGGAAATAATGAATGAATGTTGTTGGTTTGATTTATGAGTTGTAAAGAAATGAATGATATGATGAATTGATGGATTGTGATATTGGAATAAGGGTCTATTTCTTTCTGGCTCGTGACTGGTAAAGCGTGGCGCTTGATAGAGGTTTCGATTTTCTTCCAAAGTAGCACCTGGAAAAACATGTGGTTTGATGAGAGATATATAGGTTCCACGTTCCTTTCAGCTTGTGACAAGCAAAGCATGGCGCTTGGGATAGGTTCTAGCTTTTCTTTCGGAGTAGCATCTGGTAAACTGTGTTAGTATGGCTTGGTGAAGCCGATTATTGGTATGTTACTCATTGAGAATCTTGTGGTAATTCCGTTATGTGATTGTAAAAATTATTAGATGTAAAAGTTAAAGTGTGTAATATGTAGAATGTGTTAAAGCGCGTAAGTGTTTAGGGTTTTGTGGGTTGAAGAGTGTTAAAGGTGAATTAAAAGTAATAATGTTTAGTTGGTTTGAACCTTATCTAAGGAAACGAGTTTTAAGGGAACCATGTGACTGAATTTTGAAATGATAAAGAGTAAACAAAGGAGGTTTCTACGAAATGGCAAGTGGGATTTTATAAAAAAACTTATCTATTTATGTAAATATATTTTACAAATAAAAAGATATCTTATTTATGTATTGTCACGACCCCAACCCGCCTCTATAGGTTGAAGCAATGATTGGCCAGTATTCCCAGATTACCAAAGGCTTGCCTTAACAAAACCATGAAGACTAATATATATATATATATATAGGGCTATATAGCAGAATTCATCAATTACTTCTTAAGTCCATAGAGCGGTGCATAAGTACATGAGAAACACACGACTTTATTGGCTATATCTTGTATAATTTACATCATTTACATATCCAAAAAGAAAGTGTAACATAACATCCATAAGTACAAAACTCGCTTATACGTACAACTCGCCCTTCAAAACTTCTCCCAGAAGGATAAAAGGAAACAAAAGAAGAAAAGATAAACAAAGAAAACTCCATAACAAGTCCATGCTCATTATTGGTGCTCCTTCTCTTGAACACCTACATATATATATATATATATATATTAAAGAATGAGCCAGGCCCAGTGAATAATATTATGGTAAGGTGGTAATAAATGAATTCCAAACTCATAATGAAGATTCAATTCACATTACATCTATACATTTCATAAGTAAGCATGATATATGGTATATCCATTAGAACTACTTAATAGAATAACCGGCCCAGGTATCGGTTAAACAACGCCACATCCTCCAGTGGCTAAGAGATCTCAAATAGGTCATGGACCATGTTTCCGTCCCCTATGACTTAGGACTAATCTAAGGATGCCATTGACAACTTTATGTAAAATAGAGGACATTCATTCATTCAAGTACAAAAAGGAATTCATAATCCATTGCATAGTACCAAGCTTTCTAAAACAATTTGAACATAATGTTACAATAATATTACTCACAAATGGCTCGTGCTTGACTTAGCTTCCTTGTGGCTTTAACCTACATAATTCAAATGCAAACATTGATGAAACATAAACAAAATGGGTAACCATCTTTTCTTAGTTTTTGTTTTCTAACTAAACGTGACTTTAATTGGTTTCTAATTATATTTAATCTTTAATTGACCATAAAATATGCATACAAAGGCTTATAAATGAGTTTCCTAACTTCTATTGAAATCCAATGCACACAAATGAAGCATGTCTTCCAATGTCTATATTGTCCTTTCTGATTGACCGTCGGTTTGTGGATGGAAGACGATACTAAATTTCAATTCTGTTTCACTTTCTGCAAACTTTGCTGAAACCTTGACACAAACTTGGAGTCTTTATCCTATACAATAGAAATAGGCACACCATGAAGTCGAATAATCTCATCTATATACGAGGTAGCTAACTTGTCCGCATTGTACAAAGACTTTACGGGTAAGAAATGTGCAAACTTGGTCAGTCTATCAACAATGACTCAAATTGAATCCATACCTCTTGGCGTGCGAGGCGAACCAACTACAAAATCCATTGTAATGTGTTCCCATTTTCATTCTGGAATAGAGAGAGGTTGAGTAGGGATGCCAAATTCTTCATTGACTTTCATTTAGGACCAACTCTATCTCCATCTTCTGAAGGTCTTGAAGTATATCCCCTTGTTGGGTGAGTAGGCATGCCAAATTCTTCATTGACTTTCAACTAAGGGCATCTGCCACAATATTTGCCTTACCAAGATGATATTGTATATGTAGGTCATAGTCCTTCATCAGTTCTAGCTATCTCCTCTACCTCATATTGAGCTCCTTCTGGGTAAACAGGTACTTCAGGCTCTTATGGTCTCTGAACACCTCGCATGTAGCCCCATTTAAGTAGTGACACAAAATCTTTAATCCAAAAACCACAGCTGCCAATTCCAAGTAGTGAGTTGGATACTTCTTTTCATGCGGCTTTAGTTGGTGAGAAGCATAAGCAATCACGTTTTTATTTTGTATCAAAACACACACCAATCCTTTGTGTGATGCGTCGCTATAGATAACAAACCCCTCTGTACCCGATGGTAGAACAAGAATTGGTGTTGTAATCAACCTAGTCTTTAGTTCTTGAAAGGCAGAATCTCTATCTTCCGTCCACTCAAATGGTGTTACTTTCTGTGTCAGCTGGGTAAGTGACACTACTATTTTGGAGAAATCCTTGACAAACCTTCTGTAATAACCTGCCAAACCGAGGAAACTCTGAACTTCTGTAACATTAGTGGGTCTTGGCCAATTTACTATTGCTTTAATTTTCTAGGGATCGATGGAAATACCTTCTTTATCAATAACATGCCCCCAAAAATGTCACACTAGATAGTAGGGGTGAGCAGCGGATATACCGATCCGCCAAAACCGACCGAACCGAACCGATCCGCCGCATTTTGGACGGATGCGTGATGACGAGCGGACGGTTGCGGATTGATTTTCTCAAATCCACCAATTTGGCGGACGGATGGCGGATTTGAGATTTTTTGGCCGCAACCGAACCGCCAAACCGCCAAATCGCGAGCACCCCTAGTAATTTATAAGACTTTGTATTTTCAATTTGTTTAAATATTATGTTTGTATTTTCAATTGAAAAAGAGTTTAAATATTCTGTTGAAAAAAAATTTTCAACTAGAATATATTTTTTGAATTGAAAAAAATAAACGTATTATTCATATATATTTTTTAGTTTTTAAATGTAACTCTAAAAATAATAAATAAAAAATATGATATATGCTGGTTGGTTTTTGTTTTCAAAAACATATGTAGATGTAACAATACAGAGACATTCAATCTCTACTACTGCTCTGTTCATCGTTTTGATGGTTTGAATTGTTATTATATTTTAAGAATCACAGATTGTAATACTTTATGGGGATGAATCATGCTGTGATTGTAATATATGGATGAGGCATGTGATCGTGATATTCTAAAGTTTCAAACTTTTTTTCTTTGGATAAGGCATACAGTGATTGTAAGACTTTTTTAAGTCATTGACTGTACTACTTTCTTTTTCTTTTTTTTCTTTTTTTTTTGTTTGAGGAAGTGCACAAGTTGAATTATGTTGAAAATTTATATAATTTTAAACCGCCAAACCGATTCGCATCCATCCGCCAAACCGTCAATCCGCTCAATCCACATCCGCCGGATTGGCGGACGGATGCGGATTGATTTCCTTCAATCCGCCAATCTGGCGGACGGATGGCGGATTGGAGGTTCCGTGGCCGCAACCGACCCGCGCCCACCCCTACTAGATAGCCAGAATTCACACTTTTTCAACTTTGCATACAATTGTTTATCTCTAAGAGTCTAAAGGATCAATCTTAAATGTTGTTCATTGTCCCCCTCACTTTTAGAGTAAACCAGAATATCATCGATGAAGACTACTACAAACTCATCCAGATAAGGATTGAAAATCCTATTCATTAGGTCCATAAAATACTGCTGGAGCATTAGTGACCCCAAATGGCATAACAAAAAACTCGTAATGGTTGGTTCTGAATGCTGTCCTCCCAATATCTTCTACTTTAACATTAAGTTGATGATACCCCGATCTAAGATCAATCTTGGAGAAAATTTGTGCCCCTTGAAGTTTGTCAAACAAGTCATCAATTCTCAGCAGTGGATACTTGTTTTTAATAGTCACCTTGTTCAGCTCTTTGTAATCAATACAAAAACGAAGAGTTCCATTCTTCTTTTTCACAAATAAAACTGGTGAACCCCAGGGCGAAGTGCTAGGTCGGATGAAACCTTTATCTAATAAGTCTTGCAAATAAATTTTCAATTCCTTGAGCTCTACTAGCGATATTCTGTAAGAAGTCTTTGAAATTGGTTGGGTTCCCAGCACAACATCACCTGTAAACTCGATTTCTCTATCAATCAATTTGCCTGGTAATTCATCAGGAAACACATCTAAAAATTCTCTCACTACTGATATGTTATCCAAACTACTATCAGATTCCTGTGCAGTCAAAATACTACACAAATATCCCCCTGACACCTCTTCTTAAGTAATTTATAGGCTTTCATAGACGAAAGAAGATACGGAGGTGGCACTACACCTCAACCTTGAAAAGAGAACCCTTCTTGATTCAGTGGTTGAAATGAGATGGACTTTGATACACAATTTATTGTGGCACAATTAAATGACAATCAATCCATTCCCAAAATAGCATCAAAATGACTTATTTCTATAGGTAGCAAATCAACAGTTAAACTAACATTCCTAACTAATATTTCACAGTCCCAATAAATAAATGTACATAACATAGCCTCGTCAGAAGGTATAGATACTAACATTAAATAATGCAAGGGTTCTGGCAATTTGTTCAACTTATTCACGAATTGGCTAGACACAAATGAATATATGGAACTCAAATCTATTAAAATATATGCATCATGAGTATAGATGGAAAGTATACCTAACATAACTGGCTCCGCGCTTTAAGCATCTCCTGGAACTAGGGCAAACATTCTTGCTTGTCTCACCAGTTCTTTTCCTATAGTACTAGGCTTTGGAATTGGTCTCTAAATCGATCCCGATGAGCTACTTGCACCTTTTGAAGAGCTTTGTCGAATTCTTGGACAATCTCTTATCAAGTGTCCCATTTGCCCACATCCGAAACAAGCTCCAGTGCTTCAGCGGCAGATCCCATAATGATTTTTTCCACAATCTGGACATACTAGCATGACTTTGCTCCCTTGACTAGTTCCACTGGTAGTTCTTATACTTGGCTTCTTGATGGATAAAGTTGTTGGCCTTTTCCTTATATCATACCCTAGTCTTTTGTTAAACCATTTCTTGGATTTTTGTTCATCATTTGCATTCGCCTCGGCCATGAGCGCCTTATCCAAAACTTTCGTATAAGTTGAAAATTTAAAAAGGTTCACTTTATCTCAAAGTGGTCCTCAAAGTCCTTCCTCAAATTTCCTTACTTTGATGTACTTGGTATTAACCATGTGTGGAGCAAACCTGGCTAGTTTCGTAAACTTGGCATCATATTCCGCTACTATGCCCTCACCCTATTTAAGTGCTTGAAACTCTGTTGCTTTTCTATGCCTGATTGATCGTGAAAAGCACTTGTCGTAGAAAATTTCCAAAAAGCGGTTCCAAGTAATGCCCTCATATTGGCCTTTCACTAACATCCACCATCTACGTGCTTTCTGTGCTAGGGTAAAAGTAGCAAGGGCAACTTTCTGAGTTTTTGTACAAGGAAATACCTCAAAGAACTTCTCCGCCTCTAACACCCATGCTTCAACCTTCAATGGGTCAATTTCTCCCTCAAACTGAGTTCGTTTCATTTTCTTGTATTCTCTGATCAATGCCATTGTTGTTGTTGTTGTTGTTTTGGTTGCGGTTTTGGTTGTAGTGGTGGTTGTTGTTCTCGTTGTTGTTATTCTTGATTCCTCTGCTATCTCAAGGCCACTACTACTTTTGCCACCCCTTCTAACATTCTCCCTAATCGATCCAAGAGGCTAGTAGAAGACTCAACTCTTTCTCTCACCATGATGCTATGCATGCAAAACATATGTTAAGTAATATGATGTATCTATATAATGATTTAATAATTAACACATAAGATGCGCACCTTGTCATACACACTCATCATGAATGAATTCTTAAAGTTCTTGTAGGGAAAACCAATGCTCTAGGGGACAGTGTGTGTGTGTATAAACTCGTGCTCTGATACCACCCTGTCATGACCCCATCCCGCCCCAAAATAGGATAGTGGACATGACTGGTGTGATAACCCTGTTCCGTATTATGTTAATTGATCTTGATTATGATTATGATTATATGTTTGGTATGGTCTTGTGTGATAATTATGTGATTATATGTGTTTTTGTATTTTTATCTGTTCACTGTAGGAAAATCTTTTTGATTTTCTCCTTTAAGATTTAAATTGAAGGCCTTAAAGGCGTCAGAAACTGAAATTGATTATGCCATTGTGATTAGCGTAATTTTTAGTACCTATGGTGAAATTTAATTGAAAACTAATTCGGAATGAATTTATTAGTTTAAACTGATTGAATTAAGCACAATTACTTAATCCTAATCAAGTTTGATTAAGAAAGCTTATATAAGGGGCCCTATTACACTTAACCTCATTCTTTTGAGCTCAAATATGAAAATCACACTCTAGAGAGAGAGAGGGCCGGTTCTAGATAGAGGAAGAGGAATAATTGGGTATTTTGGCCCAAAGTTTATGAGTTTGGAAGCTACACTCAAGATTTAACTACATTTGTGAAGATTGGAGCCCCTAGGTGAGTAAATTCATGAGTTTGAGTTTGTGATTTTGTGGATTCAAAGTTAGATGGTGATCAAGAACATAAAATGAGTTGAATTTGATGATTATGAAATCATTATAAGTATGCATGCAAGAAATTGCCATGAATTTGTATATTTGAGCATGAAGTATATGATCCATGTTGAAATTTGATTGAAGTTCATGCTTGTGATCATCCCTTCATCATTTAAGTTGAGAATGGAGATTATATCCCACATACAAGTACAATTCATAGAGGTATGAGTTTTGAATGCATGAATTTAATGTGTTGGAAGTAAGTTTGGTATAATTTGGGTATGCATGTAATTGATTCATAGGATTTGAGCTTCATAATGTAGTGAATTGGTGTTTGTATCATGTTAGTAGATGTTTATGAGAGTTATGGGTCATAAAATGCAAGCTATGTCAATTTGAATGCAAGTTTGAAGCTCAAACTGGTTGCTGGAAATTCCAGAATTTGGCATGTCCGCTCAAGTGGGGGAGAACGCCACTCGAGCAGGAAATATTAGTTCCCAGAACTTTTGCAGGCATTGATGTTCACTCGAGCTGGGAGAGTCACGCTCAAGTGTCAGTTACATGTTTCGACTCTCAGCTCGAGCGTCCAAAGTCACGCTCGAGCACAAAAATGAGGCAACCAGTACTTTTGCAGACCAGATGGGTCTGCTTGAGCGTTAGAAACCGCACTCGAGCAGGGAGCCCTGTTTTAGAAATTTTGTAAAGATAAATTTATGTTTTGTTTCCATTTTCTTTCACTTCTAAGCACTCTTAGACATACATTGAGCATTGTAAATGGACTAAGAAGATAAGAAAAAAGCCTAAGAGGAATGGATTGAATCATTTGTGACCCGATATGTGTTATGTATTATGTAGGGTCAAGCGCAAGGACGAATCCACCAGCAGAACACTGTGAGTAATATCTTAGTAAAAATATTTTGAAGTATGCTATTTGTCCAATCGCTTACTCCTATTCGAGTTTCATAAGTTTGTTAAATTGAATATGGACAAATATCCGTTTGATATGAATGATTGGGCCAAAGGTTGTTTGATATGAATGATTGGGCCAAAGGCCGTTTGATACGAATGATTGGGCCAAAGGCCATTTGATATGAATGATTGGGCCAAAGGCCATCGAATAGGAACGAATCGGGCCCGAGGCCATTTGATACGTCTAGATCTGTGGTCGTTTGATACACTAGATAGAAACATGAATTGGGCCCAAGGCCGTCTGATGTATTTGTTTCAAATTCCGTTCATGTATCTCCTTTATTGATAATATTCACTAGGCTTTTGCTCACTCTCATTCATGTGTCTGTAGGTGAGCCAAAAGATGTCCAAACCCAGCCTCAGTGAAGTATGTGAGAAACAGTCAAAGTTTTGAGGAGTCAGCCAATACGTCTCACGCACGAAACTTGTTTTTGCCCTTTCATTCTTTTGTTATATTTTTGCTATGTTGACGAAAACGTGGGATTACCTTTGTATATAAGTTTTGTTTGGCTGACTGCATAATTGAAAGTTCCTGGATATAGATTAACTCTATGAGTATGTGTGAGTTATAATGAAATACTTTTGGAATGATTTTGCTATACCATGTAAGCACAGCTCTATGGACAATTTGTAAGTTTACTTCTGTTTTGGCCCCCTCAACTCTGATAAGATATGTTTTATTGAGTTTGAGGCCGTAGGTAATCCCTTGATTATTGGTCGGTTATGACCTTAATCCATAGGGGCCGGTTCGGCTCATGGCAGAGTGGTATCAAAGCACGAGTCAATAACTCACACACTTGTCCAAAAAAGCGATAATCATCTAGAAAAGATCTAGGATGCATTCATGTGATAAGTAGGAATCTGTAAACATTAAGAATGTGCTTAAATGCTTCGAGATAAATGATTATGTGTTATATGTTGTGATTTACTTGCATTGCGAATTATGTGAATATGCATGCTCTTTGGTATATGCATACTTGTGAAACTTTTATATAAAGAATAATGCAAGTCTAATCAGATGGTGAGAATGAGAGGTGATGAGATAGAGGAGTCCTCTACTACCAGAATGGATAGGATGGAAAGATTGATTTAGGAAATGGTAAAAACATTGAGGCAACAACAACAGTGGCAACAACCACATCCTCCACCTCTACCTCCGGCTCCATCTGTGCCAGACTTACAGAACGATGACTGAATAATAGCTCTCACCAAAGAGTTTAACAAAATGAAAACGCCAGAGTTTCATGGAGGATTAGATCTGTTGAGGAACGAAGCATGGGTTCTCGGTATCGAAAAACTATTTGAAGTGTTTCCTTGTTTAGAGACACATAAAGTATTTCTAGCCACCTTTACGCTAGAAGTTGAAGCAAGAAGATGGTGGATGTTAATGTGTGAGAATCATAAAGACATTGAATGGACGCAATTCCTGGAAATTTTCTATGACAAGTACTTTCCACAGTGTGTCCATGATAGGAAAGTGTCAGAGTTCATGGAACTTAAGCAAAATAGCATGACAGTAGCTGAGTATGAGGCCAAGTTCACCAAGTTGGCCAGATTTGCACCATATGTGGTCAACACCGACTACAAGAAAGCGAGGCATTTTGAAGGTGGGCTTCGCAATGATATGTTAGAGAGAGTGAACGTCCTCAGGCTGGAAACCTATATTGGGGTGCTGGATCAGGCCATAATATCAGAAGCTAACATAGCCAGACAGGCCAAAACAACAACTGACTAGAAAGGTAGTAAAAGACAGGGCTTTTTTTCGAAGAAGAAATTTTTGAAAAAGCAGAATACGGGCTCCTCAAGTACTTCGAATTCTTCCTGAGATACATCTCCAATGTACAATATTCGTAGTAAAAGGCATCGCGAAGTTTGTTACTGTGTGTCAGGAGCTTGCTTTAAATATAGTAAAACGGGGCATATGGCCAGAGATTGTAATCAGAACAGTGGAAAGTTAGCTGCTAGCTCAACTGTATCGATCCCAAAACCGGGAACTACTGTGAGGCTTGCTATCACCGGAGATACCGTGAGGCAAGGGAGAATTTTTGCACTTGTTCCGGGCGATACACGGAATGCCAATACCGTTGTCTCAGGTATTATCTCTATATGCAATCAGGATGCTTTTGCGTTAATTGACTCTGGATCAACACACACTTTCGTGACATATTCATTCATATCTAGATTGGGTAGACCCTTAGAATCACTACCATATTTGTTGTGTGTATCTGCTCCATCTGGGAAATCTGTGTTGTGTACATCTATTTGTCGATTTTGTGATATACATATTAGGAATGCTACTTTGTGTGTAGACTTACTACCCTTGGACTTTAGACATTTTGATATAATTCTGGGCATGGATTGGTTAACTAAATATTGTGCCATCATTGATTGTGTAACAAAACGAGTTGTATTTAGACCTCTGGAACCGACAGAAATTGTGTTTGTGGGTAATGGGGTAGTGCCTCCACCTTATTTGATATTTGCAATGAAAGCATGTAAATTGATCAGGAAATGGTGCCAGGGTTATTTCTGTTGTGTGCTATCTAAACAATCTGAGAATGTTAAATTGAACAGTATCCCTATTGTTAGAGAATTTCTAAATGTGTTTCCAAATGAATTACCAGGGGAATTAGTGGACAGGGAGATAGAGTTTACTATCGAAATTGTGCCAGGCACTCAGCCTCTTTCTAAAACTCCTTACAGAATGGCTACTGCTGAAATGAAAGAATTGAAAGAACAGTTGCAAGACTTACTTGATAAAGGATTTATACGACCTAGTACTTCACCATGGGGTGCACTGGTTTTATTTGTGAAAAAGAAAGACAGAACCTTACGCTTGTGTATTGACTACCGAGAATTGAACAAGGTGACAATAAAGAATAAATATCCCTTACCTTGTATTGATGGTTTGTTTGACCAGTTGCAGGGATCACAAGTGTTTTTCAAAATTGATTTACGATCCGGGTATCACCAATTGAAAGTAAAAGCAGAAGATGTTGAGAAAATTGCGTTTCGAACAAGATATGACCATTATGAATTTCTTGTTATGCCATTTGGGGTAACTAATGGTCTTGCCACACTTATGGACCTAATGAACCGAATTTTTAAGACCTACCTTGATGAATTTGTTGTAGTTTTTATTGATGATATTTTGATATATTCAAAGAATAGACTTGAACATGAACACCACTTGAGAACCATCTTGCAAACACTTAGAGAAAAGAAATTATTTGCCAAACTAAAGAAGTGTGAATTTTGGTTGGTTGAAGTTATTTTCTTAGGGCATGTTATCAATAAAGAGGGGATTTCAGTGGACCCACAGAAAATAAAGGCAATTGCGAATTGGCCTACATCGACAAATTTAACAGAGGTCCGCAGCTTCATGGGCTTAGCTGGGTACTACAGAAGGTTTGTGAAGGATTTTTCAAAAATAGCCGTGCCTCTTACCCAACTGACACGCAAAGGACAACCGTTTGAATGGAACGACAAAAGAGAATTTGCCTTTTATGAACTAAAAATGAGATTGACCACTGCACCAGTGTTGACATTACCCACAGGTATGAAAAACTTTGTAATTTTCAGTGATGTGTTTTATAAGGGTTTGGGTTGTGTATTAATGCTGAATGGAAGGTTTATTGCCTACGCCTCTCGACAGTTGAGGCCACATGAGAAGAACTACCCAACGCATGATTTAGAATTGGTGGCAGTGGTGTTTGCTTTGAAAATCTGGCGGCACTACTTGTATAGGGCAAAGTGTGAAGTTTGCACGGATCACAAAACCCTAAAGTACTTCTTTACACAGAAAGAGCTAAATATGCGACATAGAAGATGGCTTGAATTGATAAAGGATAATGATCTTTAGATTCAGTACCACCTTGGGAAAGCCAATACAGTTGCCGATGCCTTGAGCAGGAAATCGACAGGGAATTTAGCTTGCTTGCTTATTGAACAGAAGGAAATTTTACTAGATTTTGAGAGAACCGGGATTGAAGTCTTATTACACGAGCAAACTGGGTTGGTTGCCACCATTTCAGCTGAACTGGCGATGATTACTGAAATTAAACAAAGGCAAAAAGAGGATGAATTCCTCAAGAAAGTGATTGATGAATTTGAGGCAAGTCCGAAAGTAGAGTTCAGTATTGAAAATGAAGTGTTGAGATTTCGAAACCGAATTTGTGTCCCAGATGTTCCGAAACTAAAGAAGAGAATTCGAGATGAAGCCCATAAATCAGTGTTTGCTATGCATCCGGGTAATAACAAAATGTATTGGGATTTGAAACAAAGCTATTGGTGGCCCAAAATGAAGAAAGAAATTGCAGAGTATGTGTCCAAGTGCCTTCAGTGTCAGCAAGTTAAAGCTGAACATCAGAAACCGGACGGTCTACTTCAACCTCTCCCTATTCCTAAATGGAAGTGGGAGCATGTGACTATGGACTTTGTTGTTGGTCTACCCCGAACTCCTCGAGGTATGGATTCTATCTGGGTTGTAGTTGATAGACTGACTAAATCTGCACATTTTCTACCTGCTAGAACTACATTTGATGCTTATAGACTGGCTACTATATATGTTGATGAGGTTGTTTGTTTACACGGAGTTCCGGTATCTATAGTCTCGGATAGGGATCCGAAATTTGTGTCTAGATTGTGGAAAAGTTTGCAAAAAGCTATAGGGATAGAATTGAGGTTTAGTACCGCATTCCACCCACAGACAGACGGGCAATCAGAATGGACAATACAGACCTTGGAAGATATGCTAAGAAAACGTGCCTTGGATTTTCAAGGGAGTTGGGAAGATTATTTGCCACTAGCAGAATTTGTATACAATAACAGCTTCCACTCCAGCATCGGTATGGCACCATATGAGGCTTCATATGGTAGAAAGTGTAGATCACCAATTTGTTGGACAGAAGTTGGGGATAGGGCTTTACTTAGGCCTGAAATTGTGCAGGACACTTCTGAGAAGATCAAAATTATTCAGCAAAGGCTCACGACAGCTCAGAGTCGACAAAAGAATTATGCAGATGTTCAAAGGAGACCTCTTGAGTATGAGATTGGTGACCATGTGTTTATTCGTGTGACTCCGAGGAAGGGCCAAGTAAGATTCGGTAGGAAAGGAAAATTGTCGCCTTGTTAAATTGGGCCATTTCAAATTCTGGAAAAACTTGGTCCCGTTGCTTATAGAGTTGCTTTACCACTGGGATTCGAGCAAATCCATAATGTATTTCATGTATCAATGTTGAGGGGTTATCTTCGAGATCCGTTTCATGTGATTGATTATCATCGGATAGCTCTTGATGAAAATATGGGATACGTAGAATGGCCGGAACGAATCATAGACCGTCAAGTGAAACAGTTGAGGAGCAAGTCCATTCCGATGGTGAAAGTGGAATGGAAAGAACACTATGGGACAGACGCTACATGGGAAAAAGAGGATGAGATGCGACTACGCTATCTGCATTTGTTTCCCGCCGAAGGTAAAATAAGTTTGGAGGACCAAACTTCCTAAAGAAGGGAAGATTGTGATAACCCTGTTCCGTATTATGCTAATTGATCTTAATTATGATTATGATTATATGGTTGGTATGGTCTTGTGTGATAATTATGTGATTTTATGTGTTTTTGTATTTCTATCTGTTCACCGTAGGAAAATCTGTTTGATTTTCTGCTTTAAGATTTAAATTGAAGGCCTTAGAGACGTCAGAAATTGAAATTGATTACGCCATTGTGATTAGCGTAATTTTTAGTACCTATGATGAAATTTAATTGAAAACTAATTCGGAATGAATTAATTAGTTTAAACTGATTGAATTAAGTACAATTACTTAATCCTAATCAAGTTTGATTAAGAAAGCTTATATAAGGGGCCCTATTACACTTAACCTCATTTTTTTGAGCTCAAATATGAAAATCACACTCTAGAGAGAGAGAGGGCTAGTTCTAGAGAGAGGAAGAGGAAGAATTGGGTATTTTGGCCCAAAGTTTATGAGTTTGGAAGCTACACTCAAGATTTAACTACATTTGTGAAGATTGGAGCCCCTAAGTGAGTAAATTCATGAGTTTGAGTTTGTGATTTTGTGGATTCAAAGTTAGATGGTGATCAAGAACATCAAATGAGTTGAATTTGATGATTATGAAATCATTATAAGCATGCATGCAAGAAATTGCTATGAATTTGTATATTTGAGCATGAAGTATATGATCCATGTTGAAATTTGATTGAAGTTCATGCTTTTGATCATCCCTTCATCATTTAAGTTGAGAATGGAGATTATATCCCACATACAAGTACAATTCATAGAGGTATGAGTTTTGAATGCATGAATTTAATGTGTTGGAAGTAAGTTTGGTATAATTTGGGTATGCATGTAATTGATTCATAGGATTTGAGCTTCATAATGTAGTGAATTGGTGTTTGTGTCATGTTAGTAGATGTTTATGAGAGTTATGGGTCATAAAATGCAAGCTATGTCAATTTGAATGCAAGTTTGAAGCTCAAACTGGTTGCTGGAAATTCCAGAATTTGGCATGTCCGCTCGAGTGGGGAAGAACGCCGCTCAAGCGTGAAATGTTAGTTCCTAGATCTTTTGCAGGCATTGATGTTCGCTCGAGCGGGTTAAGTCACGCTCAAGCGTCAGTCACATGTTTCGACTCTCAGCTCGAGCGTTCAAAGTCAGGCTCGAGCACAAAAATGAGGCAACCAGTACTTTTGCAAACCAGATGGGTCTGCTCGAACGTCAGAAACCGCGCTCGAGCGGGGAGCCTAGTTTCAGAAATTTTGTAAAGATAAATTTATGTTTTGTTTCCATTCTCTTTCACTTCTAAGCACTCTTAGGCATACATTGAGCATCGTAAATGGACTAAGAAGATAAGAAAGAAGCCTAAGTGGAATGTATGAGTTGAGAATGGATTGAATCGTTTGTGACCCGATATGTTTTATGTATTATGTAGGGTCGAGCGCAAGGACGAATCCACCAGCCGAATACTGTGAGTAATATCTTAGTAAAGATATTTTGAAGTATGCTATTTGTCCAATCGCTTACTCCTATTTGAGTTTCATAAGTTTGTTAAATTGAATTATGGACAAATATCCGTTTGATATGAATGATTGGGCCAAAGGCCGTTTGATATGAATGATTGGGCCAAAGGCTGTCAGATAGGAATGAATCGAGCCCGAGGCCGTTTGATACGTCTGGATCTGTGGTCGCTTGATACACTAGATAGAAACATGAATTGGGCCCAAGGCTGTCTGATGTATTTGTTTCAAATTCCGTTCATGTATCTCCTTTATTGATATTATTCACTAGGCTTTCGTTCACTCTTATTCATGTGTCTGTAGGTGAGCCAAGAGATGTCCAAACCCAGCCCAGTGAAGTATGTGAGAAACAGTCAAAGTTTTGAGGAATCAGCCCATACGTCTCACGCACGAGACTTGTTTTCGCCCTTTCGTTCTTTTGTTATATTTTTGCTATGTTGACGAAAACGTGGGATTACCTTTGTATATAAGTTTTGTTTGGTTGACTGTATAGTTAAAAGTTCCTGGATATAGATTAACTCTATGAGTATGTGTGAGTTATAATGAAATACTTTTGGAATGATTTTGCTATACCATGTAAGTACAGCTCTATGGACAATTTGTAAGTTTGCTTCCGTTTTGGCCCCTTCAACTCTGATAAGATATGTTTTATTGAGTTTGAGGCTGCAGGTAATCCCTTGATTATTGGCTGATTATGGCCTTAATCCATAGGGGCCGGTTTAGGTCATGACAACTGGCCAATAGTGTCAAACTACCAAAGGGCTAACGAGACAAAATGAGGTTGGAAAAAACTTTGGGGCTGTAGACGTCCCCGAACGTCCCAAGAGGGAATCCCGTTTTGTTCATTTGGGCTTACTACAGTTCGGACTCAATGTTATGGTCCTGTATCTAATCTCGCGGAGTGCAATGCAAGACCGATGAATCATCAAAGAGTCCAAATCCGGCAAATCGTTTTAAAAAACTGATTTTTAGAAAGAAGTGCCAAACATGGATTGCTTTGCCAGATACAGAGTCGCCACCTAAATATTTTATTTTGGGGGAATTTAGGAAACCCTGACTCGTGCCTAAGGCCATGTGTCCGTCATCACCAAAGTTGCCTCGGCTCGGGAACTTGGGTACGATTGGGGAAAGTCATTTCATGAGCACCCCCGCTCGCCCGATCAAAGATCGGCCACTACTAAGCATGATATCGAGTTTTGAAAACATATGTGCTCTTATTCCGGTTATTAACCTAGAATTACTATGTGATGCACACAGCATACAAGTATAGACTAGATTGCCTAAGTTGGAACAAAGCATCGCATATCCGTTTGTTTAGAAAATGGATTGAAGTTTGCTACTCGCACGTAGGCTAAAACACGGGTTTCGATGAATTATTCCAATTCAAGCAACCCAACCTTCACCCACAGGCATTTAGGCGGTTATATCACATAAGCAAATAGTCTCATGGTAAGCATGCTATCATGGCAGTCACTCACACGCATGCAAGGATGCTAAAGCATAAATACTTACCTAGTACTCCAAGCCAAAGAAAAAAGCTAATTAGAAAGCATGCATGAATCCTAACTATGCTGAGATGCCTAATGCAACACACGCAAGAATGTAACTAAGATAGGCTTGGCTATTCTAAAATGGCATATTAAATGCAACAACTGATACACGTATTCAACTCGAAATTGAAATACAATGCAGTTAGTATGATGCGCCGAGCCCGGTGCATGCAAGACAGATAAATGGATGCAAACATACGAGCATAAGTATGCTAATTGAAACATGTCTAAACTAACCATCAAAAGCTAGTAAATAAAAGGGAGAAAGACGTGGGTCGGAAGACATTCACACACGCACGCACACTTATTACAACATTGCCCTCTCTCGGAGGGTCCGAATAAATAATACAGACCGAATAATTAATCAACTACCCTAGCTAATTAAATATTTCAAAGCCCTTAAGTAATTAACAAATTAATTACAAAACAATCTAAGTATAAAATTAAAGAGGCTGCCGTAGCTCCGCCTCGAAATGATTGGATGATGCATGCTCGATTCGCCTTGCTCGGAAACCCATTGCCATGCCTCTGTTGCCTCTCGTTGCACTGTTATGCACCTCTAAGAATTGTGAAAATCATAAGGTTGCTTCTGAGCCACTCCCTGAGCACTTTGGGATGCCACCGGTCAAGAGAAAACACCATCGGCCATGGAAATATGGTCATCGACCAAAAATGGGATCACCGGCATGATTTTGGTAGTCGGCTGGCATTGAAAGTTGCCGACCGGCCATTTCTTCCTGCAGAACACTGGTTTTGCTGCAACAGAGGACAGACAGTGCATGGCATGGAATTTGCAAGCCAAATGTATGCACGACCACCCTCCCTATCATGCTATGAACTCAAGGGAGTATGGCTCCTAACCCTTGGGCCACCAATCATGCATTTCGATGCATGATGGCCAAAGATGTCAAGTGTGCAAATCAATATGAATGAATGCAACAAAACAAATGAATGCTACACACTCTATCATGTTGAATCAAGAGTGTCGGCGACCAAGGATTGAGGTACGTTTCGTCACTTCAAGTACGAACATCCCTTATTCCTCATGTTTGGTTTGACACCCCAAACCAAACCCAATGCAATGCATGCAAGTATGCCAAATGTAGTGCAATGCCTGCAAACAATGCAACATGAGCATACCAACTCAAAGTAATGCAATGTAACATGAATATGCCAAGTGCAACATGGCTCAAGCATGCGCACAAAGGCTAAAGTAGCGAGCATGCTAAATGCAAAGCAACCTACACAAGCATGTGACAAAAGGTAAACTAGCAAGTATGCGACAAGATGTACCATGTTAAGTATGAGGCTATATACAAAGATGGACTTAGATAATAGTGGGAAGACCTCAGCCACGTCCAAAACAGTAGCCAAAGTGATGAATTAAGGCGCCGTAAGGGCAAAACACGCATGTTCACTACTTACCCAAAAAAAAACACGCATGTTCACACATTGATCCATAAACTATGCAACAATGCACAATCCTCAAATATGAGTGAGATGTGATAAAAATGAGAATATGACAATGCAATAAGCTCTGAAATCATGTTAAGAGTGATGCCAAATCAACTAAACAAGACAAGCATGGCATGCTAATGGACTTAAAGCTCAAAGCTAGCCAAAGGACTTGAACCATGGCCATATCAACCAAGTCCCAAGGGACCAAGGTGACCCAAAATAGTCTTAGGGTAGACCAAAATAAGGCTAGAGCATGCATGGATTAAGGCCAAAACATGCTAAGAAAGGCGAGTACAAAACAAAGCGTACCAAAAGAGGGAATTGCACTACACCCATTACAACCAAGCATGGCATGACTTAATCAAGGAAAATCAAAGTTATAATGTGCCAAAAGGAGCCCCAAAACCCACTGATATGGCAGCCCAAGGACTTAAACAAAGAGGCATGCACGATGACCTATTTTAAGGCACAAAAGAACAACTCTTCAAAGCTTTGAAAGGATGGCAAATGCAAGCATACAAGCATGGATCATGGACTGAAATAGCATGATAAATGATTCCAAATCACTAAAATAACCCAAATAAAGCATGCTCATGACTCACACACTCAAAGCTAACAAGCTAGGATATATGGTGGCTATACGAAACATGGAAAACATGACCAAATCAACACCAAATAGAGCTTAAACATGTCAAAACATGGATAAGAGCTTCATGAAGTTAAGCTAAAACATGCAAGCATGGTGGTCTAAATGCATGATACATGTTATGACAATAGAGGGGATTACAAAGCAAGTGCATGATGCAAACAATAGGCCATCAAACCAACATGAAACAGAGGTCTAACATGATAGACTAACACCAAATACCCTTTGAAATGGAGCCAAATAAAGCTATACAAACATGCTACCTTTATGAGCCCTAAATGCAAGCAAATGAGTCACAAGGGGAGAGGGGTGTCCCTCCCCTATACAAGACCTCAAAAACCACTTCTCCACCACTAAAAATCCTCTGGATTTCAGTGGTGAGAAGGTCAACACATGAAGGGTTCCAAAGCCCAAAGAGGAAGGCACAAAAGGGGTCAAACAAGGCTTAAGAGGGGGTAGACAACCCCCAACACCAAAATAACCTTAAGCAACTATAACAAGCATGAAAATACAGAACTTTTATCTGTTATACACTAAGATCGAAACAATATGAAAATAGGTCTAAAACCTTAAGCAAAAATGGGGTGTCTACAGTTGCCCCTCTTTGACAGAACTCGAAAGTCATAACAATGACGGGAGTGAATGTTAAAGCCCAGAGACGACCCATTTTTGAAAAGGCCGAAAACTTAGACAAAGCATACAAGCTAGCAAGATATGTGCCTGTAGGCAGGGGCAAGATGCAAAGAACATGCATGATGTCGAACATAACTTATGATCATGCAAAGAGAGCTGTAACGAAGCAAATACATACAATAAATGTAACAGTTTAAGTAGGCGGATACAAATCTAACTACATTACAAGCAGAAATGATGTAAGAGAATTATACAATTCTCGCTACGTCTCACGCGGAGAATACAACACCTGTCCGGTTCGTCTGGTCGTGCCAGCTTCAAATGAACTGTACATACAATATTGTGCCTGTGCGGTTCGTCTGGTCACGCCAGCTTCAAATGAACCATACATACAATATCGTGCCTGAAAAAGAAAGAAAACTTAACAGGTACAATATTGTTAGAAACATACATAGCAATGCAAGTGAGAAGTGCGTAACAACGCAAGTGAAGTGTGCATAACAATACAAGTAACGTGCGAGACAACGTAGGCGGGAGGATGCAAGACAATGCAACCTAAGGATGACACATAACAATGCGGAAAGGATGCAAAACAATGCAACCTAAGTGTGACGCATGACAATGCGGAAGGGAGTATGACAATACGAGGAGGGCATGCATGACAACGCAAGCCAAGTAGGACGCATAACAATGCGATTTGAAAATAAGCATAGCAAACGCTAGAAAGGTACAAACACATATAAGTAAAGTACACGTGACAACATGTACAATGTGTAAGGCAAGGAAAAGCATACACATGTAAGTAGAGCACGTGCGAAAACGTATGCAATGTGTAAAGAAAAGAATAAAATGAACACAAGTAAGTAAAGCACGTGCGACAACATGTACAATGTGTACGGTAAGGAATAAAATGTACACATGTAAGTAAAGCATGCGCACTAACGCAAGCAATGTGTATAGCAGGAAAGAACACATGTAAGTAAAGCACACGGAAACGTATGCAATGTGTATAACAAAGAATAAAATGTACACATGTAAGTAAAACACATGCGACAACATGTACAATGTGTAAGGTAAGGAATAAAATGTACACATGCAAGTAAAGCATGCGCGCTAACGCAAGCAATGTGTATAGCAGGAAAGAACACATGTAAGTAAAGCACACGCGGAAACGTATGCAATGTGTATAACAAAGAATAAAATGTACACATGTAAGTAAAGCATATGCGACAACATGTACAATGTGTAAGGTAAGGAATAAAATGTACATATGTAAGTAAAGCATGCGCGCTAACGCAAGCAATGTGTATAGCAGGAAAGAACACATGTAAGTAAAGCACACGCGGAAACGTATGCAATGTGTATAACAATACGAGAGGGGAGAAGGGGTGCATAAACACATATAAGTAAAGCATACATGAAAACGCATGCAATGTGTGTAACAATGCGAGAAGGGTGCATAAACACATGTAAGTAAAGCATACGTGAAAACGCATACAATGTGTGTAACAATGCGAGAAGGGTGCATAAACACATGTAAGTAAAGCATACGCGAAAACGCATGCAATGTGTGTAACAATGCAAGAAGGGTGCAGGGGTGCATAAACACATGTAAGTAAAGCATACGCGAAAACACATGCAATGTGTGTAACAATGCGAGAAGGGTGCATAAACACATGTAAGTAAAGCATACACGAAAACGCATGCAATGTGTGTAACAATGCGAGAAGGGTGCAGGGGTGCATAAACACATGTAAGTAAAGCATACGCAAAAATGCATGCAATGTGTGTAACAATGCGAGAAGGGTGCATAAACACATGTAAGTAAAGCATACGCGAAAACGCATGCAATGTGTGTAACAATGCGAGAAGGGTGCAGGGGTGCATAAACACATGTAAGTAAAGCATACGCGAAAACGCATGCAATGTGTGTAACAATGCGAGAAGGGTGCATAAACACGTGTAAGTAAAGCATACGTGAAAACGCATGCAATGTGTGTAACAATGCGAGAAGGGAGAAGGGGTGCATAAACACATGTAAGTAAAGCATACACGAAAACACATGCAATGTGTGTAACAATGCGAGAAGGGAGAAGGGTGCATAAACACATGTAAGTAAAGCATACGCGAAAACGCATGCAATGTGTGTAACAATACAAGAAGGGTGCAGGGGTGCATAAACACATGTAAGTAAAGCATACACGAAAACGCATGCAATGTGTGTAACAATGCGACAACAGAGAAAGGCACATATTCAACTGAAGCATGGTAGAGGCATGTTATTCATGATGTTGAGATGCAACTTCAAAACAAGACGAGGCATTGTTCAACTCAAGATGCGTAACGAGCGTGCTTTATTAAAGTCAAAACGAAGCAACGTAATACAACAGAATTAAAGCGATTTATGGAATTTGCAAGATACAAAAAGAATATGAGAAAGGATACTCCCGCACGCACCAAGCATCGCTCATAGAAGACACGGCTCGAGGTCTACACGAAGGTCTATTAAGGTTCAAAAAGTGCGCTTTCTTGCACTGTCTTGAGTAATGAAGGTGCCAAACCACATGATTGACCTGAACACGGGCATGGGAGGTGCATCGACCACAAGGGGAGGCCACCGGTATTAAACCAGACATTCTGCTGCTTTATCCCCCTTTCGCTTTACTTTTTCCTTTTTTACTAGTAGTTTAAGCACATTGTACTGCCTCAGGCAGGTTTTGTTTTCTCAAAACTATGTACTTTTTGCAAAAAGACATGACGGAAATGAAACAGCTATTTTGTTCAAAAAGTGTTACATTTTATGCATCGCATCGCATCGCATTACATAACAATGTAAATGAGATTTGAACCTTTGTTTGAAAAGTAAGCACTTGCCTCGTAATAATCAGGTAGTGAACCGAGTAAGGACAAAAACAACTCGATAATCAAAACAAAGAGCTCGATAAGCTAACCAACTGTAAATACAACTCGATAAGCAAAGCAAAAACTTAAAGAATGTAAAATACAACTCGATAAGCAGATGTACAACAACTCGATAAACGAGACGAAGTAATAGGTGCTTGTCATGACCCGAACTCGCCCCTGTGGGTTAAGGACATAACCGACCAGTAATCATAAGATTACCTATGGCCTCAAACCAAAACAACGTTTAACAGAGTTAATGGGGGCCAAACGGAAGTAATTTAAAACTTTGTCCTTAGAGCTGTGCTTACATGGCACATTAAAACAAACCATACACATATACATTAATAACTCACAATAGATACACAGTACCATAAAGTTCGGTACAGACAGGATCATCCAGAATTAAGTCAACCTATGTAAACTATATACAGACATATACAAATACTTCGCCAACATAACAACTTAAAACAAAATGGCAAAAGGCGAAGGTGAGTCTCATGCGTGAGACACATAGGCTGACTTTCCAAAACTCGGTTGTTCCATATGGACTTCACTGGGGCTGGGTCTGGACCTCTCTTGGCTCACTTACAAACACATGAATGAGCGTGAGCGAAAGCCTAGTGAATAATATCAAATAAAGTAAATACATTGGAACATTATGCATCAGACGGCCTCGGGCCCAATTTATTCATGTCAAACTAGCCTTTGGCCTTTTTGAACGTTCATATCAGACTGGCCTTTTGGCCTTATCAAACTTTCGTTTCAGACTGGCCTTTCGGCCTTTCCAAACTTGTCATGTCAAACTGGCGTTTAAGCCTTTCGAACTTGTCATATCAAACTGGCATTTAAGCCTTTCAGACTTTCATTTCAAACTGGCATTTAAGCCTTTCAGACTTGTCATATCAAACTGGCATTTAAGCCTTTCAGACTTTCATTTCAAACTGACATTTAAGCCTTTCAGACTTTCATTTCAAACTTGCATTTAAGCCTTTCAAACTTGTCATATCAAACTGGCATTTAAGCCTTTCAAACTTGTCATATCAAACTTTGTCCACCATTCAGTATTAATGAACTTTACAAAACTTACGTAGAAGTAAGCAATTGGACAATAACATATTTCAGATATTACTCACAGTGATCGGTTTGCGGATTTGCCCTGGAGCTCGACCCTACACATTCCATGAACACAAAAGGGTCACTAACTATCCAATCCGTTCTAAATTCACATTTTCCTCTTTAGGCTTTATTCTTATCTCTTTAACTCATTTACAATGTTTAACACATGCCTAAGAGTGCTTGCAAGTGAAAGAGAACGGAAAACGAAACACATAATGTGAAAACAAAATCTCAAAAGACAGGGTCCCCGCTCAAGCGTGGACTACCCTGCTCGAGCAGACCTTTAAGGCCTGCAAAAGTACTGGTTGCATGACAAATAAGCTCGAGCATGAAATAGGGCGCTCGAGCAGAAGGCTTGTCTACAAAGCTCCACGCTCGAGCGTGAAATATCCCGCTCGAGCGGACACCAAGTCTGCAAAAAGTACTGGGAGCACGTATTTCCCGCTCGGGCGGCCATTACCCCGCTCGAGCGGACATCAAAATTCTGGGTTTCCCAGATTGTGTTCTTGAGTTTCATTTCAACTTTCAACTAACAATTCACGCATTTTATAGCTCCAATTCCACACATACTTATACTAACATGGTATAAACACCAAAACACATCATCATGGAGCTCAATTTCAAAGATTTAACACATGCATGGCTCAAATTGACACCAAACTCAATTCTAACATACACATTTATGCATTCAAAGCTCTTATCTTCATAGATTGTACATGCATGTGATGTCTAGCTCCCATTCTCAACTTAGATGATACCAATGGTGATTATACATGGGCTTCAACTACTAATTTACATGGATTTCACCCCTTTGAGCTCAAACATGCAATATTCAAAGCAATTACACACACATTGTGTTCAAATATGGCAATTCATAACAGTTTCCTACATGCATGTGTTCTAAGACTTCATATTTAACAAAACCAACTCAATCCATGTTCTTTAATATTTTTCAACTTTGAACTTACAAATTACAGACAAGAGTCCATGAATTCACTCACCTAAGAGCTTCAATACTCAAAGCTCTAGCCAAGTCTAGAGCTAGATCTTCAAGAGATTCAAGCCTTGAACCAAAATTGCATAACTCTCCCCTTTTTCCTTCTATAGCCGACCCTCCCCTCTCTTATCTTAGAGTTGAAATCAGCCTAAATGAATATAAAAAGGGAATTGAGTATAGAATGCTCATTTAAAATAAGTCCCACTAGCCAAAAATATAATATCAAATAATTGGGCACTAAACCATTAATTAAATCAATTTAATCTGACTCGAATCAATTTTCAATTAAATTTCACCGTAGGCTCTAAAAATTACGCTAATCATAATGGCGCAATCAATGTCGAGTTTTGTGGTCGATAAGGCCTTTAATTTAATTTCCAAGACAGATAATCAAACAGATATTCCTACGGTGAATAGATAGAAATTCAAAACTATATATTTTCACATAATGGTGCACACAATCATATTAATCACATAATCATACTCAAATTAATGACCAATTAGCATACCACGGAACAGGGGTATCACAGTGCTAGTTCGCAAAAACATCATTAGAAGGCATTGGAAGTGGTGTCAATCATCAATTTTTCAGCATGCTTACATTCATTTAGCTTAGAGCAAAATTAGAGGCCATCGGCCAAAGGGAGACATCACCGGCCGAAACTAATGGGAATCGGCCAATATTTTAGCTGATCGGCCAAAATGGATGGTCGGTCGGCACTACTTTTGGTCAACCGGCCAAAAATGGTAAGGACCTCCAGAATGTCGACACCTGTCTTCCACTCAAAACCTTATCCTTTACAAAAGCCTCAGCTTCATAGTTTTCCTCATTTCAACACTAATTTGCACCAAATGGAAGAGTTTTTTACCCAAAATCTCACAACTTAGATGGCCAACTTGGATGGCTCGAAAAAGCTGAATTTTCGGGGCTTCGGCATAAATGCACTATTCACGTTGGGTCGCACTCCGCTACATCTTCCGTTCCTCCATGCTGCGGCAAAGTTTTGGAATCCGGTAACACATGTCTTTAGCTTTGGCGGGCAAGAGGTGTGTCCTACCTTCGAAGACTTCCAAACTTTGATGGAATCCGAGCGCAACGAAGAAATCTTGCCCCAACTTCGCTTCGGCCACGCCCAAGCCTTAGGGCAAATGTGTGGGCTCACTATGCACGATGCTCGATCTTTGATTTGTGACGGAATACTAGATATTCCGAGTTTGATTTGTCGGTTTTCCGATGTCGGTGACCGCGATGACCATCATTGGCAAGGCTCTCGACGACATGCCTTTTGTTTGCGCGTGCTCTCTCATTTCTTGTTCGCCTCAGGCTCCGGAGGATCTAGTGTCCGGTTGATCGAGGTTGCCCAAGGCTTAAGGGAAGGCAAAAGCTGCATTGCCATGTCATTGGCCGAGACATTGATGGGCTTGGATGCTTTCCATCACCAAGAGACGACCAGATTTGCGGGGAGTCCCCTACTGCTGCAGGTAATGTTCCCACCCTTCCTCACATATATATTGCTCACATCACTCGACCCTTTGGCTCGGTTTTTCTCTCAAAACCCTTTCACTTTTTTCTCAACATACACCTCTCTATTCTTTAATCTCTCATTTTTCATCCCTCCCCAGGTGTGGTTGATGGACAAATTGCAGGTTGTGGACTCTTGCCCAGCATACTCAGCTCGCGACTACATTTTCCGATGACGTCTAGTCGATGCCCTTGATGAGGAATGGTGGTTCGATTGGATGTGCAATTTGTCCACAAACCGCATTGCTTGGCATTGTCCTTGGCTCAACCTACTGGCAATGAGCTACAGCATATCCCGGCAGCTTGGGATTCAGTTGATTGGCCTGACACACGGCGTGTTCTACTTTCCTTTCCGGTTCCAGCGCCAATTCGGCCATGATCAGATTTGCCCAGCGGAAGGGATAGAGTACCCCGCTGCATTTCCGGTCCGAGGCGCGCAGCTTGCTCGGTATGCCATAGCATGGAGGACTAGAGAGCTCTTGGCCCCCGCTCCCACTTTTAGTTGCACTTTGTCTGATGAGTGCATAGATTGGCTTAATGAAGAGGCGCAGATTGGGCCCAACTTGGCATCAGAAGCTTCAACCAGCTCTGGCAGGGGACGCAGGAACACCTGACTATGCCCCTGATTTATTTGCTTTAATTAGAACTTTCAAATTTTCTTTATGAATGTAATGAAAAAACAACTTCAATTTGTATTCAAGAGCAAGAGAACTTTGTACTAAAATCAATATAATTGGAGGTTGTGGGTACTGAAAATTTTCCGTTTTGGTCCAAAAATGGTCTAAGTCGTAAAAAGACTAATTTGAGCAAAATCAACTTTTATTAAAACTTTTCAAAACCATTTTCGATATGGATTAGAACTGGACACGCCTGAGATCTGTCACTGAGATGCACAACCCTGGATCCCAGCAACTGGAAAGGTGCCCCTAGTCTGAATAGCACTGCACCGGAGATCACAACCGAAGCTCTCGAATGCTGAATAGACAAAGATGACCGAGATGATCAAATGGACAAAGTTGATTAGGGAAAAGTTTATGACTGGACTTCAGGATGAAGTTGCCTACGTATCCCAAAGATGGAAATCAAGCCTTACGTAGTTCGGCTCAAGTTCACTTGTGTATTAACCATCACCTTTTACGCTCTAACTTTTGCCAAGGCTGTCCTTTGCGGGTTTTCAACCTTGCGAGCTCAGTTTTTATAATTTCAAATTTTTCATGCTCTAACTTTTGCCTAGGTCGCCCTTTCGGGTTTTCGGCCTAGCGAGCCTCTCAGGGGTAATATTTCTTCAACTTGTCCATATTGATTGGCTGTGAGAACTCTAGGCCATCTAGGTCCATCAGAACGACAACTCCACCCGACCAAATAGACTTAATGATGTAGGGACCAGTCCAATTGGGTCTGAACTTGCCCCTAGGGTCATGGATGGGGGCTCGGCTGTCTTTGAGCACCAAATCTCCTTTTTTCAAATTCTGAGACTTAACCTTCTTGTTGAAAGCCTTGGCAATTCTACGCTGATAACCTTGAACATGGTACAGTGCTTTCAGTCTTCTTTCATCAAAGAGCATGAGTTCTTCAAATCTGCTTTGCTGCCAATCTGCTTCGGCTATCTGACACTCAACCAGCACTCTCAATGACGGAACCTCAATTTCAATAGGTAGAACGGCCTCCATCCCATAAACTAATGAATACGGAGTCGCCCCAGTAGACGTTCTAATTGAAGTCTTGTAGCCCCACAGAGCAAATGGCAACTTATCTGGCCAGTCCCGGTAGGTTTCCACCGTCTTCTGCAAAATACGCTTGATATTCTTGTTGGCGGCCTCAACTGCTCTGTTGGTCTGCGGCTGATATGTAGATGACTTGTGAAAAGCCACGTTGTATTTCTCCAACAAGTCAATCATTTCTTTCTTGAAGTGGGAACCATTATCCGAGATAATCTCGTGCGGGACTCCATAGCGACAGATAATGTTGTTCCTGATAAACTTTGCAACGTGCGACGCCTTCAACACCGTATAAGATTAGGCCTCAACCCACTTTGTGAAATAGTCTATCGCGACCAGAATGAACTCATGCCCATTGGACCCCTTTGGAGTGACAGCCTCGATCACATCCATTCCCCAAACTGAAAATGGCCATGGCGAAGTTATATTGTACAGCTTTGATGGCAGGATGTTCATGCGGTTTGCATGGATCTGACATTTGTGGCATCATCAAACAAAGCTGATACAATCCTCCTCCATGGTGGACCAGTAGTAACCCTGTCTGAGGATTTTCTGGGCTAGCATCACCCCGTTCACATGTGCTCCGCATTCTCCTCCATAGATGGCCTCCATCAGGCGCCTCGATTCTTCGACATCAACACACAGCTTATGCATTCCCAGATGACCTCTCTTATACAGTTTTCCTCTGCAGATGATGAATTGAGCAGCCATTCTTCAAATTGCCCTCTTGTCTTTGGCATTTGCCCCTTGTGGATATGCCTCTTTTTCTAAGAAGTTCCAGACATCGTAGTACTAGGGGTTCTCATCTTGAACCTCATCTATAGCAGCAATCGACTCGTAGGCTGGCGTAAATTTCTGGTCAACGTTGATCGGACGCATCCGGACTCCGAAAGGGATGTCTATTATGGAAGATAGAGTTGCTAGTGAATCTACGAACCTGTTGTTCTCTCTTAGCAGATGAGCAAAGCTTAGTTTCTCGAACCGAGGAATTAACAAGTCCAAGGTCTGGTGATACATTATCATCTTTTCTTCTTTGACTTTCCAATCTCCTTTTGCTTGAGATACAACAAGGTTCGAGTCCCCGATGACGTCCAACCGTTTTGCCCCTAGTTCCAGGGCTACTTCTAAACCAGCAATGCATGCTTCATATTCTGCTTCGTTGTTTGAGACTTTGAACCAGAGTTTGAAGGCTAGAGGAATACGGGAATTGTCGGGTGCTAGTAGCAACACTCCTACTCCATATTCATATTGGTTTAACGCTCCGTCAAAGTACATCGTCCAAGTTTCATCTTCGATATGCAAAATGGCCTCATCTGGGAATAAGTACTCAACTGCTTCACTTCCTTTTACTGGATGATAAGCTAAGAACTCTGCTACCGCTCTTCCCTTGACTGATTTGCGTGTCACATATTTCAGATCAAATTCGGAAAGCAACAGTAACCAACGAGCTAGCCTACCCGTAAGTGCTGGTTTCTCGAAGAGATATTTGATGGGATCTAATCTTGAAACCAACATTACCGAGTGCACTAATAGGTAGTGCCGCAACTTTCTAGTAGTCCATACCAAGGCTAAGCAAGCCTTTTCCAACGGTGTGTAGCGGCTTTCATACTCCAGCATCTTCTTGCTCAGATAGTAGATAGCCCTCTCCACCTTGTCCTCAGACTCTTGTGCGAGCATGCAGCCCATTGTAGTCTCAGTCACTGAAAAGTACAAAATCAACAGTTTCCCCGGCTCAGGTGGTGACAACACGGGTGGGTTCTGTAAGTATTCCTTGATCTATTCAAAAGCAGCTTGGCATCGGCCGTCCCATTAGAACTTCTTTCCTTTCTTCAGGAGACCAAAAAGTGGTTCACAAGTCAAGGTTAATTTTGAGATAAACCATCTTATGAATTGCACTTTACCCAAAAAGCCTCGCACCTCCTTTTCAGTCCTTGGTGGTGGCATTTCTAAGATGGCCTTGATTTTGGAAGGGTCGACTTCGATACCTCTCTGTGTAATCAGAAACCCCAACATTTTCTCTACTGTAACACCGAACGTACACTTCTGAGGATTCAGCCGCAACCGAAATTCTCTGATCCGTTGGAAGAACTTTTGTAAGGCGGTGTAGTGGCCTTCTCTTTCTTTGGACTTGACAATCATGTCGTCCACATACACCTCAAATGGCATCACCCTGTAACAGTAAGTCCCCCACGGGGTGGTGAAAGCAGTCTTCTCTTGGTCTTCAGGTGCCATCACGATCTGATTATAGCCTGAGAATCCATCCATGAACGAAAGCAAAGCATGCCCCGCTGTGAAGTCCACTAACTCATCAATATGCGGCAAGGGAAAGTTGTCCTTCGGACTGGCTCTATTCAAATCCCTGAAATCAACGCATACCCGGATCCTACCATCCTTCTTCGGTACCAGAACAATGTTGGCCAACCAAGTTGGGTATTCGGATACCAGCAGAAACCCTTCGTCAATTTTCTTGGTGACCTCTTCTTTAATCTTGAGGGCCCAGTCTGGGTGGATCCTTCTGAGTTTCTGTTTAATGGGTCGGGCCTCTGGGTTAAGAGGGATCCGGTGCTGTACAATCTCAGGATCGATTCCAGGCATGTCTTCGTAGGACCACGCGAAAACATCTTTGAAATTTTTTAATAAAGCAACTAAGCGCTTGCGTTCCTCCGAAGACAACATGGACCCGATCTGGACCAGCTGTAGGTCCTCCTCAGTACCCACATTAACTGTAGTGGTTTCATTAACCAAAGGTTTAACAAATCTCTCATGCTCCTGCTCCTGCTCCTGCTCTAGTAAATATTTCAAAACCGGAGGAATTTCTTCCTCGTCGTTTTCATCGAAATTTTGAAAGTCCTGATTAATGCAATAAATCAAAGGCACAGAAAAGTACTCAGAAGCCACAGCTATTTCATTCTCATTAAGCATTTCCAAACCGTCGGATTCTTCTGTTGCAACAGACTCAAAAGAGAAAGAAAAAGACGACTTGGACAAGATTGTGGCATCCGGGTTATCACCTCCAGGAATACCGGACTCAGACTCAGACAAGCTGGAACCTGATTCTGACTCCAAAGATTTGGTAGAATCAGATTCCGGCTCACTACTTGACCCGGTGCTGCTTGACAAAAATCCCTCATCGTACTGCCAGATGAGAGAGGGTGCGATGGATGCATCCAAAATGTTTGCAGGTGGGCTCGTAGCCGTTCCATTCCCGATCATGGACACTGAGAAGTTATCCCCCAAGCACTTCTGTATGATTGGAGGATCTGAAAGTAGACATGCCAGCGCTACCCCCATTTCAAATTCGATGCTCTCAGAATCCACTTTCTCATTCTGCTCAACCTCAGCTGATGGGTCTGTCTGCTCCTCGGCAACATCATCCCCTGATAATTGCAGGTCGAAGAAGATCTCAAATCCCGGCAGGCGCCTCTTTTCGACATTTAGCCATGGCTCTGGGAAGCCACAAAATGGAAAATTCTTCCCCTCTCGGACGAAGCGTCCGTTTAAGGTACCCTGGATGGGTCGGTGCATCAACTCAAAAGGCTTCTCTGCCCGCTTCGCTCTGGCTCTCCCAGCCATCTCCTTGCCTTTCCTTACGCAGTCCTCCTTGGTGGGCAGATAACCCAAACCAAAGGTATATGTGTTGTGCGGCACTTCGGCCGATGCTGCGATGCCCGTCTGGCCACTTCTTCCTAGTCCCATCCCAGCGATGTGCTGGAGTTTGTTCATGAGGTACACTGATTGAGCGCTAACATGCACCCCCTCCTCGGTAGCTAAGATGTTCTGTATGACTCGAGCCTCGGCTAAGGTAAAACCTGATAGGAACACATACTCCGTGCCATGCTCAATTTCTAAAACTGGTGTAGACACTTCCGGAGGCGGATGGATTGATGAATTCCTGAAAATAATAGCCACCCCCTTCCCGTGGGGGTATTTCAACATCTGGTGCAAGGTGGAAGAGACTGCCTTTACCTGGTGCAACCACGGCCGCCCCAAAAGTAGGTTAAAGGTTGCGGGAACGTCCAAGACATGAAAGTCAATCTGGTGCTGTCCTGGATCAACCTGGGTCTGAATTTTCACAGTCCCCGTCACTTCTCTGCTTGTGTTATCATATGCCTTTATCACCTGGGTTGTTGGCACAAAGTCTGCAGGCTTCAACCCAATTGCATATGCTGTCCTTGACGGGCACACGTTAATAGCGGATCCTGTGTCGACAAGAACCACTGGTATCCATTTGCTTCTACATTCCACAGAGATGTAGAGCAGTTTGTTGTGATTCGCGCCCTCAGGCGGTAGTTCCTTGTCAGAAAAGGTCAACATCGGGGAAGCCCCTCCTGGAAAAACCAATCCCATTAGCTGACAGGACAACTTGTCTATGCATACGTGAAGCCATAAGCAGTCCCCAGATGAAGATGTCTGCTTGTATCTTTTTCAACTGTTTCAGCACGGCCTTATCTTCAAGTAGCTTCTCTTTCTGCTTCTCCGCCTCCTTGTCCTTTCTGGACGCCTCTAGTTGATCTAGGTGCGGGGGCTTGAAATACCGCCCACTCCTAGTCATATGGTCAACTTCACCAATATACCAGGTATCATCTGGCTGGTTACTCCCCCAATCCTCATCTGTGTCGGCAAGACATAGATCATCGTCCTCCCACCACATTCCATCGGCAGCTGACAGACACCTGTCCGGCTCCATTGTAACTATCCCTGTACTCGCAGTATTTTCTGTCTAGGTACTCGCAGCACGCTCTATCTTTGTGTATACAACAGGTTCAATCCCTACAGGGGCCTTGGCTTTTCTGGCTCTCTCAGAGTCCTCGATTCCTTCCGGTTCTAACTGCGTCAATGCAGTTTACTATTCAAAATTTCCTGTATTCAAAATGCCCAAATCTTGAGCGAAATTCTTAGCACCGGCGCTCTCCGGTGATGCATTCTGATCTCCGGCCCTTCCAGCCACAACTGATCTACTTGCCCCTGACGGGCCCTGTTTCGGTTGAGATTCTTCACCAACGTCTGGTTGGTCATCAAGCCACCCGGTAACTTCTGCTGATTCCTCAAAATCAAACCAGTTGACTGCCATGTCTCCTGGATCTTGTTTATTAAAAAACTGGAGGTTAGCAAAGTCCCCTTCCAGAGTTGCTAAGTCATCCTGCCTCTGATCAAATCCGTCCCCCTATATTACACAAATCTCTACCCCTGCTGGCAATTCAAAGTTTGGCCTAGCCTGGCCCACTGATGCAATATAGCAATTTCGATTGTATACCTCCTCAGCAAAGCTCACAACTTCCTCAGACTCTGACTTAACAACCCCATTCTCCTCCGAAGTCATCCCTCTTCTGTCTTCGACAGTCACCACCATTGGTTCAGGTTGGGTTCGGGAGATGTCCAACATGCACAAGTCAGTGTTGTCAGGAAAGAACACCTCCGGCTTGGGTAGGTGAGATGGGGTGATATATATGCTAGGTCGTATGACATGACCCCGGTCTGGATAAAGTTGATACGTTTGGGAGGTGGAGCTTGGTTATGTGATGGCAGGGGGTTGGTTGTGATGTTCGGTTTCTCCAGAGGCACGACCACCCTGTTGTCGATGAGATCCTGAATCTCATGACGCAATCTATAGCATTGGTCGGTGTCATGACCATGCTGTTGGTGAAACACGCAGTACTTCGCCGGGTTATGGGAGTGGGGAAGTTTTTCTGGCAATGGCCGCGGCTCCAGTGGTTTCAAGTGCCCTTTTTTGATTAAAACCCCCAAAGCTTTGGACAGGGGCATATATAGTGGGGTGAAGGCTCTTTGGCCCTTGGATGCGTATCTGGCTACTTGCGAGCTACTACCAGATGCACCAGAGAATGGTGTAGCCGCAAGGGTTCTTGGGGGAGTGGTGGTGACCATGCTTACTTCTGAAGCTCTGGCAGTTGCGGCATTGCTTGTGCCTGTATTGGTGTTGCGGTTGAAGGTTCTCCTGGGTTACTCTCTGTCTTGGTCAATCAAACCTTGTTTCATAGCATCCTCAATTTGTACCCTCATCTCATGTAAATCTGAAAAGGTGGGGAAGGGGAGAATAATCATTTTCTGCCTAAGCTTGGGCTGGAGATTGCGCACAATCATCCGAATTTGATCTTTGTCAGTGGGCCTAGTGGTCATCATTGAGGCCTTGGCCCTCTACTGAGTTACGAAGTCAGAAAAACTCTCCTTAGGCTCCTGCCTAGTCGTCTCGAGATCACAAGTTGTGATCTCGATCTATGTATTATAGGAGTACTGAGCGACAAAAGCCTCGGCCATCTCATTTCAATTCCTTTTAATATCGTCTTCCAGTTTTGCGTACCAGATGGCTGCCACACCCGACAGGGTTCGGCCGAATAAAGAAAGCTTTTGTGGTCTAGTGAGGCCCATCGGCCTTAATATATCTAAAAACAGTCATAAGTGCACCATGGGATCCCCGGACCCGTCAAAGCGATTAATATGTGGTATCTTAAATCTGTCCGGCAGCGTCATGGTTGTGTCTGTGTATCCATCTTTGATATCTGGAATGGTCTTGACACCTTGAGATTTCTCGAATAGCTTTTCAAGATTACTTACTTTTAATGCCGTGGGGTCCACCTCGAATTCGAAGGGAGAATCCGGCTGATTGATAGGAGTGGGTGCCTTGGATAGTTGAGGTAGAATCAGGGGCGTAGCCGGCCCCGTTGGGATGTCTGTATCCTCCTAGGCATTCTGGACATTCGTTGTCTCCCCAGGTATTGGGACTCTTGGTGGGGGGTTTGGTGTGAAGCAGATGCTCCGGTTTGCTGTTGTAGCCGGGTAATTAGCTCTGCCTGTTGGGCCATGACAACGGCCTGCTGTTTGACAAATTCTGCTTGACGAGCAGCGTCCTCTTGTATAGCTTTCATGCTCTCTTGGAGCTGACGCACCATTTCTTCTATTCCTGCCATACTGCCCTGATTTATATGAACTACTGGTATGTCTATCTCTGTAGTAGACTTGGAAATCTCAACCTGACTGTTCAAAGACCACTGATCTGGCAATCTCGGTACCGATACACTACGTCTTCTCGACCTCCGCCTGACAACCGGGGGTAAGGAATAGAACACTGGTTGTCCGTCTACTAGATCCTCAGATCGATGGAGTCGACGACCTCTAGTCCAGAGTGCTTGGGGAATATCTGCTTGGTCGGAAGCAATTGTGCTAAACTACCTAGAAAAAAGATAAATAAAGCAATAATAAGGAAATAAACAACCAGAAAGTAGACAGCATAACGGCTTAAATAAACACGACACACAGTCGAGTATAAAAACACGCAATTGATAAGCTGAATACACTATTCTCCAACATTGATCATTGTTCCCAAATTACTGCCCCCATATCTAAATCTGATACCCGCAGATAACTGATTCTCAAAACACTGATGCCCGCAGGCCTGATACCCAGACTTGCAAGCTGGTATGTGCATTCCTGTAGAAGTCAACTTCAAAAAGCACATACCAAGCAAGCAAGAGCCAAAACACTCCTATTTTGGGTAGGGTTTCCCTATCCTATTGTCAGGAGCGAGGGTTTCACTACGCGCACAGCGGTTTCAAACAACCTATAATCGGGTAAGCAACCTGTCCTAGTTTGGGATGGTTACTATGGATTCCGAATATGCACTAGGTTGAATGGTCAAAAAGGCTGCCCGGTAGAAATCGGGGTTTGCGTTCCCATCGTGGCAGAGTCCGTAACCGGTTAGCCTTATGGCACGCTTCTCAAAGCGAGCCTCCGACAAACCGTTCAGGAATAGTAGATGGCAAACACGGTGTCCTAGGTGCACCAATGCAAATGCAATGCAAAGAAAAACATAAGTGTAGTCAAAACAAGATATCATGAGTTCGAGTCAAGTTCTCTAAGTCCCCAGCAGAGTCGCCAGAAACTGTAGACGTCCCTGAACGTCCCGAGAGGGAATCCCGTTTTGTTCATTTGGGCTTACTACAGTTCGGACTCAATGTCATGGTCCTGTATCTAATCTCGCGGAGTGCAATGCAAGACCGATGAATCATCAAAGAGTCCAAATCTGGCAAATTGTTTTGAAAAATTGATTTTTAGAAAAAAGTGCCAAACATAGACTGCTTTGCTAGATACAGAGTCGTCACCTAAATATTTTATTTTGGAGGAATTTAGGAAACCCTGACTCTTGCCTAAGGCCACGTGTCCGTCATCACCAAAATTGCCTTGGCTCGGGAACTTGGGTATGATTGGGGAAGGTCATTTCATGAGTACCCCCGCTCGCCCGATCAAAGATCGGCCACTACTAAGCATGATATCGCGTTTTGAAAACATATGTGCTCTTATTCCGGTTATTAACCTAGAATTACTATGTGATGCGCACAGCATACAAGTATAGATTAGATTGCCTAAGTTGGAACAAAGCATTGCATATCCGTTTGTTTTGAAAATGGATTGAAGTTTGCTACTCGCAAGTAGGCTAAAACACGGGTTTCGACGAATTATTCCAATTCAAGCAACCCAACCTTCACCCATAGGCATTCAGGCGGTTATATCACATAAGCAAATAGCCTCATGGTAAGCATGCTATCATGGCAGTCACTCACACGCATGCAAGGATGCTAAAGCATAAATACTTACCTAGCACTCCGAGCCAAAGAAAAAAGCTAATTAGAAAACATGCATGAATCCTAACTATGCAGAGATGCCTAATGCAACACATGCAAGAATGTAACTAAGATAGGCTCGGCTATTCTAAAATGGCATATTAAATACAACAACTAATACACATATTCAACTCGGAATTGAAATACAATGCAGTTAGTATGATACGCCGAGCCTGGTGCATGCAAGACAGATAAATGGATGCAAACATGCGAGCATAAGTATGCTAATTGAAACATGCCCTAAACTAACCATCAAAAGCTAGTAAATAAAAGGGAGAAAGACGTGGGGTTGGAAGACATTCACACATGCACGCACACTTATTACAATATTGCCCTCTCTCGGAGGGTCCGAATAAATAATACAGACCGAATAATTAATCAACTACCCTAGCTAATTAAATATTACAAAGCCCCTAAGTAATTAACAAATTAATTACAAAACAATCTAAGTATAAAATTAAAGAGGCCGCCGCAGCTCTGCCTCGAAATGGTTGGATGATGCGTGCTCGATTCGCCTTGCTCGGAAACCCATTGTCATGCCTCTGTTGCCTCTGTTTGCACTGTTCTGCACCTCTGAGAATTGTAAAAATCCTAAAGTTGCTTCTGAACCACTCCCTGAGCACTTTGGGATGCCACCGGCCAAGAGAAAACACCACCGGCCATGGACATATGGTCATCGACCAAAAATGGGATCACCGGCACGATTATGGTAGTCGACCGGCATTGAAAGTTACCGACCAGCCATTTCTTCCTGCAGAACACTGGTTTTGCTGCAACAGAGGACAGACAGTGCATGGCATGGAATTTGCAAGCCAAATGTATGCACGACCACCCTCCCTATCATGCTATGAACTCAAGGGAGTATGGCTCCTGACCCTCGGGCCACCAATCACGCATTTCGATGCATGATGGCCAAAGATGTCAAGTGTGCAAATCAATATGAATGAATGCAACAAAACAAATGAATGCTACACACTCTATCATGTTGAATCAAGAGTGTCGGCGACCGAGGATTGAGGTACGTTTCATCACTTCAAGTACGAACGTCCCTCATTCCTCATGTTTGGTTTGATACCCCAAACCAAACCCAATGCAATGCATGCAAGTATGCCAAATTTAGTGCAATGCATGCAAACAATGCAACATGAGCATGCCAACTCAAAGTAATGCAATGTAACATGAATATACCAAGTGCAACATGGCTCAAGCATGCGCACGAAGGCTAAAGTAGCGAGCATGCTAAATGCAAAGCAACCTACATAAGCATGAGACAAAAGGTAAACTAGCAAGTATGCGACAAGATGTACCATGTTAAGCATGCGTCTATATACAAAGATAGACTTAGACCATAGTGGGAAGACCTCAGCCACGTCGAAAACAGTAGCCAAAGTGATGAATTAAGGCGCCGAAAGGGCAAAACACGCATGTTCACACATTGATCCATAAACTATGCAACAATGCACAATCCTCAAATATGAGTGAGATGTGATAAACATGAGAATATGACAATGCAATAAGCTCTGAAATCATGTTAAGAGTGATGCCAAATCAACTAAACAAGACAAGCATGGCATGCTAATGGACTTAAAGCTCAAAGCTAGCCAAAGGACTTGAACCATGGCCATATCAACCAAGTCCCAAGGGACCAAGGTGACCCAAAATAGTCTTAGGGAAGACCAAAATAAGGCTAGAGCATGCATGGATTAAGGCCAAAACATGTTAAGAAAGGCGAGTACAAAACAAAGCGTACACAAGGCCACAAGAGGAAATTGCACTACACCCATTACAACCAAGCATGTCATGACTTAATCAAGGAAAATCAGAGTTATAATGTGCCAAAAGGAGCCCCAAAACCCACTGATATGGTAGCCCAAGCACTTAAACAAAGAGGCATGCACAATGACCTATTTTAAGGCACAAAAGAACAACTCTTCAAAGTTTTGAAAGGATGGCAAATGCAAGCATACAAGCATGGAGCATGGACTGAAATAGCATGATAAATGATTCCAAATCACTGAAATAACCCAAATAAGGCATGCTCATGACTCACACACTCAAAGCTAACAAGCTAGGATACATGGTGGCTATACGCAACATGGCAAACATGACCAAATCAACACCAAATAGAGCTTAAACATGTCAAAACATGGATAAGAGCTTCATGAAGTCAAGCTAAAACATGCAAGTATGGTGGTCTAAATGCATGATACATGTTATGACAATAGAGGGGATTACAAAGCAAGTGCATGATGCAAACAATAGGCCATCAAACCAACATGAAACAGAGGTCTAACATGATAGACTAACACCAAATACCCTCTGAAATGGAGCCAAATAAAGCTATGCAAACATGCTACCTTTATGAGCCCTAAATGCAAGCAAATGAGTCACAAGGGGAGAGGGGTGTCCCTCCCCTATATAAGACCTCAAAACCACTTCTTCACCACTAAAAATCCTCTGGATTTCAGTGGTGAGAAGGTCAACACACGAAGGGTTCCAAAGCCCAAAGAGGAAGGCACAAAAGGGGTCAAACAAGGCTTAAGAGGGGGTAGACAACCCCTAACACCAAAATGACCTTAGGCAACTATAACAAGTATGAAAATACAGAACTTTTATCAATTATAGACTAAGATTGAAACAATATGAAAATAGGTCTAAAACCTTAAGCAAAAATAGGGAATAAAAAGGTAAGTTCTCACCCTTGAAGAACACTTCAAGAACACCAACTCCAGCACCTCTTTTTGATCAAAAACCAACTCAAAACTCTGAAATCAACCCCTTAAAACCTCAGCAACCAAAGTATAGTGTAACATTAGGTGTCTTAGTGCAAAACTAAGAACAAAAACCCCTTTTGAACACTGTTACACACACAAATATAGAGAGAGAGGGAGATATAGAGAGAGGGTGATATGTATCATATATCACAGGTTGTTCAACCTCTGGAAAGGGAGGGGAGGCCCTCCTTTTATAGGAATTCAATTCCTAAGCTTCTTGGAGAAGCCAACACAAAGGAGAAAATCCCTCCATACACGTGTATAGAGAGGGTGTATTGTGGATGCTAGCTGTGATAGCTGGCATAAAATATCTGTCAAAAGCAGATAGGAAGGGGTCGGCTGGAAAATATGGCCGATTGACTAACAAAAATGGCCGGCCGACCAAAAACATTGCCGACCGAGCAAAATCTTTGGCCGGTAGCAAGAAAACAAGGCCGGTGACCTCAAGCCAAGGCCGGTGAGGTGTGGGGATGGCCAACAAGCCATTCCCTGCCCTCAGAAGCAAAAACACAACCGTTTGGTACATAATCAAGCACAAAACAAACAAGTCGAAAGGTCTTGAGGCAAGGCGCGCGACCAAAACCTCCCAGAACTAAAGACGAACACGAACATGGATGATCATCGAGTGTTCAAACGATGACGTCCAAGTCTTGAGGACAGTCAAAAATGGGGTGTCTACAGGGGCTTATGTGGAATTACATAATTGTCCATTAATTATTAAGTGTCCATCCAGAGCTTGTGCACAAATTAGATGATACAAGCGATCAACTTTATTTATTTATATCTAACATTTACAAGTTCTACATCGAAAAAGAAAGTACAATATCTACAAATATATAGTCGACAAAAGCCAAAACTTGAAGACAAGGTCTTCGTCTGGAAGCTCGGACTCCCAAAGGTAGAAAAATAAAAGAAAAAGACTCATGGCTTGATCTCTCATTCATAACAGGATCCTCGCCATCACCTACATACATATAGGGGAGAGGGATAAGCTAAGGCCCAATGAGGCCTAATGAATAGTAGTATGGTAAAGTGGTTAATAAATGAACACTGATGAACTTTATTTAAAACCAAACACAATATCACTTTGAACATAATATAATTTGCATATGATAATAAAATTGAACTTGCAAGCACATACAAAGCGATGACATTCTCAAAGCATTTCGGAACAGAACATAATCCACAACATGTGATTGAAGAGCTTAGTTTGCAGAAGATTATTGGCTTGATTCCCAATAACCAATAGATTTCAAGAAGTCATCTTAGTACATGATACAAAAATATAGGATGTTCATTCATGGCAAAACAATATCATACTTTTCATAAACATCCCATACGTTTGCATTTTGAATCATAATTTTTAAGAAACATAACTTTACTATATTACTACTCACAATTGGCTTTGCGAATAAAGGTTTAATCGTCCTCAAGCTTAACCTATACAAATCAAGAACAAAAACACTTACGCATTGAACAATCTTAAACCTCCTATATCACTTGTTATGCAATTAGTCTTCAATGTTTTTTTCTATTCAAGTGTGTTTCAAGTGGGTTTCTAATCATGTCCTCCTTGTGTTTATGTGCCAAAACATGCCTAAATGTGCCCCAAAAATGGAGGAAAACAAGTGAAACAAAATGTGAAAATATGCTGAAATAGGTCAGTCCACTCGAGCGATTACTTCACTGCTTGAGCGGTTAATGGGTCCTATCAGAATTTGCAGGCCTGTAACACAAAATACTGGAAGTTGCAAAAATTTGCTCAAGCAGTATTCTCACCGCTCGAGCGGTGAACTGACTTACACGAATTTTCAATCCTGCAAAAACTCAAACTTTTGGATGTTCGCCATGTTTGCTCGAGCAGTCTTCTCACCGCTCGAGTGGTGCTGAACAGAGAATTGCTACTCGGAAATTGCTCTATTCTGTAGGTTGTTCCAAGCTTGCTATGGCTGATTCCTATTGATTTTTCAACTCCCAAACATGCATAGAAGGTACTAAACGTGGTAATAAGATGGTTTCTTTAAATCAAATGCATCAAGCTCTATTTATTTCCAAAATATGAAACATAATTCAAAGCTAAATGAAAGACTTCATGATTCTTCAATTTTTGTTTCAAAAACTCAAAACCAAGTTATGGAATCATAGGAAATCAAGGAAACATGTCAAAGAAGGTGCAAGAACATTCAAAATCTCAAGAACCAACTTAAAAGATGGAAAATCCTAAGTTTCTTTCCTTGTTCTTCATCCTAGCTAACCCCTTTTATCCCTAATCTATTTTCTTCGTAGCTTTTTCATAATTCATGATGCTAAATAAGTTTACTACAAGATTTAAGGTAGAAATCTCACCTTAGTTGTGATAACCCTGTTTTGTGCTATGTTATGTTAATTAATTATGATTGTGTTTGTGATTATGTGCTTAATTTAATTTGAGTGCTAATTATGTGTAATAGTTTGTGTTTGTGAAGTCATATCTATGCACTGTAGGAAAACCTATTCAACTTACCATTATAATTTGGAATTGAAGGCCGTAGAGGCGATAGGAATTGAAATTGAAAGTACCATTGTGATTAGCGTAATTTTTAGAGCCTATGGTGAAATTTAATTAAAAATTGATTTAGATCAAAATAATTAGATCAATTTAATGATTAATACTAAGCTTGGATTAGTAATGTTGATTAGTCTAGCTTTTAAATACACGGGAAATTAATGTATAAGCTCATATTTGAGCTCATTTCTCATACTTGGCTGAATTACACTCTAGAGAGAGAGAGAGAGAGAGAGAGAGAGAGAGAGAGGGCAAAAATTGTGGATTTTGGCTCAAAGCTTGGGAATTTGGAAGCTAGGCTCAAGAAATTAGTTAAATTTGAAAGAATTGAAGCTTTAGGTGAGTGATTAAACTCTAATTTATGAGTTCAAGATCATGGTTATGTGAATTCAAAACACTATGAAGCTAAGAATGAGATTTGAGTTGAATATATAATGAAATTGGAGTTTGTATATACATGCATGTAAGCATTCACCATGATTATGTACATTTGAGCTTGAGGCATGTTAAACATGAAGAATTGGTATTTATTTTAGACATGCATCCATGAATTATAGGATTATGGAACTTGGTTGAATAACTTTTGAAGTTATAGAGCTCAAATCCACATTTTGATGATGATAGAAAAGAGTTCAAGTTTAGATTCATACATGCATGGAAGTTTAGAATAATGATTTTCCAAATTCATGAAGTTTTGTGTATAAGAAATGTAATTCATCAAGTCTTAGTGTTCAAATACATGTTTTCAAGTTTTTGGGTAAATCATGCATGAATTTGGCCTTGGATGTGTGTGTTTTGAAGCTCAAATAGTGAGCTGATTTCCAGAATTTGAGACCTTTGCTCGAGCGTAAAATGAAGGCAACCATAAGTTTTGCAAACATTGATGTTCACTCAAGCTCGAATAATTGCGCTCAAGCGATCACTCACATCTTTGAGTCTTGGCCCGAGTGAGAGAAGCTACGCTCGAGCGTGAAAATGAAGCAACTAATACTTTTGCAGAACAAAGGGGTCCGCTCGAGCGAGCAACGCTACGCTCGAGCGAGGGACCTTGTTTCAGAAATTTTGAAAAGTTGTTTCATGTTTCGATTTCTATTCTTTTTCATTTATAAGAACTCTTAGGCATGCATTGAGCATTGTAAATGAACTAAAGGAATAAGAAAGAGGCCTAAGAGAAATAAACAAGTAAGAACGGATTGAATTGCTTGTGACCCAATGTGTTATGAAATGTGTAGGGTCAAGTGCGAGGGTAAATCCATTGATGGAACATTGTGAGTAATATCTTAGTAAAGATATATTCAAGTAAGTTATTTTCCAAATGCTACTTCTGTATGAGCTTCATGGATTTGTTGGTTTGAATCATGAATGAGTATCCTATATGCCTAATTTTTGTATAAGGCTTTGTGAAGAACGTGATTTGGGCCCAAGGCCGTTTGATTCGTTTGATAAGAGTATGAATTGGGCTTGAGGTCATTTGATACATTTGATATAATTGAATTGGGCCTAAGGCGACCATTTGATACGTTTGACTATGAATGTGATGGGCCAAAGGCTGTTTGAAAAGGGAATCTACTATTTGATATGTTTGACTATGAACGTAATGGGCCAAAGGCCATCTGAATACAAATGTAATGGGCCAGAGGCCGTTTGAACATGAATGTGATGGGCCAAAGGCCATTTGAATGAAAAGGTAATCATAATCATGAATATGAAATACACATAAATATGAATATGGAAAATAATGGGTCCGAGGCCGTTCGATATGTTTAAAGTGTTTAAAATGGGGCCGAGGCCGTTTGATGAATCTGACAAAGTTACGCAATGGGCCTGAGGCTGTTTGATATGTTTGATAAGGATCTAAAATGGGCCCGAGGCCGTTTGACATGTACAACAAAAACAAAGAATGGGCCTAAGACTGTTTGTATATGAAATTTATGGGTTTGATGTACTTAATATGAGTCTCATTCACATCACCTCTTTACTTTGGTATTATTCACTAAGCATTCACTCACTCTTATTTATATGTATATAGTTGAGCAAAGAGATGTCCAACCCCAGCCTCAGTGAAGAATGTGAGAGAAATCCAAGTTTTGTAGAGTCAGCCCGGATGTCTCACGCACGAGATTTTGTTTTTGTTCCTTTGTTTTACTCTTTTGCTACCTTGGTGGTCCTGTTGGATCACCTATGTATGTAAGTTTTTAGTTGACTGCCTATGTGTATGAAAGTTCTTGGATGTACAAGATGTTAACTTTGTTTATATGGTGTGAGTTATTATGGAACGCGTATGAAATGTTTTTGATATGCCATATAAGCACAGCTCATTGGACAATTTTTAAGTTTGCTTCTGCTTTGGCCCCTTTATTACTATTAAGATACGTTTAATCTTGTTTGAGGCCGTAGGTAATCTCATGATTACTGGCCGGTAATGCCCTTAATCTATAGGGATAAGTTCGGGTCATGACAGAGTGGTGTCCGAGCATAAGTTAATAACTTATACACTGGTCCAAATGAGCAATAAAGTGTCTAGAAAAGATCTAAGATGCATTCATGTGAGAAGTATGCATTTGAATGCATTAAGAATATGCTTAAATGTTTTGGAACGAATGACTATGTGACATAAGGATTGTAGTCTACTTGTAACTAATGACCATATTGGCGAGTCCTATGGTTTGAGAGCACACTAGGCCTAGTAAGAGGCAAAGGAGAGTAGAATCACAATCACAAGCATAGTTTCATTCCCTGTTTCCTTTTATTTTTTCGGATTTGTCCATTGGGAGGTCTAATCAGACACAATTTCCTCGAGTGGGTCATAGAATAAAGGACCACCATTTTGTTCCAAGTGGAATTAGTTGGGTCATGTTAGATGTTGTTACCCTTAACGTGGTCAGAACCAGTCTCAATAGTGTGGGGTAGTAGTGTTGTTGAAGATTAGTGGAGCATTTTGGTTGTTTTGGCATTGTACTGCTATATAATTAAATGTAGGGCCTTGTGTCTATCAATATTGTGTTCATGTATTTTGTTGGCTTGAATATAGTAAACTTGACTTGTGATGTTTTATGAATTTACTTAAATTAAGAAGTTATTGCCGGGATTGGGGAATATTAGTGTCATTACTAATGTGTTAGTATAGTATAAGTTGATATGCGTAGTGACTTGTGAGCTCTTCTTTGGTTAAACGTTGTTGTTAAGAATAATAAAAATGTATTGGTGCGAAGTAAGTCCGAGGGGTTTTGTGGATTGAGTCGTTTTGGTGTAGGGATAAGAGTTTTATAAGAGGTAGGTAGAGAGAATTTCTTGGTTGGGTTTTGAGAGTGGTGGTGAAGTTACACTACAAGAAAAAACACTTTTGGCGACCACCTTTTTTGAAATAGTCGCAGATATTTGACTTTCTGCGACTAATATTTTTTTGGTCGTTGATGAGTTGTGTTTTTGCGACCAACTACATTTTGGTAGCTAATAAGTAATTTTTTGCAACAAAAAAAAAAAAAAAATTGGTCGCGGAAAGTAATGGCGAGAGAGGGGGAAAAAAAAGTAGGATCTCAAAACCTTTGGTGACCAATAAATTGTGGTCACAGAAAGGAAAATACCATATGTTGTATCAAAACTACATAGTTTTGAATGTTTCCTAATATTAATTAAATTTGTTACTATTTTAAATAACTATTAATAATCAGTTCAAAAAAAATTATTAATAATTAAATAATAAATTATTAAGAATATAATAGTAATTATTTTTTAATAGAATTATTATTTATTGATTAAAATCATAAATTTTTTTAAATTTATTTTTTCATTCAAAATATTAATTAAACTTTAATAATGGTAAAATTACAAATATAAATAATAAAACTTAAAAAAAATATAAATTAAAACCAATTTTAACTACAAAATTTTGTCCCAAATTCAAATTTCTTCTCAATGTTTGAAACAAACCCTCCAAAATTTTACCTAAATTAAAATTCCCTTCTAAAATTTTCCCTAAATTTCTACAACCTAGTCCCCCCCCCAAAAAAAAAAACAAGAAAAGGAAAAAATTAAGAAAAACTAGTTTGAGGGAGATATGTTCGAGAGAGAGAGAGAGAAGACGAAGAAGAGACAGAGATGGAGGGAAGAGCAGTCCTTCGGAGCGACGACTATTGCTTTGCTCGTGATTGCCAATGCGTTGTTCGAGCTGTCCTTCGGAGTTACCTCCTTCGCAACCCTGTTTATCTTCGCTTCTCCCTCCGGTCGACGAAGACCAGCAGATGAAGCAAACGGAGTTGTCTCACCTCTCCCTCCGGTCGGAGCTCTATTATCTCTCCCTTCCACCGCCCAATTTTAGGTGCATGTTCAGATAGTAGGGTTTTGAGTTTTGATTTGAGGCTTTTCAATTTGAAAATTAGGGTTTAGGGTTTTTCAATTTCAAAATTTGGGGCTTTTAATTTGGGGTTTAGTGTTTAACTTGGATGCATGTTCTAAATGTTTAACTTGGATGCTTTTCAATTTGTTCTGAATTTATTATTTTTTCTTGTTTGGTTTCCTGAATTTATTTATTTATGTTCTTTATTTTATTTTTTTATTTTCATGCTTTTATAACATCTATATGATATTCAGTGGTCACTTGCAAAAAGCTAACTGGAGCTTGTTAGGTAAAAACTGAAGTTGATACTAGAAGATATGGAAGACAAAAGTTATGGAATTTTAGTCGTGTTGTTGCCTTAGTGACATAACATTACTGTTTGTGTTTTTATTCATTTTCTTATTCATTTGAATTATAAGATAAGCTCTCAGTACTAACATTTTTTTTAATTTTTACTTCTGGTACAAAAATCCATGAGTTGCTAATATTAACTACACCTAGGAGCAAATGTATTCCTAAATAATCTTGGAGACACTTTCTGTAAGAGTTGCAATATCTATTTTTCTTCAGCTCATAGCACATGTACACCACACTGTCGTGTTTGTTTGTTTGTTTTTTTTTTGGGTATCTATAAAGGATACATTATTGTGCAAAGGGTTGGATTTTTTCCCCTCAGGTGCGATTACTACTGTATTGAATTTTTGAAAACCAGTAAAGCAACAATTGTTTCCTGATGGTTCTCTCTTTCGTTAAGCTGAAAATTATTTTTTGTTCAATTATTGTTTTGGTTTGAATGGGTTCAATTTTTGTACTGTTGAAAAAATAAATAATATATCAACATGAAATTTTCAGGGTTTTTTAGTTGATTTCAAGGTGTCTGTGTTAATGAATAAATAGATATATGAGTCTCCTTAATTTGTGTATTTCGATCAAATTCATTATGTGCTCTCTTGTTCAAATTTATGGATGTGTCTTCTATTGAAAAGAGAAAATATTGATTAACGGTAGTGTCTCTTCCCTCTCTTAGCCGAATATAGAATCAATAGTTTCAGTGATTTGGTTGTTGAATCAATACTTTGAATTGAATTTTGAATGTTGGGTGGTAATAGATTTTAAGGTTTTGAAATGAATCATAAATGTAGGATTTCAAGAGTTACAAAAAATAAAACATAAAAAATTGATTGCTTGCATGGTGTTTGTTGAATTGCCATAATGAATATGTTGCTATATAGTTTCGAGCTTTATACAATAAATGTTTCTTTTGGGTGGATTGTACATGTCAAAATGATTTGGTTACTTGATTGTAATGCATTGTTGTTCAATATAAGAATAATCAAACATCGAGCATATCATCTATTGTTGGAATAGAGCAACAAACATGATTGTAACATCAATAATGAAATATAAACACCGGAATCATATAATTTAATATTTTGTGATTGCATATTTGTACCTTTGAATCATATGATATACTAGATGTATTGCCACTCAAGTTTGAATCTTCGATAGATATCTACTAAACTTGCAAGACTTAATTGAATTTTTCTGTATTGATTGTAATAAAATTTTCTATTTCATTCTTTATGCTTTGTTGTAAAACATTTTATAATTGAATGATTGTTTGACAAGATAATATATATTGCTGCTGCTACATTTTTTAGCCAAGTATGGATTTTGTACAAAAGGAATTAACATTGGCAAACATTGTCTCATTTTTTACTCATCGTTATTATGATTTTTTTTTCTTTCTATTTTTCCTCATAGGTCTCATGAATGATTTTGAAGAAAGATCAAAGTTTTGATTAATATGTCAATGTTTTGAACACCCAGAAGGAGAATAAGAATTTGGTGTTGGAATAGAGTTTTATGATGGGAATGATTTCAATTTTTCCAATTATTCAAATGAAAGCCAGTACCAGAGCAAAACCAATTCTCTAAACACGACATGGCCTTAAAGTTACAGGTTTCTCTCTCTCTCTCTCTCTCTCTCTCTATATATATATATATATATTTTTCTTTGTTTAGTTTCATGTATGTTTTACTTAGTGATACAGATTTTCATTATTTGTTTCATGTGTTTCTTTGATTAATGCAATCTGCTTCGTTCCTTAAAAGAAAAAACCATAAATGGTGAAATTTTGTTGGCTTCCTTTTCTTAAAAGGGTTTCTACTCTAATGTCATTAAATTAAATTATGCATGAGGTTATTATTTTTTCCCACTCTTGGTACTTCTTCACGTCATTGATTTACAAGTGTTTCTTAATATTTGTTTGTTTTCATTTTTATTGTCTAATGGTCAGTTATTATTAGGTATAAAATAGTCATTATGAAAATTTAAAATTTGTAGGTTTGTCTATATTTACACGACAAAGGATTACACACAAGCCCAAACCCTTTTAAGAAAAAGAAGCCAAGAGAATTTTTTATGTTGATACTCAAAAAGAAAAGAAACAACATAAAGAAGGTGAATATTATTTCTGAATTGAAATTAACAAAGTCCACGCATTATTATGGCCCCGTTTGGTGGAGCTATGGGAAAGTGATTATAGATTATAACTTATAGCTGTGAATATAAGCTGATTTTTGACTTATAAATTAAGCTTTTCCTCCCCCACTCAAAGAATAAGTTGATTTTTGACTTACAAAAAGCTATAATCTGTATTGTTAAGCTGAACCAAACACATCAAAATAGCTTAAATTAAGCTAAAAGCTGAAATAAGCTGGAAATTAGCCTTACCAAACAAGGCCTATGTTAGGTGATATCGTATTATAAAAGAGAAGGGAGCATAGCTAGATTTTAGTCTATTTTATTTTAATATTTTTAAAATAAAAATATTTTTAGAATTACCAGTTTCTCTTTTCTTTTGAGCATGGGTTAGCTGTCAAAAAGTTTGTAGTCTTTGTTCTTTCTAGGAGGATCATCTTATGCTGGCAGTGAAAAATGGCCTTGGTTATTTTGTTACACTTATTTTTGAGTATTACTAATTATATTTATCTCTTGCGAGATATTGAAATTTAGAGACGAATTCTCTTGTAATTTTTTTGCACTAAACAAAGCTCAATTCTAAGTTGGTTTATATCTAAATAACGTTTTTCTCTCCATATAATTTTCTACTCTATCTGTTTATAAATTTCAGTTCAAAACACAAATGTAATGGGCACTAGTTGGGCATTAGTTAGCGTGCCTTGCACGCGGCCTTTTCGCTAGTAACTATAAGAAATTTTGAATCACTATGTATTATCCTATGGGTGAAAAAAAATGTTGGCTTTTAATTTTGATTTCTTCACAAACCAAGCCATACTTTCCCTTGTAAGCTTTATTTTTATATGTTAGTTTATTAATTTATCTTTTTATATGATGTAGTTGAGATTTGTATGAGGTTTTTTCTTCCACTTTCTGGTAAGGCTCTGTGTGATTGCTAATTTGGGAGTGGAATTAGATCCTCAGAATTTTAAAAAATTAAATAGAAATGTAAGCAAAAATATTATAATCAACAACGCTTACTTCAATTTTTTTTTTCTTTTTTTTGCAGGTAGCTAGAGGTGTAGTCATGCATGTTTATGGACATGAGTTTGCTTGTGCATTAATTCTAAGTTGTGCTTATACGTAGAGTTTTTGATATATTTCTCATCAGACAAATATGGCACACACTTGGATATGAATGGTTTTTGAAATCTTTGATGGTTTTGTTAAATATGTTTTTGATGTGGTGAATTCATTGTAAACTAAATGGATAAATGGATGGTTATTTTGTAAACTAAATGGATGGATGGATGGTTATTTTGTAAACTAAATGGATGGATAGATGCTTATTTTGTGATAGGTGGTAGTAATTTGATAGAGTAATTACTATTTTGACTTCCTTTCGATGGTTTTTTGTTTGTAGATTAGATTGTTGATGGATTGGTACGTTGAAATTAATTGGATGGACATGAATTATGCATTAATTGCAAATGTATTGTAGGTATTACAAAAAAAAAAAAAAAAAAAAAAAAGCATTACATTGACAAAAATGATATTTAAAATTGAATTTTTTTTGCGACTAATATAATTTTAGTCACAATAGGTCCATGAGAAGCTTACTGCTGCGATCGACTTTTCGTGACCAAAATATGTCATCGCTAAATGACAACTTTCCATGACTAAGCTAAGTTTGGTCTCCAAAAACCACTTTTCAGCCAATAAAATCAGTGGTCGCAATTGTTACCTTTCAGCGACTAGCTTTTTGGTCGCAAAATGAACAACTTTCGAGAAATTGAAACCCTTTTTGCAACCAAAGTATATGGCCGCAAATGCTTACTTTCCGCGACCAACTTTAGTTTTGGTCACCAAAAACCTTATGTGACGGGCTTTTAGTGACTAAATTGCAACCAACTTCTTTTGGGCTCTAAAAACCATCAGTGACTAGATATGATTTTTCTGCGACCAAAAAGTTGGTCGCTAAAAGTGTTATTTCTTGTAGTGTTAGTGTTAGTTGTCACAACCATAGCTCGCCCCTAAAGGTTCAGGCTGTGACCGACCAGTAATCCCGGATTACCTTTGGCCTCAAAGTTAGAATCAATTATAATATAACAATGGGGCTTAGGAGAAACAATGGCATAATATAAAAATAGACCATTGAGTAGTGCATACACACCAAAATCATAAGTATTAAGAACCTTAGACTCCATACAACTTATATACAATATCTCAAAATTAGACCTCTCACCCAACATCATTCATATAAGTTGCAAAATTATCCAAAAAAACAAAAGCAAAACAAAAGTTGGGTTGACAAAGCTTGACTCCTCTTGAGTCTAAGTTCGCCTTTTCACGGAGGCACCTCCAAAATGGCTTCAAGGGGGTAGAAACAGAGGCGACCTTAAACTTGACATTCTACCTGCTCAACTACATATATATATATATATATATATAAGGGAGAGGGGTGAGTTGAAGCCCAGTGAGTAATATTAGTATAAACGTTTATATGAATGAAGTCCAACATGATATAATCATATCTTCCATTTTTGAAATAATACATGTCAATAAGCAATTCAATAGAATTCAATCATTTCAATCCCTTCTTGCAATAACCATAATCAATTATTCATTGCAATAGCGATAATCAATCATTCGATTTACGTGGTACATCTAATAGAGTTTCAATAGACAATGTGTTGAAGCCAATAGGACCACAAGGGTCAATCCAATGGGACCATGATAGGCCATTCAATAATTCAATGTGGACCATTAAGGTCTAACATTAGAGATCTCTGTGTTTTAATTAATCTAATGGGCCATGGTATTGTTTTCCCTAGGCAAGGGCCAATGGCCATGGTAGTGTTTACCCCAGGCAAGGGCCTCACTAAAGGATGTCACGAATATGTTTCAAAAATGGACATTCATTCGTGAATAGCAAAATAGAGTTAAAAAATACCAATCTTGCACAATTTTCGAATACATTTCTAACATCACTTTATAAAGACATTACTCACTGTGAGTTAGATCGATACTAGGCCTCGGACCTCCACGTACACAAATCACATAACACCAATACACATTGAAGCACACGTTCAAAACAAGAGATGTATCTTAATTATTCTCTTACATGTGTTTCTAGCTTATTCATGACTAAGGATGTTCAAATGATGCCAAAGAATGCCTAAATGGGCATGAGGATGCAAACATGCACGTATAAGTGTTAGGCAAAGTTTGCTAAAAATAGGGTACTCACTCGAGCGCACATTAGGTTGCTCGAGTGGTCCAAAAATATGAAGAGGGTTCGCTTGAGCTCACACTTGGTCACTTAAGCCATCTACAAAGACTACAAAAGTACTGGATGCTCAAATTTGCGCTCGATGGTCTCTCCACAGTCGTTCGAGCCAAGTGCTGAACAAAAGTAAGTTTGCTTGAGCGCACACTTGGTCGCTTGAGCTAACAACTAAATGTCTGTAAAAGTACTAGATGCCTTCATTTTTTGCTTGAGTGAAGGATCCTTTGCTCGAGTGAAATGGACGAATTCTGGGTTTTCCAGATTTGTGTCTGAAGTTCGAAAACATTCCTTTCAAGTTGAAAGCCAGCATGGTTGGTCTCAAAAGCTTAGAAACACTTTATAAAACATGAATCTTTGGAAATTATGAAACCATGATCTCAAATTCTCTATCAATTCTTCAAAACAAAGGTTAAAACATCAAGTTCTTGACATGCATGCAACAAGCTCAATTCTTTTCTTACAAAACAAGCCTATATAAAGTGTTGAGTGCAAAACCACGAAGAATCTCAAGGGATGTCTCATGTAAGTCCCATGCATGTATCAATATTGAAGAAAACCAAGTTCAAAGATGAAGAATTTTGCATGAATGTACACAATTCACTACACTTTTGATGATTCTTGCTCAATTATTTCAATTACATGCAAATGGTCCTAGAACTTGGTGAATTAATCTTCCTACATGGATTATCTTCATGAATTAGAGGTCAAGGTCATACCTAGAGCTTAATTTAGGCCTTAGCTAAGCTTGAACTCTTCAATCTCCCCTTAGTTCTCTTGAATTCTTCTCTCTCTCTCTCTCTCTCTCTCTCTCTAAAATGTTGAGCTCTCTCTCTAGTGCTCAATTTTTAGCACATAGTTGATGCAAAAATGAGCTCCTAAGCTAAATTAGGTCATATATATATATAGGTTGATTAAGGCTTCACTAATCACCTATGCATAAGTCTAATCAATTGAGCTTAAGGCTATACGATTATAATTAATTTATTCTAATTATTTTGATCTGAATCAAATTTTAATTAAACTTACAATATGGTGCTAAATATTCCAACTAGTCCATTAAATTAACCAATTTTGGTTTCTGAAGTCATTTGGGTCCTCAATTTCGAATTTTAAGTCGACAATTAAATAGATATTTCGCAAACGTACAGATAAGTATCAAATAAACACATAATCATGCAATTTATGCCCAATGAAATACTATATAAAAATAATTCGAAGGTCGGGGTCGTCACATTAGTAATGGAATGTGTCTGAGTTGGTGTGAGTAGAGGTTTGTTGGTGACCCTAATAGTCACTTGAAATTGAACGAAGTGTCTAATCATTACATAAGTATAAAGGTCATCAGGGGTCGGTCATGAGTGGAAGTCGGGTAATATGGTTGCAAGAAAGAAATGAATGGAAAGGGTAGTCATATTGTAATTAGTTCTTGGAAGTCTAGCATGGACACAAGTGTTTTGTAAGAATGTGGGTGTTGAACCCATGTAGGGGTAATTAGTGTTGGGAACTCATCGGTAGTTGGATGCTGAGTGTTAAGGGGTAATGGTGTTTATTGTCCTATGTCTGGAAGAGGATTACAAGTAGTCACCTCATAAGTTGTTTGTTTTGGGCGAGAAATTGTGTAGTTAAAGGGTTCTTGGAACACATTCTAAGGTGTTGAAGTTGGATTGTGTGAGTGTGGTATTTAGTGTGAGTATATGTGGAAATTCTTTGACTTGGTAGAATATGAAATTTTGAAAATGAGAAATGTGATTGTTAATGGGTGATAATGAACCCAAAACAAAACAAAACAAAAAATAAAAATTTATGAGCATGCATGTACATTGTTATCTCTCAAGACGATTGTTGCCTTATTAAATTGTTGTTTTGATAAATGTCAAGATTAATTGGTAGAGCCACCGTGGCTGTGATCGGTGATCTTCAGTGACGGTTGGTGGTCATTGGGGGTGATGTTGAAAAAGGGGTGTGGAAATGCAGTTTCTTATATTGTGGCCTTGGTTGGCAGTGAAATTGAAATTACTGTTGTTGGTTCTTGAAAACTTTATGGGTTCGGAAATTTTGTTTTACATCCAGTGTGAGTGGGAAAATTTTATGTTTTGTTATATATTTAATCATTTATTTATTTATTTATTTATTTCCACTCATAATATTTTCTATATACTCAAAGAAGCATTTTCAAAACAATGGTAAATTTTATGGTAAAGTAACTAGTTCCTTAATTTTGCTGAGTTGGCGTAAGTGATGCATTGAACACGGGTTGGTGGTGAATAATGGAACATATTGTCTGATGGGTTACTAATATTTAAATGTGTTGTATCATATTACAACTTGTGGGTCGAATTTCTTTCTAGTTGGAGGATTGAACACGGGTTGGTTGTGAATATGGGTTAGTCTTGAGTTTGGGATGTTAATTATCTGAAGTATTGTGTTTTGTTTTGCGTGGGTTAGCATAGTTAAACCGGTTGAACCGAATTTTCTTGGCGAACTCTATTTATTTGTGAGAGCTCATAGGTTGTCTTGTGTGATAGTTCTTGAATTTCGGAGTACTAATTATCCAGTGACTATTAGATGTTGGGTATATTGTCTTACGAGTATAGACGCTCTTCTGTTGGGTTTTAGCTACATGAATTTCGGTAAACTGTCTGGTCCGTGGAGGTGTTCATAACATTTATTCAAATGGTGTTTCTATTTCTAAAGTTGCTTGTTGTGGGGGATTCTATTTGTTTTGGCCTTTTGTTTGTCAGTTATAGTCAGTGAGTCGGGGATGACTCATTTTCTTTAACCTGTTGACCTTTTACTCGGAGCCAAGAAGATACCATGGTGATGGTTTGGGAATCTGGGAAGTTAGCCCGGGAATGGGTTGAGTTTTTTTTATTGTAAGTGCAGTTCATTAATGTTTCCTTTTTTCGTGTTGGGTAAATCTTAAATTTTGGGGACAAAATTTCTTAAGGTGGGGAGATTGTAGCACTCCGAGAAAATTTTCTTTCTCATCGCTCGAGTGACGGATTGATCGCTTGAGTGATCTCGCGAGTCAACTAGTACTTTTGCAAATTTGAGATTCTGGGAGATGTTGATGTTCGCTTGAGCACAGGGTTAGTTAATCTAGTGGTCTGCCTTTGTTTGATTTGAAGTTCTGGGAGTGTAAGTTCTATGCTCGAGGGAATGTTTTATCGCTCGAACGGTGTGGTGTCTCTAATGCTAGAGCGCAAGAGTGGTCGCTTGAGCGATCTGTTCGTGATCAACACTTTAAAAAGTCATTTTGGGCCATTTTTCTTCATTCTTTCTAGATTTTTCTCTTCTCTCTCTCTCTCTCTCTCTCTCTCTCTCACACACAGCCATTGTTGAGCTCCAAGCTCATTAAACCTTAGATTTCATCTCCTTAGAGTGAGAATCTCACCTTGATTCCTTATACAAAAATGTAGAGCACAAAGAGAGCTTTATTTTAATCGGAACGGATCGTGTTTTCGTCGACGTTGGATTTTTGGGCCTTCTTCTCTCTTTGTTAGAGATAGGGATTTCTTTGCTTCTCTTCAATATCTTCTTATAGATAGATGGGTGGTATATTTGTATTACATAAAAACCTCATGTTGAGGAGATTTTCTAAAAGGCATGAAAAGGAAGTGAGGGTGTTCAAAATAAGGGAGTTAAATGTAAGATTAAAGAGGATTAAGGAAGTTTTGGGTAGTTAGAACCGGGTTTTGTGCTTTAAAGTACAAAGCCCTAAATTTTGTCTAACCCTAGTTATGATTTTATTTTCTTTAAATGATGAATTATTTCAGTTGGCTCTAAATTCTTGAAATTAAGTTTATGTTTGGTTAATTAAATATAGAAGGGATGATTATAATATGTTGTGAGATTGATTATTGTGAAAGGAGTTTACGTCATAGTAAATTGGTAGCGAGAAATTGGACTAATGAACTAGGAAGATGGGTATGATCTTGAATGTGTTGTGAAATTGAATAGAAGGTGTTAGTGTTGGGAAGTAAAAAATGTTGTGGGATACAAATTGTAATTGTTTCTACAGATGAACTTTTATTCTTATCATGGAATAGTTATGTTGGGTTATGCATAATGAAAATAATGTATGAGTGTTGTTGGTTTGATTTATGAGTTGTAAAGAATGAATGATATGATGAATTGATGGATTGTGATATTGGAATACAGGTCCATTTTCTTCCGACTCGTGACTGGTAAAGCGTGGCGCTTGATAGAGGTTTCGCTTTTCTTTCAGAGTAGCACTCGGAAAAACGTGTGGTTTGTTGAGATATATGGAGGTTCTGCATTCCTTCCGGTTGGTGACCGATAAAGCTTGGTGCTTGAGATAGGTTCCATCTTCCGAAGTGGCGCCTGGTAAACTGTGTTGGTATGGCTAGGTGAAGCTGGTTATTGTTATGTGGTTACTCGTTGAGAACCTTGTGGTAATTCCGTTATATGATTGTGAAAATTATTTGATGTAAAAGTGGAAGTGTGTAATATGTGAATGTGTTGAAGCGCAGAAGTGTTTCGGGTTTGTGGGTTAAGGAGTGTGAAAGGTGAACTAAAAGTAATAATGTTTGGTCGATTTGAACCTTATCAAAGGAAACGAGTTTTAAGGGAATTATGTGACTGAATTTTGAAATGATAAAGAGTAAACAAAGGAAGTTTCTACGAAATGGCAAGTGGAATTTTATGAATATGTAAATCTATTTTACATATAAAAAGACACCTTATTTACATATGTATCAATTGATAACATTAATGATCACATATATCTATTGATCTAATTGTTGGGAATCATTGTAGATCCCTATTGGACCTAGTGTTCGTCCGATGTTGTTTAACTATTTTATAGGAACGAAGTCGGGCGAACGGTTAGAAGATTATGAAGTCCTAGTTCAGTTAGACTTCTTATTGTGTAGTGTAAATAAAGTGTTAGAACATTGTATATGATTATTGTGTAATCTTTCATGTAAGCCTTGTGCATGTATTTTGAACATTTCTATCATTGTAATTATGTGAGAGAGAACCTTATTTATTCTATCTAACTCGTCTTATTCTTGTAATTATAAATTGGAAATGGATGCTTATAAGGAATTTGGTAATATATCTGAGTAATAAAATTTGGGGTACGACATGATGTTTCAAATGTGGCCTAACACATGATTATTATGTGACTAAATGAAGCCTAAAACATGTTGTTCTAATAAAATAAATAAAACATATGAGAAAAAGGCAAAAAAGCTAGTAAGATGAATAAGCTACATGATGGAATGATTACCTAGCAACCTAACATGGATAGATACTGAAAAATGAAGCAAAAAGGTGCTGAGATACAAAAGCTAAAGGAGTTTTACCTGTTGGTTTGATTAAATCGAAGAAAACACGAAGAAAAATGTAAAGAAACTCAAGTTTATTGCTTGTAAGCCTCGCGCAAGCTTCGGTTTCTGAGGTAGTTCGGGTTCTCCATGTGACAACCAAACCATTAATGCATCATGTATATCTAATTATTCATGCACTCATGTTATATGTTATGTGTTTGTGTAACTTAGGACTTGCTAGCAATAGGATGAGAAGAAGAAAAAGTTTGAAAAATTATGTTAGAGTTTGTTTTGTTATGTGTTTTGAGTTAGGGGATAGCTTAGAATTTGATTTGAAAACCATAGGATATGCCTATACCTTAAGTGAGGAGCTTAAAGACCTTAGTCTAATGAACTTGACCATTTCATACTATTTGCTAATTTGCTAATTAGGATTAGTGGTAATTAAGTATAATTAGTGAACCTTAATTAGGATTAATTAGGTTAAGTATAATTAGGATAAGATTAGATTAATTAGTCCTAACCTAGATTAGCTAAAATAAGTAAGCAAGATTAGCTAACTAATGAAATGTTAAAACTTTTTCCCTAACTACACACAATAAAACCTTATGTTCCCTAACCAAACAAATAGAAAATTTAGCCCAGCTCAAGAATCAACGTGAGGAAGGAAGAACAATGGAGAAGAAAAGGGGGAAAAAAAAGGAAAAAAGGAGAAAAGGAAGAAAATTTAAAGGAGCCAAGAATTCAAGCCTAGAAATCCTAAGAAAATCACTGCAAAGTAAGAAACTCAATCATCTTCCATAATTTGATATCAAAACCTAGCTAAATACTCATTAGGAACAAGTTTTGGAAAGATTTATATAAAAGAAAAAAAAAAGTTTGAAAATAAGGAAAGGGTTTGGAGAATTCCTTGAAAAATCATGTTTTGAACTGGTTTTGAGCTAGATTTGATCTATACAATGGATATACCACAAACCTACACCTAGAAAGCCTTAAAACTTGTTTTGATGGATTGGAAGTGTTTGAATAATAAGAAGAAAAGATAGGAAGTTTGAATTAAATTTTGGTTTTCATGAAGCTTGATCTTGAATTCATTTATCCAAACATGTTTTCATCAGTTTGCAACATGTATTTATGCATTAAGATGTTTTATATCATGTTTTGAAGTTTGAAAACATGAAAAATGAGTTTTCGTAGCCTAAGAATAGATAGAACGGCCCAGCCCTAAAATTCCTATTCTTCTTCCGCGCGTACGGCTGGAAGAACCACTCTCTGCATGTGCGGAAATGGCCTTTGCATGTGCAGCTAGCTAATCCAGAAAATATTTCAAGATTGCATTAATTGCACACACGTCCCTGCACATGCGGCTAGGGTTCTGCACATGCAGCCTTGTTCCATCGCACATGCGGATTTCAGGGGCATTATCTATTTCATTTTCAATTTGTTTTCTTCGACCCTCGAGTATCCTTACACGCGTTTTAAACCTATTTGAAAGTCAAATACACATAGAAACCAATCTAAATCAAGTTAAAATAAGAAAGAAAAACAAAAGTTAAGTTTAGGAACTGATTTGTTATGTTAATGCTTTGGATGTTCAATGTTTTCTTCTTGTTTTTGTAAGTCAAGTCTTGAAGAAGTTAAACCATTGTGCAAGAAGCCAACTGTGAGTAGTAGTATAGCAAAGTTATGTTTGTTAAAACTATGATTCAAAATGCAAATTTATGCTATGTTTATGAAAATTATGATATTGTTTTGTTATGAATGAACATCCTATATTTTTATATCATGTACTAAGATGACATCTTGGAACTTGTTTGTTATTGGGAATCTTGCCAATAAACTCTTGCTAACTGAGCTCTTGCCACCGGTTGTAGCCTCTTGACTCATGACTCAAAGTGCCTTGAGAATGTTCATCGTTACATATATATTGCAAGATAAGCATGTTTTGTTTGAAAAGCTATATTGTGTTCAAAATGATCATGTGCTTGGTTTTAATAAAGTTTGTTGGTGTTCATTTATATACCACTTTGCTATATTGCTATTCACTAGGCTTTGGCTCACCCCTCTCCCCTATATTTATGTAGGTGATGTTGAGGAATAGGTTGAGGAGGAGAGATCCAGTTAGAAGTCTTTTACTTTTCTTTTTCTACTTTTGGAAGTTGTCACTTGAGAGGATGCTCTTGTATATAAGTTTTGACTTTTGTTAGGTGTATATTTGTAAATATTGTATTTTTCTTTTGGATGTTGAACTTGTAATGTCCAAGATAAATAAATAAGATGTATGCTTGCTTTTGTTTACATATGACTTATGCACATGCTCTGGATGGACTCTTCGTAATTAATGGACTTTGTTTTCCACATAAGCCTTAATGTTTTAGTCTAATCATGTCTTGTCTTGCTAGGCCTTTGGTAGTCAAACACTACTGGCTGGTCATAACTACTATCCTGTTTGGGGCAGGATGGGGTGATGACAGAGTGGTATCAAAGCGCACACACACACACACACACACTCCATCCTTCAGAGCATAGAACTTCCCTTGAATAACTTTAGGAATGCATTCATATGGAACGTTTGTGATGATATGTGCATTTTAAGTGTTATTTGATATTCGAATATCATGTATTTGTATTATAAATGCTTAACTCATGCCTTGCATGCATAACATCATGGTGAGAGAAAGAGTCCAGTCCTCTACCAGCCGTATGGATCGACTTGAAAGGATGTTAAAATGTGTGGTGGAGACGGTAGAGGCATTAAGACAAAGGAATCAAGAACAACCACAAGCATAACAACAACCACTACCACAGTAGCAACAATAGCTACCATAGCAATAACTACCTTTGTAGATGGATTTTCCAGATTAGGCAACAATGGCACTAATATGGGAATACAAGAAAATGAAGCCAATCCAACTTGAAGAAGGAATTGATCCATTGAAGGCAGAGGCTTGGTGTGACGACCCTAGCACGCATATCATAATTATATTTATTAAATTATGTGTTAATTAATAATTGTGATATGTGCCTTTGATTACTTCATGTATATTTGTTCTATTTGAAAATTATCTATTTGCATTAGAAACTATCTGTCATGATTTCTGTTAAGAATTTGAAATTGGTGGTTTAAATGATTTTAGAAACCGAAATTGGCTATATGAATAGACTAATTGGAATATTTAGAACCTTATGGCAAGTATGATTAAAAACTGGTTCAGTTTAATTAATTAAGCTGTATTTAATTAGCCTAATGTTCTAATTGATGTATTAAGCTATCCTCACTATATAAGTGAGCCATAAGCTCATCCTTGAACTCATTTTGTCCTCCTTTGAAGTGCAAAAATCTGAAAATGGATTGTAGAGAGAGAGAGAGAGAGAGAGAGTTTAGAGATTGAAGGCAAACTTGGAGGGTTAGCTTGAATTAGTCAACATTGTGCTAGAGCAAGTGTATTTGAAGACTCTAGGTAAGAATTTAACTCTCAATTCTTAAAGATAATGTGTTTTAGAGTTGAGTTCATGGGTTATATATGATCTTTTGCATGTATTTTGGTCATAGAAGTCAAGAAGATGAAGAAACTTTACATACATGCATGAATATGTTGAGTTTTACCATGTTGGGTTTGAATTCTAGCATCCATGTTGAAATTGTGATTTAATTTGTACAGGCATGTTTCATTCATCATGTGTTAACTCTTAAATTCATGTTTTGGAAAAGAGTTTTGTACATGCATAGAGCTTTTGAACTCAAATTTGGTAAATTCATGAGTTTTGAGAAAAGAACTTGAAAAAACTTACATGCATGAGTTTTTGGGTCCAATTTTGGTGGATTTAAAGTGATTTTGAGCAAATGGTTTTTGAGAGGTCATGTATACATGTTTTCCAAAGTAACTTTGTGTTTTTGAATGAGCCATGTATGACCTAAGGCTTTGATTTTGCATTTTTGGAGCTCAAACTCTGTTATGGAAAGCCCAAAAATTCTACAAATCGTTCGAGCGACCAAGTGTGAGCTCGAGTGAACTTGATGAGCTCCTAGCATTTTCGTTATCTTTACAGACCACTTAAGCGACCAAAGGTTGGCTTGAGCGAATTGACGATATGCTTTGCATTAGCTCGAGCAACATATAATTGCCTTGAGTGCAAATAAGACCCATCCAGTACTTTTGCAGACCTCTATGACCACTCGAACGACCAATAGTTGGCTCGAGCGAAGACCCATATATCAACATATTTTGAAAAGATGTTTTGTGTTCATATTTTGGTCCACATGTCTTTCTGAGCATTCTTAGACATGATTTATGACTCATTAAGGAACTAATAAGTGAGAAACCAACAAGAATGACTGAATTAGAAAAGAGAAGATGAATTATTCGATTTGAACTATGTGTTCTAATGTGTGTGCTTATGTATAATGTGTAGGTTTGAACGTTGTGGAAGAACATCAACTTACTCAAGGTGAGTAATATCTTAGTAAAGACATTTTGTTATATGCTATTTTCTGAACCGCTTTTATGGTAAATCTTGGAACTTATGGTTCTTGAAATATGAATGTGACTTTGAATGTTTCAATGTGACTTTGAATTGAATTTGACAAAGATTAAAGCATAATAGACCCAAGGTCGTTTTGTATTGATGGGCCTAAGGTCGTTTTGTATTGATGGACCCAAGCTCGTTTTGTATATGATAGGCCCAATGTCGTTTTGTATTGATGGACCTAATGTCATTTTGTATTGATGGACCCAAGGTCATTTTGTATATAATGGATTTGAGGTCATTTTATAAATGATGGACCCAAGGTTGTTTTGCATATGAGCTGGACCTAAGGTCGTTTTGCTTTGATATGATCTACTTGAATCTGATATGAATGGGAAGAGTATTTCAAATGATAAACTTATAAGTATGATTTTGTGTAATACGAATATGATCTTATTTAATACGAATCTCATTCATTGACCTTTTACTCTGATGTTATTTACTGGGCTTTAGCTCACTCTGTATTTATATGTATGTAGGTAAGTAGCGGCATGTCCATCCCTAGCCCTAGTGAACCTGTGAAAGAACACCGAGTTTTGTAGAGTTAGCCTAGGATGCTTCACACATGAGTCTTTTGTCTTTTGTTTGTTTGTTTTTATTGGTTATGTTTGACCTCGCCTGTATATAAGTTTTTGAGGTTGGATGAAATGATCTTGTGAATGGTCTTGGTTTTATAATGTCTCTTCTATTATGAATGGATGTGAGTTATTAACTAAATGAGATGTCTATGATGTGCCATATATGCACAACTCATTGGACAAAATTTATTAGTTTGTTTCCGCTTTTGGCTCCTCTAATATTTAATATTTTTGTTAATTCTGTCTTTGAGGCAGGGTAATCCGGGATTACTGGTCGGTTACGGTCTAAACTCATAGGGGCGGGTTTGGGTCGTGACTGTAACGCCCTAAAAAATAAACCCATCATAACATACATTCACAATAAATAGAAGAGATTTCATATTATAATCATCAGAGTATTCTTACAAAAGGTATTACATGTTGACAACAAAAGTAAATGCCCTTTAGGCTTACAACTTTCCAAGTCAACACTTGGTTACAAAAAGGAGAGTACTAACTCTACACAAAATAAGCCCTAGGCCTGAGAGACATGTAATACAACAAAAACAATGAAAAGGAGTCTGACGGCCTCAAGCCTCCCAAGCTACGTTCTTGGAGGTGGCATAACACCTGTACCTGAAAATGATGTCCCATATAGGGTAAGCCAACGCCCAGTAGAGATATGCTAAACATAATATGAGCAATAACTAAAACATTAGCACTTGATAAATGTTTAACTCAAATAAACCAACATACAATACAATCCAGTTCCATAATCTTTCACTTATCCAATTCTCAACTTATAAACACGGCTCAGAACCTGGCCAAACAACTTAGATGGGACTACATCTCATGCCAACAATATTCCAAACTGCCATTTTATGGAAATTGCGTCCGCGGGAGCCGGCACCCGTGTGTATTTATTTTCTTATGGTCATTTTACGGAAATTTCATCCGCGGGACTCGGCACTCATGTATAGATATTCTTGGATTGCCATTTTACGGAAATTTCATCCGCGGGATTTGGCACCCATGTATAATTATTCTCGAGTTGCCATTTTACGGAAATTTCATCCGCGGGATTTGACACCCATGTATATTCATTACCAAATTGCCATTTTACGGAAATTTCATCCGCGGGATTTGGCACCCATGTAATCAAATACTCATCACATACAATGACTAATCAATACAGAAATTCGGTGTATTATTCCAACCGTCATACTCAATGACATACTCAAATTGATTAGTTTTAATTCACCTAATCATTATGAAGTGTCTACAACAATCAAGACTATCCTGGACTGATAGCCCAAAGCAGTTATCTCTAAACAAATAATAAATGTCATTAATTACGCTAATGACCCAAATATACCCAAACATGGTATTTTTCCCCTTTCCTCAATATTGACCCAAAGGTCCAAATATTACCAACAACATCAATAACCTCCTTTTTAGACCCAAAACACAAATGTTTGAATCAAAAGAATAAAACCTCTCTTTCCAATATAACACATCTCAAACCCTAACTTCTCAAATCAAACCATTTATACAAAAAGCTCAACATTTAGGTTAAAGCTCATAAAAATGTGTAGTTGTCCCTACCTCAAATTTCGGAGCTCGACGGAGAAGATGATGAAAACTCAAAGTGCTCCAAATCCACAAATTTTCAGATTAAAAAGAAGCCCAAGTCACCCTCTATCTTTCTTACAAAGAGGTTAGGGTAGAAACACACTATAAGTAGATTAATCCTTAGAGAGAAGGTGAAGTTTAGAGTGAGGAGCTCTCAATTTTGGATTTGGGAAAGTAAGAGAGAGAAAGGAAATGCGAAAAGTGATTCAAAATCACCCAGCTGCCATCTGATATACGACTATCCCGCTTGAGCGGAGAATAGGACGCTCGAGCGGAGAACAAAAAAAACTGGACCCACTCGAGCGTAAAAATACCCGCACGAGCTCCAAGACACAGAATCAAAAAGCACCCGCTCGAGCGCAGAGGAAAACCTGCTCGAGCGTAGATTACCCTCTCCCAGTATTTTTACAGACATTGAACACCCGCTTGAGCACCAAGAGGCCCGCTCAAGCGTGACCCGCTCGAGCGTAAGGAAATCAGCTCGAGCGTGAAAAACGCACCTGCAGAAGTTTTGCAGAGGCACAAAATGCTGAAAGTGTTTAAACTCCGCTCGAGCACAAAGGGACCCACTCGAGCGGACCACCAAAAATCTGGGCAACAAGGAATGGGACTAAAATTCAACCAACCTGTTCGAAACACGCCCAATACATCCTAAAACTCAAATATATGGAATTAAAGGATGTCAACAAGACATATACAACAACCAACTCCACGAAACCTGAGTCCGGATACAACAACCAAAGAAGGAAGAACCAGGATCGCTATAGTGACACTTGGGTACTCGAGGTAAAGAAATTTTTTTTGAAGTTTTACCATGTCCGGAAACTCAAAAGGTTGCACTTGCCACATTAACCCTGGCAAAGGAGGCACGTAGATGGTGGATTCTAGTAAAAGGCTAACATGAAGGTATTACTTGGAACCATTTTCTGGAAATCTTTAACAAGTACTTCCCACAACCTATTAGGGATAGGAAAGCATCAGAGTTTCAATCACTTAAGCAAGGAGGGGGCACAATAGCAGAATATGATGCCAAGTTCACGAAGCTAGCTAGATTTGCTCTGCACATGGTAAATACCGAGTACAATAAAGCTAGGAAGTTTGAGAAACGGCTACGAGGACCACTCTGGGATAAAGTGAATCTTTTTAAATTGCCTACATATGTAGGGTTTTTAGATAGGGCAATTATGGCTGAGCCGGATGCAAAGGATGAATAGAAGTCCAAGGAATGGTATAATAAGAGACAAGGGTATGACACCAGAAAGGGGCAAGCAAATCAACCTGTTAAAAAGCCAACTGAAGGAACTAGTAGTGGCACTAGTCAAGGGTGCAAAGTTACCCTAGTTTGTCCAGATTGTTGGAAAAATCATTTTGGAATTTGTCGTCGAGCTTTAGGGGCTTGCTTTGAGTGTGACTAAATAAGACATCAAGTGAGGGATTGCCAAAGGCTCGGCAAAATTCTTCTAGAGGTGTAAGTAGTTTGTTAGGGTCAGTTCAGAAATTAACCGCCAAACCTAGCACCTCGGGGAAAGAATCGGTGAGACAAGTAAGGGTGTTTGCCCTAGTCCCTGAAGATGCTCGGAGTACAAAGCCCGTTGTATTAGGTATACTCACAATGAACGTATACAATCATCCCTCTCACCTTAGTACACGTGTCATCCATGCATGCACAAGTGCGGGGTCCTATACCCTTGGCTTGCTTGTGGCTCATGTAAGCCCGAATTGCCTTTTGATCAATATTTTTGATAAAATCGGTCACTAAATTTAGAAAATGTATTTGATCAAAGAAAAATTAGGCTTTCCACTCTTTCTTGGGGTTAAAAAGTTAGTTTTTGGCTAAAAATGGGTCTAGGGATAAAATGGTGATTTTTGCAAAAAGTCAGTTTTTGGCCAAAACAGGTTTATACAGCAACTCCAAATAACCTTAAACATTCTAAAGATAAAATAATTACCATTTCATCATCAGGAGGCTTGCAAGCATCTAAAGTCTTAGGGTTAGTCAAAATGGGTTGTCAACAGCTGTCTTTTTTTGATGGAGCTTAAACAATCCTATAGTGATGAGAAGTGAACGAGACCATCCCTATTGACATGATCGTAAGGCCTAAGGCAATGCAATATATTCATGCAAGTGATCGAACCCTTAGGTTGCCTACATATCCTTGATTGCAGGGAATTAGATCAATGCAGTTCGAGGGCAGTTGTGCAACAATTCATTTGTACATGAGTGTGTATGACAAGCACTCAAACATTTGCCAAGCATGCAATAATCAAAGAAGAAGAGAAGATAATACCTGCCATACTCACCTTGCTATGCCGAAGTGATCTTATTCCAATCCTTTCCCAAGTTTTCCATGTGCTCCTATTCTACGAGGAATCAAAATTTTATTTGACTTGGTCACCACTTCTTTGTCCCAAAGTCAATAGCCCAAAGATTTTTATTCAATTAAACTCTTTCCATAATTTCCAAAACTCTACCAAAATTTGATTTCAAAATTTTCTAAAGAATTTTGGATTTTACTCCAATAAATCAATCAAATTATCATCTTCTAGGCAAATGTCTTCTAAGGGAATTCAAAATTTTATTCAAAATGAAAGACTTGGTCATCACTTCCTTGTCTAACGCTTTTCCATAAAATCAAAATTCTCCAAAGTCAATAATCCAAAGATTTTTGTCCAATCAAAACCTTTCCATAACTTCCAAAATTTCTCTCAGATTTTTTAATTTTTAATTTTTAAATTCTCTCCCAAGGAGTTTCATATTTTATTCTAAGTATTTAATCAAGGGATTATCTTCTAGTCAAATACCTTATTGAAATTTTATTCAAAATAGTATTTTTGGTCACCACTTCCTTATCTACCATTTTTCCAAAAAATTGAAATTCCCCAAAACTTAGTAACTTCAAGATTTTCATTCAATCAAACACCTTCCATGATTTTTAAGACTCTACCTATGATGGAGATTTTTGATTTTTAATTTTAAAAAGCTATATCTTGATTATATACCTTCTTATAGAATTGGGGTTCTACTTAATTTCCATGTTAGGAAGACAATCATTACAAATTGATCACTAAGGTAAGATTTAAATTTCAGATTCAAATTCAATTTCTTTAATTAGGAACCATTTCCTAATTTATCGTTGATTTCTAGAGTCGCAATCATTGTCTAATTGGACTCAAATTTCCATAATCAAATCACTACCCCCAAATAACCTCAAATTTTCATAATCAGATCACTACCCCCAAATAACCTCAAATTTTCATAATCAAATCACTCCCTTTCTGACCATTGATTTTCACAATCAAACCACATCATTTCCATTCAAGACAAGATACCACAAAAGCACATAATTTGCAGTCATGCCTATTTGGGTAGGGTTGCCCTATCCTAATTTGGAAAGAAGATCTTAGATTGACTAAATCACACAAAAGGCAATAATACAATCCTAGAATGAGGGTATCCTGTCATAGTTTGGAAGGTGCTAAAGCTCTCTATATACAAAAGGTAAGTTTTCTCAGAAAAGGGTACATCAATTATTACTATCAATATACCTCTCATTTCACAAGGAAATGATCAAATAGTAACTAATAGCATAATCTAACGCTTGCCTTATTGACATAACATAGCCTGCGAATAGTGTCTGGGATATTATGCAATAATGCAAGTTTCCTCAGTTCTAAAATGATGCAATGCAATTAACAATTAACCACTAATCTTATAAAATAGAAATTTTTAAGTCAAGCTAACTTAATTCCCCAGCAGAATCGCCAACTGTGGGCTTTGTGCCTTTTTCAAGTCTAAGACATTGCTTCCCACACCAACTTATTTTGACACAAATAGTAACCACTTAACTTTTCAAGGGAAATTAAGAAACCTTTAACAATGAAAATAAAGTTAAAGGCTTAGTCGGTCTAATAAAGAAAATTTCGGGTTCAGGAGCTTAGGTACAAAAGGGGAAGGCCATTTACATGGAAGCACCCCGTTTTGCCCAATTCGAAGATTGGCCTCTACTCACTTTCTTTTTTATGATTTTAGTGGTTAATTATTCACATAAATTCATTATTAGACCTAAAACCTTTAACTAACCTAAAACTACGTGATTTGAAGAAAAATGAATATCATTTATTTTAGATTAAGAGGCCATATTTTTGTAAAAAAGTGATTTTTCATTAAAAAGTGGATTTTATCAATCCATGGTTATAAACCCAATCTAAAATTAACAATATTCATATAACATCCAAAACATACAATTTGGCAAATAAAGAGCATCTAACTTGTATAATTGAAAAACGATGCAAATAGCAAGCACATGTACAGAAAATTGAGAGGAATTACCCAGATACCCACATAGGCGTCTTACATGCAATAAAGAAAGTGAATATGACCTAAAATGCAACTAACACACATAAAACGCAACCTAGGCCCAGTTTGAGGCTACTAAAATGATGAACATGCACAAAGGAGCAAATAACACACAACGAAAATAAAGACAATGGTATAAATTATCTACATGATGTTTCAAATCAGGCCTAACATGTGATTATTATGTGACTAAATGAAGCCTAAAACATGTTGTTCTAATTAAATGAATAAAACATGTGAGAAAAAGGTGAAAAAGCCAGTAAGATGAATAAACTACATGATGGAATGATGAACTAACAACCTAGCATGCATAGATACTGAAAAATGAAGCGAAAAGGTACTGAGATACAAAAGGTAAAGGAGTTTTACCTGCTGGTTTGATTAAACCGAAGAAAACATGAAGAAAAATGTAAAGAAACTCAAATTTCTTGTTTGTAAGCCTCCCTCAAGCTTAGGTTTTTGAAGTAGTTCGGGTTCTTCACCCCCTAGGATGATTTTCAGTGTTTTAGAGTTGCTATGGGTGGGGAAATTTTGTGGCCAAGGAAAAGGAGGGAGAGAAAATGATGTTTTTGCTCTCAAACTTACAAAATGGCTCTCAAAATCTTAACCCCCTAAAAGGGAGAGGGATAGGTCCCTTTTATAGGAAGAGAGAAATGTTCTGCAGTCCCTTTAAGGTTCCCATCGCTTCCATTTGCTGCCTTCTACCAGAGATGCACTAATATTGAGTTGCCAAAAATAATTTTGTCATGCTTGGATGTGAGCACTTAGAATGGACATGTGCACCCACATTGGATGTGTGCAATCACAATGTATGTGGGCACTCACATTGAATGTGAGCACTCACAATGAACATGTGCAATCATACCTCTCACTTTAGTACACGTACCATCCATGCACGCACAAGTGCGGGGTCCCATGTCCTTGGCTTGCTTGTGGCTCAAGTAATCCTGAATTGCCTTTTGATCAACGTTTTTGAGAAAATTGATTACTACATTTGAAAAATGTATTTGATCAAAGCATAACTAGGCTTCCCTATATTCTTGGGGTTAAAAAGTTGGTTTTTGGCTAAAAACAAGTCCAAGGATAAAATGATCATTTTCGTAAAAAGTCAATTTTTGGCCAAAATAGGTTTATACAACAACTCCAAACAACCTTAAACATTCTAAAGATAAAGTAATTACCATTTGATCATCGGGAGGCTTATAAGTGCTCAAAATCTTAGGGCTAGTCAAAATGGGGTGTCTACACAAACCTGGTTTGACTTTTCAGATGTTTGTACGATTTAAAAATTTTGGCATAATAGGTGTTCTCGTATGTACGACCAAGTGGGTCGGCACGTACAGGGGTTATGATCGCACATGTGGAAAGGGGGCCGCACATACGGAAAAGGAAAGCTGTGGGATTTTGTGACCTATAGTAAACAACACATGTAGTGGGGGTTTCCACATGTTCATGAGAGGGGCTCCGCACGCGCAGCTAAATGTGTGAATAGTCTCGAATTTCGTGCCCTTTAGCTACTAGTTGCATATCTTTCTCTTTTTCTCTCATGTCTCTTATATATATCTCTCTCTCTCTACAAATCCACCCAACACTCACATTTCTTCAAATCTATCATGATCCATTAAGATTTTGGTACTAGTTCCTTATACCAAAATGACGAGCATTTCGAGAGCGATCAATGGAGATCAAATTTCGACATCGTCAAATTTTGGGATTTTGGCTTCCCTTCTCTTATAGATTATGAGGCAGGGATTTCTTTTATTCTTCTTAATCTAGTTGTTGTTTATGGATAGATGGTACTTTGTATTGCATGAAAATAAGATTTGATGACAAGAAGAACTTTAGGGCTTTGAGTTGTAGTAATGGATATTGTGATTTCTTGTTTAATATGAAAGAATGATGCTACTAGATTACCTTATAAGGTATAAGGATAGAAAGGCCCTAATTAATTATGGTAAAACCCTGATTTTTATGAGTCTATCAAATTGGAAATTGAAATGTACATATGTGAAATTAATATTATTGTTTGAATTCCTTGGAATTGTTGGACATTAATCAAATGTTTTTTGAAAGCATGAATTGGTACGTTTTGGAGAAATTAGAATTGAGTAGTTATTACGAGTAACATTTGGGTTCGGAAGTTGTAATTTAATGAAATGTTAAGAATTCGAGTAATGATTTGGTTCGATGACAACTCAGGAATTGTCGCCTAATTCTTTATGAAATTTCATTAAGAACATACTATTTAGATTGTAATTTAAAATAAAGAAAATCGTGACTAGTGTAATGAAATTAAAACTAGAGTTGGCATTATTAATGAAGACCTTGTCTTCGAGTTTTAGCTTTTGTTAGCTGTATTGTGACGACCCCAACATGCATATCATGATTACATTTATTTAATTATGCGTTAAGTTTTAATTGTGATATGTGCCATGTGATTAATGTGTGTATATCTGTTTGATTTGAAAACTATCTGTTATGATTTCTATTTAGAATTCAAAATTGGTGGCTTGAATTATATCAGAAATTGAAATTGGCTATATGAATAGACCACTTGAAATTTTTAGAACCATTTGGTATGTTTGATTAAAAATTGATTCTGTTTAATTAATTAAGTTGTGTTTAATTATCATACTATTCTAATTAATGTATTAAGCCATCCTATATATATATATATATATATGAGCCTTAAGCTTATTTTGAGCTCCACTTCTTCATTCTTGAGATCATTTTGTTGGAGAGTCCTTTAGAGAGAGAGAGAGAGAAAGAGAGAAGGAAAACTTAAAGGAGTAGCTAGAATTGGTCAAGATTGTGCAAGAATTAGAGTGTTTGAAGGCTCTAGGTAAAAATTTAACCCTCAATTCTTGAAGATAATGTGTTTTGGAGTTGAGTTCATGGAATTAACATGATCATTTGCATGTATATTGTTAAAGGATGTCAAGAAAGTGTTATAGCTTTACATGTATGCATGAATATGTAGAATTTTGTCATTTTGGGTTTGAATTCTATGATCTATGATGAAATTGGAAGTTAGTTTGCACGTGCATCATTGTTTCATAAGTTTTGAAAGCTTACTTTTATGTTTGGAAAGCCAAGAAAAGAGTTTTGAAATTAATTCTCACATGCATGAAGGTTTGAGTTCAATTTTGGTAAATTCACGAGGTTTTGAGCAAATGATTTATGAATGATCATGTATTTAAGGTATCTAAAATGTTTTTATAGTTATCAAAGAGTTTTCATGAGTTTGGAATAACCACGCAAGCTTTTACATGTTATAATGCATTTTTGGAGCTCAAATTCTGTTTTGGAAAACCCAGAAATTCTGCAGACCACTCAAGCGACCAAGTGGTGGCTCGAGCGAACATTGCGAGCTCCCAGTACTTTTACAGTCTTCATAGTTGGCTCAAGCGACCAAATGGTGGCTTTAGCAAGCTGAGAATATGTATTGAGATCGCTCCAGTGACCAAAAGTTGGTTCTAACCTCCAGCTTATTTTCGGCATGTGTTTTAAAAGATGTTTTGAGTTCAAATTTTCGTTCCCATCCCTTTCCGAGCATTCTTAGGCATGAATTATGACTTATTAAGGATTAATAAGCTAAGAAATAGCATAATTAAATGATTAGAAAAGAGAAGAAAGATTCATTCAGTTTTAACATTGAGTTTCAATATGTGTTATAATGTGTCTGGTTATGTGTAATGTGTAGGTTCGATCGTTGAGGAAGAACATCAAACTAGTCAAGGTGAGTAATGTCTTTGTAACGGTATTTTTGTATGAATTACTTTGTAATTAGTTTAGCTATACGATGGTTTGTGAAACCTATACTTGGTACACGTTATGAGATATGACAAGATTTTCGAATAAGTACTTTGAGACACTAAGTTATGCTTTGAAACTCCGAATCGTGTACAATGTGATAAGTTTTCCAAAAATAAGATTTGCTAAGAATGAATGAGTTTCCTTTTGAACAATAATTATGAGTTATGCCTTGATCATTCGGTAACTACTAATTTATCTATGATCTATAAGTGACATTTCGTATAAGTTATTGAACCGTTGTAAACATTCTGTATGATGTCTGTCCTTGATGATTATTCTGCATAACTTTGATAGCAATCGTTCTGTATGGATTCTATACGTAATTGACATTTTGCATGTTTTTGATAGGAATCATTCTGTATAGTGTCTACACGTAAAAGACATTTTGAATGAGCTTATCAAATGTATAAGGCACCATTGTGATGTTTCGTATTTTGTATAAGTCATCCAAGTGATGTTTCGTATTCTGTATAAGTCATCCAAGTGATGTTCCGCATTCTATATAAGGCATCATTATGATGTTTCACATTTTGTATAAGTCATCAAAGTGATATTTTGTATGAGACACCAATAAGGGTGCTCTAAATGAAGTCATTCTATATGAATGTTTCGTATGGTATTTCAGTAAGCAAAATAAGGCCTTCGGGCACTTTGCAACATGTTAAGTTATGAAAGGTTTGATAAACTATAATTGTTACTATGATAAGTTATGAGACTCATTCATTTAACCCTTTTACACTGAGATTACTTATTGGGCTTCCAGCTCACTTCGTTATATATATGTATGTAGGTAAACATTAGGAAGTTCCGCATTAGAGCTCGCATTGGAGTCAACCTTTTGTCAAGCCACCTGAGATAGGTCTCTGTGTTGAGGCCTTAGTTTTTATTTTGGCCAAGCTCGAGAAGCTTTGGTCCGGTGTAGTCTGTTATGCTATAGTTTTGATCTTGGGTTATGTATCTATAAAATGAATGTTTGTGAATATTATGGTGTGATGTGAGATGTATGGTATATATGTTTCCGTTCATGGCATGTATGCACAACTCAATGGACAAATTTTATATTCTGCTTTCGCTTCAGGCCCCCGTATATTTAAATATATATTTTGTTAATTGTGTCTAAGGCCGTAGGTAATCTCATGATTACTGGCCGGTTACCTATGGGGGTGGGTTTGGGTCGTGACATGTATATTTATAACTGTTGTACTTTCTTTTTTGGATGTTGAGCCTATAAAGTTAAAGATAAATAAATAAAGTCATTTGTTGTATCATATAATTTATGCACTGGCTTTGGATGGACTCTTGGTGATTAATGGACAATGTCGTTTTTTTACATAAGCCCCAATGTTTTCGTCCAAGCTCGTTTTGTCTTGCTAGGCCTTTGGTAGTCAGACAGTATTGGCCGGTTATAACTTTTATCTTGTTTGGGGTGAGATAGGGTCATGACAGAGTGGTATTAGATCACAAGTTTGTACTCATACACACTGTCCTCCAAAGCATAGGATTTTTCCTAGAAGAACTTTAGGAATGCATTCATGATGAATGTGTATGACTAGATGCACATCTTATGTGTTAATTGTTAAGCCATCATATGCATATATTATAATTGTTTAACATATGCTTTGCATACATAGCATTATGGCGAGAGAAAGAGCTGAGTCCTTTACCATGGATCGACTGGAAAGAATGTTAGAAGGGGTAGCAGAGGCAGTAAAGGCTCTAAGACAAAGAAACCAAGAACAACCATAACAAGAACAACAACCACCGCAATAGTAGCTATAATTACCATAACAATAGCTACCTCTACAAATGGACTTCCCAAACTAGGAAACAATGGCACTAATCAGAGAATACAAAAAGATGAAGCTAATTGAATTTGAGGGTGGAGTTGATCCATTAAAGGCAGAGGCATGGGTGCTAGAAGCAAAAAAATTCTTTGAGGCCTTCTTTTGCACATAAACTTAAAAGTTGCACCTGCCACCTTCACCCTAGCAGATAAGGCAAGTAGATGGTGGATGTTAGTAAATGCCCAACATGAGAGGATTACTTGGAACCGCTTTTTGGAGATATTCTACGACAAGTATTTCCCACAATGAATCAGGGATAGGAAAGCATCAGAGTTCTAGGCACTTAAACAAGGTGGAGGCATAATAGTAGAATACGATTCAAAGTTCACGGAGCTAGCCAGGTTTGCTCCACACATGGTCAATACTGAGTATAACAAAGCAAGGAAATTCAAAGAAGAGCTTAGAGGACCGCTCCGAGATAAAGTGAATCTCTTTAAATTTTCTATATATGCGGAAGTACTCGATAGGGCGATTATGACTGAGCTAAATCTAAAGGATGAGCAAAAATCTAAAGAATGGTTCAATAAGAGACAAGGGTATAATACAAGAAAAGGACCAGCAAATTTACCTATCAAGAAGCCAAGTGTAGAGATTACTAGCGGTGTTAGCTAAGGAAATAAAATGGCTCAAATTTGTCCAGATTGCAATAAACATTGTCATGGAGTTTGCCGTCGAGTTTTAGGGGTTTGCTTTGAATGCGGCCAAATGGGACATCAGATAAGGGATTGCCTAAAAGCCTAGCAGAATTCATTAGGAGGGGCAAGTAGTTCATCGGGGTTGGTCCAAAGGCCAATTGCTAAGCTTTGTTCCACGGGGAAATAACCGACGAAAAGCAAGGGTGTTTGCCCTAGTCCTAATAGATATTCAAAGTATAGAGCCCGTTTTATTAGGTATACTCTCCATTTGTGCTCATGATGCGTATATTGTGATAGATTCGGGTTCTACACATTCATTTGTGTCTTGTGAATTTGTGAATAAGTTGAATAAATTGCCAGAACCTTTGAATTGACTAATGTCGGTATCTACATCGTTGATTGAATCTATGATATATACCTCTATCCATTGGGATTGTGAAATATTAATTAAGAATGTTAGCTTGATTGCCGATTTACTGCCTATAGAAATGAGTCATTTTGATGCCATTTTGGAAATGGATTGGTTGTCAACTAATTATGCTACAATAGACCGTGTGTCCAAGTCTGTCTCATTTCAACCACCAAATAAAGAAGAGTTTTCCTTTCAAGGAAGAGGCATTGTACCACCACCATATCTCATTTCATCGATGAAGGTATGTAAACTAGTCAAGAAGGGATATCGGGGATATTTGTGTAGTGTTTTGACTGTACTCGGATCTGATAGCAGTTTAAATGACATAACAATAGTAAAAGAATTTTTGGATGTGTTTCCTGAAGACCTATCGAGCAATTTGATTGATAGAGAAATTGAGTTTACAATTGATGTTGCCCCGGGAACTCAACCAATTTCCAAGACTCCTTGCAGAATGTCGCCAGTAGAGCTAAAGGAGTTGAAAATGCAATTGCAAGACTTATGAGACAAAGGCTTCATCTAACCTAGCATTTCACCTTGGGGTGCACCTATCCTATTTGTGAAAAAGAAGGATGGAACTCTTCGTCTATGCATCGACTACAGAGAACTGAATAAGGTGAGTATAAAAAACAAATACCCATTGTCGAGAATTGATGATTTGTTTGATCAATTTTAAGGGGCACATGTCTTCTCCAAGATTGATCTTAGATTGAGGTATCATTAGCTCAAAGTTAAAGCAGAGGATGTTGAGAAGACGACATTTAGAACTAGGTATGGCCATTATGAGTTTTTGGTTATGCCATTTGGGGTTACTAATGCTCCGACAACATTCATGGGTTTGATGAATAGAATTTTTAAACTTTATTTGGATGAGTTTGTTGTAGTCTTCATTGATGACATTTGATTTACTCTAAAAGTTAGGGGGACCATGAACAACATTTGAGATTGATCCTTTAAACTCTTAGAGATAAACAATTGTATGCAGAGTTAATGAAGTATGAATTTTGGCTGACTAGTGTGACATTTTTGGACATGTTATTGATGAAGAGGGTATATCTATTGATCCCTAGGAAATTAAAGTGACAGTAGATTGGCCAAGGCCCACTAATGTAACAGAAGTTCGGAGTTTTCTTGGTTTGGTAGGTTATTACAAGAGATTTGTCAAGGCTTTCCCCACGATAGCAGTGCTACTTACTTAGTTGGCACATAAGGCAATATCGTTTGAATGGACAGAAAAGAGAGATTCTACCTTCCAAGAGTTAAAGGCAAGACTGATCATAGTGCCAGTTCTTGTATTACCATCAAGTATAGAGGGATTTGTTATCTATAGTGATGTGTCTCACAAAGGATTAGAGTGTGTTTTGATGTAGAACAACAAAGTCATTGCTTACGCTTCCCGCTAATTAAAGCCATATGAGAAGAACTATCCAACTCACGACTTGGAATTGGTAGCCGTTGCTTTTGCACTAAAGATATGGCATCACTACTTATACAGGGCTACATGTGAGGTGTTAATAGATTGTAAGAGCTTTAAGTACTTGTTTACCCAAAAAGAACTCAACATGAGGCAGAGGAGATGACTGGAACTAATGAAAGTTATTGATCTGCAAATATAGTATCATCCTGGCAAAGCAAATACAGTAGTAGACGCCCTCAGCCGGACGCCAATGGAAAATTTGGCATGTATACTCACCAAACAAGGAAACATACTCCAAGACCGTCAGAAGATGGAGATAGAATTGGTCCTACACGAGACAGGAGGAACTTTAGCTGCATTTTCCACCCAACCATCTATCATTGAAGAAATCAAACAAAGACAAATGGAGGATGCTTATTTCAAGAATTTTTTTGAAGAAATTGATTCAAAGCCAAGATCGGGATTCTCAATCAAAGAACAAGTGCTACCGTTTGAAGGCAGATTATGTGTTCCCAACATATTGGAGTTGAAAAAGAAAGTCATGGAGGAAGCACAACGCTCTAAGTTTGCAGTCCATCCTTGAAGCACCAAAATCTATCAAGATCTCAAGCAAGTCTACTGGTGGCCAAATATGAAAAGGGACATAGCAAAGTTTATTTCTCGCTTCCTTCAATGCCAACAAGTAAAAGCCAAGCACCAGAAGCTCGCCAGTCTACTTCAACCTCTCTCTATCTCGAAATGGAAGTGGGAACACATTATGGTTGATTTTGTAGTTGGCGTTTCTCGTATGCCAAGAGTTATGGATTCAATTTGGGTCATCATTGATAGATTGACCAAGTTTGCTCATTTCTTACCTATGAAATCCTTTTATAATGCAGGCAAGTTACCTACTTTGTATATAGATGAGATTATTTGACTTCATGGTGTGCCTGTTTCTATTGCATCAGATAGAGACTCCAAATTTGTGTCTAGATTTTGGCAGAGTTTACTGAAAGCATTGGGAATAGAACTAAAATTTAGTACTACCTTCCATCCGCAAACCGATGGTCAATCAGAACGGACAATACAAACTTTGAAAGATATGCTTCAGTTATGTGCATTAGATTTCAAGGGAAGTTGGGAAACTTACCTTAGCAGAGTTCGCTTATAACAATAATTTCCAAACAAGCATTGGCATGGCACCTTATGAGGCATTGTATGGAAGAAAAAGTAGATCACCAGTTTACGGGATAAAAGTTGGAGACAAACCAATGTTAGGGCCTGAAATTGCCCAAGTTACCATAGAAAAGATTAAGGTAATTCAACAACGACTTAAAACTGCCCAAAGCCAACAAAAGTGTTATGCAGATTTAAGGAGGGATGTAGAGTTTGAAGTTCGATATAATGTGTTCCTAAAAGTTACTCCAATAAAGGACCAAACTCGATTTGGGAAAAAAAGGAAGCTATCTCCACGTGTATAGGGCCATTTGAGATCCTTGAAATGATTGGTCTAGTAGTATACTGGGTAGCACTACCACCAGAGATGGATCAAGTTCATAATGTTTTCCATATCTCCTTGTTATGAGGTTAAGCTCGAGATCCTTCCCATGTGATTGACTACTAGCATTTGGTTATTAACAAGGATTTGAAATACAAAGAACGACCTATTGAGATTGTTGATCGCCAGGTGAAGAAACTTAAGAATAAGGAAATACTAATGGTAAAGGTTATATGGCAAGAACATTACGAGAGAGATGCTACTTGGGGAGTAGAGGAGGATATAAGGATGAGATACCTTAGTCTGTTTCTGAACTAAGGTAAGACAAGTTTGGAGGACCAAACTTCATAAGGAGGGGAGCATGCAACAACCAAATCCATTCATGCATCATGTATGTTAATGGTTTATGCATTCATGCTATATGTTACGTACTTGTAAGACTTAGGGCTTGCTAGTATTAGAATGAGGAAAGAAGAAGTGTGGAAGGTTATGTTAGAAATTTGTTTTGTTATGTGATTTGAGTTGGGGGATAGCTTTGAACTTGATTTGAGAACCATAGGGTGTGCTTAAACCTTAAGTAAGGAACTTGTAATAAACGTGATCATTTCATACTATATGCTATTTTACTAATTAAGATTAGTGATAATTAAGTATAATTAGTGAACCTTAATTAGGATTAATTAGGCTAAGTATGATTAGTATAAGAGAGATTAATTAAGCTCAAATATGCAAGATTAGAGGTTTGATGATATTACAACTTTTGCCCTACCACATACAATAAAACCTTAGGCCCCCAAAACAAACAAAAGAGAGAAGAATTAGCCATATTCAAGAACCAACGAGAGGGAGAAGGAAAGGAAAAGAAGAAAAGAGGAGGGGGGGAGAAAATGAAGGAACTTCAAGAACTTCAACAAAAATTCAATCTAGAAGTGTTTAATGGTAAGAATTCAAACTTAAATCTTGTAATAGACCCATCAAACATCTAAGGATTGGAAGAAATTAGAATCAAAATGAGTTAAAAAATGAAGAACTTGGAAGAAATAGAAAAGAAGTTGAGCTAGGAAAGAACAAATGCTAGAAAGCTTAGGAATTTACTCTTTTGATTGAAGTTTTGATGATCTTGGTGCACATGGATCTCCACTTTCACATATTCTTATGATTTTCAAGAGTTTTCATGATTTAATTTATACTTTGGAATGAAAGAAAAGAAAAGTTTTGGAAAAGACTTGAAAAGAAACTAAATCAAGGGGTTTGATCTTTTAAGCTTAGGATTTCATTATGTTTTGATGTTTTGATTTGGAAAGCAACTATAATTCTAAGTTTCCTATTGATTTTGCATATTTTTGGGTGTTTTAGCTTGAACCCTAAGCTTGAGAATGGAAAAAAAATGAGTTGGAACAAACATACTTTTTGGACAGTAGGTTCTTGCCTAGAACCGCACGTGCAGTCGGGCTTCCCACACGTGTGGCAGTCCACACGTGTGGTAGTCTTCCTCCAACAAACATTTGGCTACTAGAATAATTGTAAGTGCGCACGTGCGGTTTTGGTCCAACACATGCGAAAATCCCCTATTTTGTATACTCTTTTATTTTGTAACCCTCTTTCACATAGGATACTTCTTGGACCCATTTGGCACATAAATATGGTTTAAACCAGACCGAGAATGATGTTAGGATACTTGAGGAAATTTAGGGAAATGCTTAACTAAGTTAGAGAACCAATTTGTTATGTTAATACTTAGGATGTTCATTGCTTTGTTTTTGTTTTGTAGGTCAAGTCTTGAAGAAGTTAATCCCTTGAGCAAGGAGCCAATTTTGAGTAATAGTGTGGTAAAGTTATGTTTGTTAAAACTATTATTCGAAATGCAAACTTATGATATGTTTAAGAAGCTATATTATTGTTTTGCTATGAATGAACATCCTATACTTTTGTATCAAGTACTAAGATGACATCTTGGAACTTGTTTGTTATTGGGAATCATGCCAAAAACTTTGTACTAACTGAGCTCTTTGCTACGTGTTGTGGATAAGTTATTTGAAAAGTCTTGGAATGTTCATCGCTATGTATATGCTTGCAAGTTAAGCTTTGTTATCGTGTGCAAATTATGCTATGTTTATGATAACCCCATCGTGTAATACTTTATATTTAATTAATGATGGAGATTTTAATTTTAATTGTCTACTATTCTGATTTAATTTGGGAATTATGAAAATTATGGAGACCGATTCGTATACGATTCTATTGAAGATTTATTTTGGAATTAGAAATTGAAAGCCTGATTGGCTCAAGATAGAATAATTAGTGAGTTGAATTATTTTAATATCGAGCATCGGACCATATGAGAGTTTAATTAAATATTCGATTCAGATTTGTAAAATTGAGATTTGATTAATTGGGTCCGAATTGGAGTTAATTACGTCATGAGGAGTGGGAATTAAGATTATTGCGAATTAAATTTATTTATGAGTATTCAATTTGAGTATGTAATTTATTGACGGAGACCTTGAGTTTCACCTGAAATTGAAGGCCTTATTGATGTGAGAAATCAAAATTGATGACAGAAATAAACTTAATTTGATAATTGAAGCCTTTTGGGAGTTTGATTAAAAAATCTGATTTAGATTGATAAATTTAAATATATTTAATTGGGCTCTAATGGAAGTCCAATTAGGTTAATTAAATTATGTGGGAATTGTGATTAGTCATGACTAGTTTGATTATGTCGTTGTTGTGGAATTGCATGTCTAAGAATGTGAATTATAAGGATTTGAAGTTATATTTGTTGATTGTAGAAAAATCTATTGAAATTATAGTTTTAAACAAAAAATTGAGGACCTTAGAGGTGCCAGAAAATGAAACCAATTAAATGTTTATGATCAGCATGATTTTTAGAGCCTAGTATGAAGTTTTGTAAAAATCTGATTCAGAATGAATTAAATTGATTTTTATTAAATATTATATTTATAAGTATATGGGCCTTAGTTGAGATAGACTCAACAAAGAAGATATTTTGGGAGAGAAAGGGTTCTGGAGAAGACAAGAAGAACCGAAGGAGAGAAAGAAAGAAGAGAAAGAAGATAGGAGAGAGGTTAAAAGAATTGCATCAAAACTCAATTCTTAACAAGTCCAAGGTCAGATGCCTAACTTAATCTCTGTAGAAAAGTTTCCTATTATTCAAGATTAAGAAGAAATTAGGACTAATTTGAGTTAGAAACAAAGTTATGGACAAGAAAATGGAAAAGAAAGGGTAGGATGAAGAACAAGCTTGGTGCCCAAGATTCATACTAATTCCATCTAGGTTTTGATATTTTTGATGCATTAGAGGCTTTATCTTCATGTATCTATATGATTTCTAAGAGTTTTGAAAGCTTGATTCATGCTTTGAAAGGGTGGAAGTGAGAATTTGAAGAGAAAAGAAAAAGAACTCATGAATTCCTTATGAAAAACATATGTTTTGATCTTTATATCTTGGAACTAATTATAGTTTGAGATTGATGCCTTGAAAAGGATAATGATTTCATAAAAATTTTCAAGAGTTCTATGAGCCTAAAATCATATTTTGGAACCCTAAAAAAAAGTGTGAAAAAAAAAAAGATAAGAAAAGAGCGAGATTTTCGGAACAAAACCGGTGTTCTGGAACAGCATTTTCCGGCACCCTTCTCGCACGCGCGGCACCCCTGTTTCAACCCAACTTCAAAAAGGCATATCTCTTTCATCCATACTTCGCTTTAAGCAATTCTTGAGCCTAAATTCTAGCCCAAGAAGTCTAGTTTTTAAGCGTGATGATCTCACATCAAAATTATAAGTACACAAATATATATGCTCAAATTAGTGAAGACTGTGCATTTTCCCTTTAACTGTTTCGTGCCATTCATACCCTAACTTAGTTTTCTTTCGTTTCTTGCTATTTCCTTAAATCATAAATATGTAAAAAATGATATTTTCATTGAAAACATATGAAATTGTTGTTGGATACCTAAGACTTTTCAATATGCACATTGAATACATAGTTAAAGAATGAATAGAAAATTTATGAACGAATAAGGAATGAATGAACTGAATAGATGAAATGTGAATTAAGATATTGTAGTTGCATATGTTTTTGTAGGTTTCTCAGTCGAGGTGGCTCAACCGATAAAACACTGTGAGTAATAGTAAAGTAAAGATATGTTCTTAATTATCTATTTTGATTTATGAACGACATGATTTTTTGAACATCGTATTTTGTTCTAAATGAATGCGTTTTCAAGAAATATGATATGGTTTATGAATATGAAATGTGGACTGTTTGTAATATGATAAGTGGGCCCAAGGCCGTTCTATTCATGCTACGATATGTTAGGCCCAAGACTGTTCCGTTCTATGTGAGAGATGGAGACATGTTTATGTTCCATCTACTCCACGATAAGATACAATTGGACCTGAGGTCATTTTGAACAGTTGTGTTAACATGTGATTGGGCCTGAGGTAGTTCTGTACTAAGTGTGTGCCCAAGCTTGTTCTGTATCATATGTGGGCCAGAGGCTATTCTGTGGACCCAAGGTCGTTCTGTAAATGTGATGTGAATATAGGTTTTTGGAAACTGTTGTATGACTCATGTTTAAAAAAAATGCTATATTACATGAATGAATGAATGTCCCTTTCTGAAATGCATTCGTGATCCTTTGTATATATACCAAGTAACACGTAAAATGTTTTGTAATGGATTCAGATATATGTTTCATTTGAGAAAGCATGGATTTTGATAGCATAAATGTTTTCTCTAAAAATGATTTAAGATACGTTTCGGAATTGTAAGACATGTTTCCTAATGTTAAGGACATCATTCATTAACCTCTTTACTTTCTTATTACTCACTGGGCTCTAGCTCACCCTTATACATATATATATATATATGTAGGTGAGTAATCGAAGGATCAGTATTAGAGTTTATCCCAGAGTCCGCCTCTCCGTCAAGTCACCCATGAATTGCCTCTGTGTAGAGGCGTAGTCTTATTTCGCCAACCCTAGTTTTGTTTGAAGTCTTTCATATAGGGTGTGAGATATGTATAAGTTTTGTCATTGTATATGTAAATATTGAAAGTGTAGTTGAATGGTTTAATTATTTCAGGTCATCATGTATGCATAGCTCAATAAACATTTGTTATTTTTGTTCTACTTTCGCTTAAGGCCCCATTATTGAATAAAAGTTTTTTGAAATTTTTTTTTTGAGGCCTAAGTACAGGTCAGTCATGGCCTAAACCTTTGGGGCGGGTTTGGGTCATGACAGAGTGGCATAAGAGCACGAGTTAAGATCTCACGCACTTTGTAGCTGTCCCCGAACGCCTCGGGAGGATGAGTCCCGTTCTGTTCATTTGGGGTCACTACAGCTCAGGACTCTCAAATTGTCACAGCTCGTAATCTGAACCAAAGAGTCCAAATCCGGCAAATCGTTTTGAGAAAACAGATTTTGAAAGAAGTGCCAAACATGGACTGCTTTGCCAGATACAGAGTCGCCACCTAAATATTTTATTTTTGGGAAATTTAGGAAACCCTGACTCGTGCCTAAGGCCACATGTCCGTCATCACCAAAGTTGCCTCGGCTCGGGAACTTGGGTACAATTGGGGAAGGTCACTTCGTGAGCACCCCCGCTCGCCCGATCAAAGATCGGCCTTTACTAACCATGATATCTATTTTTGAAAAACATTATGTGTTCTTATTCCGGTTATTAGCCTAGATTTACTATGTGATGCGCACAACATACAAGTATAGACTGGATCGTCTGAATTGGAACAAAACATTTCATGTTTGTTTGTTTGAAAATGGTTTGATGGTGCTACTCGCAAGTAGGCTAAGACATGGATTTGCCACCCTCGGGTGGACTTAGAAAAATATGATTTTGCCACTATCTAGTGGGCTTAAAACACACATTTGATGAATTGTTCCAATCCAAATAATCCAACCTTCACCCACAGGCATTCAGGCAGTTATATCACATAAGCAAATAGCCTCATGGTAAGCATGCTATCATGGTCATCACTCATACGCATGCAAGGATGCTAAAGCATAAAAACTCACCGAGTACTCCAAGCCAAAACAGAAACCGATTAGAAATCCATGCATGATCCTAATTATACAGAAATGCCTAATGCAACACATGCAAAATGCAACTATAGCAGGCTCGGCTATTCTAAACATGGCATATGAGATGCAACAGCTAACAAGTATTCAACTTTGAAATTGAAATACAAATGCAGTTAGTATGATGCGTCGAGCTCGGTGCATGCAAAACAGATGAATGATGCAAACATGCTGTCATACTGTATGCTAATTGAAATATGCCCTAATCTAACCATCATAAGCGGATAAATAAAAGGGAGAAAGACGTGGGGTTGGAAGACATACAATGCACACACGCACACTTATTACAGTTGTGCCCTCGCGCAGAGGGTCCGAATAAATATATAGTCCCAAATAAATAATTACAGTCCCGAATAAATACAAAAATCCTAATTAATTTACAAATTAATCTAGGAAAAATAATAAACTGGCATGCAAGCCAGGGACTGCCTTGACTCTTCTTCAGATGATGGATGATGCATGTCTGGGCTGCCTTGGAAATCCACTGGAATGCCCCAATTAGCCTCTGTTTTGCAATTACTCTTGGAAAGCGCGCCAATCTCTGGAAGGTTGCTAATTCTTGATTTGCTGCAATAGAGAGCAGAAAAGTGGCATAGCAATGTATTTTCACAGATGTATGCATGCCTCGACCCTCGTGCCACCAATCACGTATATCGATGCATGATGGCCGAGGAGTCGATTTGCATTACTCAATATAGAATGAATGCACATGAAAACTCAACTAAAACCTAACTCCATCATGGATAATCCGGAGTGTCGGTGACTAGGAATTGAGACACGTTCCGTCACTCGAAGTACGAAACGTCCCTCGTTTCCCGTGCTCGGGCTAACTCCTATCCCAAGCACGATGCAATATGCATGAAATGCATGAATGCAACTAATATACAACCTAGCATACACAATGCTATGAAGTGGCATACACGATGCACGAGGTAACATGGCATACACAATGCGCTAACATACAACCTAGCATACGCAATGCTATGAAATGAAATGGCATACACAATGCACAATGGACTTATACCAACATGAGTGGGCCTCAGCCACACTCACATAGGAGGCCATGAGATGAAAATGAGACACTCGAAATGCGTGCACACATGCACGCAAACCGAGGACCGACCCTAAGGCACAAATGCCACTCTAACAAGACATGGCAAGGCGTGAAACATGGTATGCAAACATACAAATTTCAGAGGCAGTAAGTGATGCAAAACAGCCCCGAAAGATGGCAAAATGACACCCGATGCATGAAATGAAACCGAAATGCAAAACTAGGCCTATGCATTGGCCTATAGCTATACAAAACATGCACTATTTGCTTATGACATATGAAGACAGATTCAAGGAAGTCCAAAAATAAGCACATTTACAGTTTTAATCAAGGCCAAACAGTAAACACAAATAGGGCAAAACTAGCATGCAAAAATGGCCCTAAATGTGAGATAATGAAGCAAGTCACAGCTGCAGACCTCAAACAGATGAGGGACCTTCAACAATGCTGAAGAGGGGCCCAAAATATGATGTTTTACAGTTTATAACAAACCCCAAAAACCAGCACAGGTATGGCTAAGATCTCATGCAAGAAAAGGGCCAAAAGATGGACAAAGAAGCAAGTAGTGGTTTCTGGCCTCAAACACAAAGGGGCCCTTCAACAATGTTGAAGAAGGGCCAAAAATAATGTATTTTACAGTTGATGGCCGGACCCAAAACAGTATGCATGCAAGCCTAAAATACTACTCAAAATAAGGCCCAAAAGAGAGATATAACACAAAGTATATAAAGGATGCCTCAAACAGTGAAATAACCTTAATGAGACATGAATATGGGGTCAAAATAAGGCTATTTGTAGTTCAGACCACAGCCCAAAAACAGAAGCAAAAGAGGCTAACAAATCATGCAAAAATATGGCCAAAAGAGAGATATAAAGGCAAGTAGCAAATTAAAGCCTCAAACAGCAATGAGCCCTTCAACAATGTTGAATAAGGGCTCAAAATAAGTAACTTTACAGTTTATGACATGCCTCAAAACAGTCTACACGTAGGCCAAAAATACTACACAAGGAATAGGCATACAAGAAGGATAATGAAGCAAGTGCAACAAGGAGGCCTCAAACAGTGTGAGGCCCTTAAACAAACATGAATAATGGCTCAAAATAAGCCTAGTTCCAGTTAGGATCGGAGCCCAAAACAGCAAGCAAGAATGGCTTAGATAGGATGCAAAAATAAGCTTAAAAAGAAGGGAAGTGTTGCTCACCCTTGTAGACCAAACTTCAACACTTCTTGGCTTGAGAAAAGATGCCTCTTTAGCTCTGGAAATCGGCTTCAAGTGGCTGCAATGGAGGTTGGAGGTATGGTGCTAGGTGGTGGTGTAGAGAAGGGTGTTGGACTTGAAGGTTTTGAGCTTGGGAGTATAGAGGAAGAGAGATACAAGGCAAGGGCTTAGGGGGGAATTTTGTAACCCTAAACCAGCAGCTGGAGCTGCTGATATATAGGCCAAAGAGGGGGAAAAAGGGGGGGAAAAAATGGAGGGAAAATGAGTCAAGTTTCCCTCCAAAAGTGCCAAACCCTCGGACATGGGTGAAGTGTAAAAAGAAATACATGGCTAGAATGTACTTGGGGCAAGGATTATGGACAGCCAGCTCAAAAAGGGCAAAAAGGTCATTTCACCAGCTAGGTGGCCGGCCTGCTAGGTTTTCTGGCCGGCTAGCTACTTTCAGGACAAAAAAATGGACTACCGGAAATAAAAGTGGCCGGTGGGTGGTAGGAAGGTCCAATGGTGGCCGTTCAAGTGTCCAAATTGAAGCCCCGGAAGTTATCTTTCCAATGGCACAAACCTTGCATTAAAATTCCTCCTGTGGAAAAAGTTATGCCCTTTTTGGTGAAGCCACGCAGATTTCGGTCCAACCGGAGTGATGCCCTACTTCAATCAACTATATCTTCCCCGTCCGGAATTGGATTTCGGAGATTTTTAAGTGAAAAATGAAGCCCCAGAAGTATTATTTCCAACGGTGGTGGCCTCATAGCTTGATTCCAAGTATGCCAATGAATAGGCCCGATTCGGCGAGGGCTATTCGACTCTTTCTTAACGGTTCATGCCCATTTTCTCCCCCAACTAGATTTCTTCCCTCTTCTCCTCTTTTCTTCAACTTCAAACCCCTAAGCAAGGTGTTTTGAAAGATTTTTTCAAAGATTTCATCTCTCTTTCATTCTTTTCCACTTTGCCCTTGCTCGGTTTACCGAAAAGCGCAACATTTAACAAAATGCGAGCGTCAGAACATCGTAGGAACTTTATTTCAAAAACGTTTTTGAGAGAGAGGGTTTTAAGACTAAAATCTTTTGATCAAGATTGTTTTGGTCCAGAACAGGGGTATGAAGTTGAGATTTGACTCTCTCTCTTTGCCGAAGAAATTGCACCTTTCCCCTGCACACTTTTCTCCACCAAGTAAAGCATCAGTCACATCCAAGTCTTAAAGGTAGTCAAAAATGGGGTGTCTACACACTTGTCCATTGAGGATTAGCGTGTCTAGCATTCATTTAAGTTGCACGTATTTTGTAACGAAGTGATATGTTGTGCAATTCGAAACATGTATGTGAGCTTGTGTAATAAGTTAGGTATTGAGATTGAGAAGAAGTCCTCATGAAATTTTGACGATAAGCGGAGATCAAGATTTGTTTGTTTTTTTTAGCCTAAGTATTGAGACTAAGGATTGAAAGTCATTTGACAATTTGATAATTATAAGGAAATGGGAATGTGTTTTCTTAATAAATGTGGTATTGAGGCTAAGGTTAGGAATGATTATGGAATTTTGATGTTTTGACTAGAATAATGGTGAGTACAAGCATGTTGATTTGTGGAAACATGATAGGTTAAGAGACTTAGATCTTTGCTTGAAGCCATGAAAATTATATGGGTTGCATGTTAAATTAGACTATGAGAATATTTGGGAGATTGAGACATTTGATGATCAATGAAGTATGTGGAACTACAGTGATTGAGATATTTGGTGATCGATAAAGCGTATGGAATTATAGTGATTGAGAGTTAGAAAATTGTTTAATATGAATAAGGTATGTTGATGTGGTGAAAGACATAATGTATGAGCCGTAGAATCTTATACCTTTGTTGAATGACCTTGAAGGTCCGATTTGAATCGCATTCAGGCGGCGTGTCATGAGAAACAAGAAGATCAAAAAAAGAAGTTAAGTGTGGACTCAACAAAAGAATCAAAGAATGTGTTAGGAAGTTTTGTGGTAAGAAAGATCAATGAAAATATATTTAATGAATGCAAGAAGTGTTAATTTCTATGTATGCTCGAACAACTATTGGAAAGTTTAGATTCTTTCATGTGGATAATTGAAACTTGGGCTGAAATGCTAAGATAGGATAATTGAAACTTGATCTGAAATGCTAAGATAATTAGAATAGGGACACTTCGATGTGTTAAGACTGTTATTTCAAGTGCTTAAGCTAATTGCGAGTGAATTGTTTGTGTGATTAGGTCTGGGAGCCATTCGTTTGTCGCAATCATTTCGTTATAAACTGAATTGATCTTTGAGGTTAATATTATTTATTAAGAATTTTTTTGTTACTCGAATGATCTATTTTATTGAAAATGTTGTACTATGGAATTGATTTAATGCCCTCCATATAGATTCTTAGAATGTATGATAAGTAAATGTTGTTAACATGTCGAAGCAAGTTAATTGTGGCTTCCAAACATAAATGACCCTCCTATTTGATTTATCAATAGGGCTTGTAAGTTGTATGGGAATGAATATTTGGACTAATGTGGCTAAGGAATTTGTGAACCAAGATTTGAATTCGACATTAAGGTTATATTAGATACTTAGCCTACTTTGAAGGGTCATGGATTTCAATAACAAAATATGTTGATTCGTTGGAAACAACGTAGTGTAATCATGAATATCATTTGAGATTGAGCTTTGATTATTTGCGAAACATGTGAATTATTTGGAGATATGTGGATAGTAAAACAAGAATATATGAGTGTTATGGACGATGTGTTTTGTGTTTTGATGCTATGAAGTTGACTTTGAGACCTGCCATTACATTACAGAATAATTTTTGGTGACTAAACCAATTTGAGTTAATAACCAATAAATAAATGATAATGAGTTAAGCTCCTGTGATGAGAAAATCAAATTGTCACAGCCCAAATCCGCCCTCAAAGTTTGGATCATGACAGGCCAGTAACCTTAGGTTACCTTCGGCCTCAAAAATAAAATTGAAAATATTCAAATCATATCAGGGCCTAAAACGGAAGCAGATACCAAAAATAATAATAATGTCTGTTGAGCTTGTGCATACATGAAGACTTAAATTAATTTAATCGTTTAAATACACTTCCCATATTTACATACACAAATCCCACAAACTATATAGTAGCCTTTAAACAAAACTAAGCTTGGGAAATTATACTATGTCTCTACACAGAGACACTTCCTATGTGGCTTGACAGAGAGGTGGACTTCGGTACAAACTCTAATGTTGATCCTTTGATGGCTCACCTACATTTACATATAAAATACAAGGGTGAGCTAGCATCCAGTGAGTAATAATAAAGTAAAGAGGTTAATGAATGATGTCTTTAACATTAGGAAAACATATTTCACAATTCTAAAACGTATCTTAAATCATTTTAACACAAACATCGTATCAAAATCCATGCTTTTTTCAAATGGAATACATATCTGAAACCATACAAAACATTTTACGTGGTACGTGGTACGCCCACTTATAAAAAGGGTCAGAATCGCATTTCAAAATAGGACATCCATTCATTCATATAAATTAATATTTCATAAACATGAGTCATATAGCGAAGTAAAAATATTCGTATTCATATCACATTTTCTGAACAACCTCGGGTCCAAACATATCATATCATATCACTGTTCTGAACGACCTTAGGTCCAAACATATGATATCGTATCACTGTATCTTATCATGGAGTAGATGGAACATAGACACGTCTCCACCTCTCCTTGGGCCCAATTCATGTATCTATGGACCCAAGAGGTGACTCGTATGGATTCTAGAGGTGACTCCCACTGTAGTACTTAGTTCCGTACAACACTTTGTTCCATACCAGAAATCAATAGGTCTTAAAGACCGAACAATTCATATCATGTCATAGCATAAATGGAATGGATAAAAGAAACGGCCTTGGGCCCACCATATCATAGTACAAACAATTCACATTTCTTGTTCATAACTCATTTCACATTTCTTGTAAACTTGTGCATTTTGACAAACTACGATATTTATAGAATCATGTCATACATAAATCAAAATAGATAATGAAAAACATATCTTTACTATACTATTATTCATAATGATGGGCTTCTGGTAACAGTTGGGCGATGCCCTCGTCTTGATCTACAAACACAATTACATAACACATTCATCATCTCATATTTGCTTTTGTACTCTCCCTCTATGCATTACATTACTTTTTATGGAATTTCACATGTCTTATACATCCCCAAAGGGTCTAAATGTAGTCAGAAACATGTTTAGAAAGTCAAAAGAAATAGATGAAATTTCCCTTTGATTGTCGCATGTGCGGAAGTCCTCACCATATGTGCGGAAAGTACCGCATGTGTAGGCTCGCACGTGCTTTTATTTTAGAATCTGATGCCGACCCTGTGTTCTGCATGTGTGGGGCTCCTAGCCGCACGTGCGGTTCTGGATATTTTTGCCCAGTCCGAAAATACGTCAAGGTGTAATCTTTCCTACCCAATTGTCAAGCCCAAATTCATACAAAACCAACTCAAAAACATGATAACCCAACAGTATTCAAATGAAATCTCCTCTCAAACACATCAATTTTTGCCTCAAGTTCAAAATCAATATCTCATCTTTCATAATCTTAAAAGTTCCAAAACATAACCCACAAATACACTTGATCCTTGCATAAATCTTGTTGTATGGACGATCTAGAGTTCATTTCATATATTATTCACAAGATTGAACTCCAATCATACAAAATCAAAGGACTCAAGTTCTAATTTCTTAAATTTGGCTCAATTAAATACAGAACACAAAACCCTAACCCAAATGGGTTTCAAATCTTCAAATCTCTTTATGACTTCATGAAATTGATGAATTAATCATAAGGGTTCAAGATAGATTTCCATACCTTAGTTCAAATCCTTACTTTTCCCTTAAATCTCTTCAAGTCCTTTTTCTTCAATTTTGTCTTTAAATTCCATGGATGTCTCTCTCTCTCTCTCTCTCTCTCTCTCTCTTGGTTCTTCTCCAGAACCATCTGCTTCTCAAAATATCTTTCTCTCCTCTCTTCTTTATGTTGAGCCAAGCAAGGCTCATACACATATATACATATATATAAAATATAATATTTAATATAATCAATTTAATTCATTATAAATTAGATTTTTACAAAACTTCTTACTAGGCTCTATAAATCATGCTAATCATAACTATGTGTTCAGTTTCGGTTTATCGTGCCTCTAAGGCTTTCAATTTTCAGTCCAAAGGTCATAATTTCAATAGATTTTCTTATAACAGACAGATACAACTTTAAATCCTTATAATTCCCATCCTTAGACATGCAATTCCACAACAACCACATAATTACACTAATCATGATTAATCACAAGTCCCACATAATTTAATTAACCTAATTTGACTTCCATTAGAGCCCAATTAATGATATTTAAATTATCAGTCTAAATCAGAATTTTTAATCAAACTCCCAAAAGACTCCAAATATCAAATTAAGCTTATTTCTATCATCACTTGTGCTTTCTCACATCAGTAAGGCCCTCAATTTCAGGCCAAACTCAAGGTCTCTGTCAATAAATTACATACTCAAATTGAATACCTCAAAAATAAATTGAATTCACAATAATCTTAATTTCCACTCCTCATAACATAATTAACTCCAATTCAGACCCAATTAATCAAATCTCAATTTTGCAAATCTGAATCGAATATTTAATTGAACCCCCATATGGCCCGATACTCAAAATTAAAATAATTCAACTCAATAATTAGTCTTTCTTGAGCCAATTAGTCTTTTAATTTCTAATTCCAAGTAAATCTTCAATAAAATTGTATACAAATTAGTCTCCATAATTTTCATAATCCCCAAATTAAATCAAAATAGTAGGCAATTAAAATTCACATCTTCGTCATTAATTAAATATAAAGTATTACACGATGGGATTGTTACACAAATGGTAAGGAAGTTACTTGATAATAGAAATGGAATAAGACAAAGTTCGTGAATTATATGCAATACAAGTGGCATAAGTTTGAAGGACCAAACTTTCTAAAGGGGGAGAGAATGTGATAACCCCATCGTGTAATACTTTATATTTAATTAATGACGGAGATTTGAATTTCAATTGCCTACTATTTTGATTGAATTTGGGAATTTTGAAAATTATGGAGACTGATTTGTATACGATTCTATTGAAGATTTATTTTGGAATTAGAAATTGAAAACCTAATTGGCTCAAGAAAGAATAATTGGTGAATTGAATTATTACAATTTTGAGTATCGGACCATATGGGAGTTTAATTAAATATTCGACAGATTTGTAAAATTGAGATTTGATTAATTGGGTTTGAATTGAAGTTAATTATGTTATGAGAAGTGGGAATTAAGATTATTGCAAATTAAATTTATTTATGAGGTATTTAATTTGAGTATGTAATTTATTGACGGAGACCTTGAGTTTGACTTGAAATTGAAGGCCTTACTGATGTGAGAAATCAAAATTGCTGATGGAAATAAACTTAATTTGATATTTGGAGCCTTTCGGGAATTTGATTAAAAAATATGATTCAGACTGATAAATTTAAATATATTTAGTTGTGCTCTAATGGAAGTCAAATTAGGTTAATTAAATTATGTGGGAATTGTGATTAGTCATGATTAGTTTAATTATGTCGTTGTTGTGGAATTACATGTCTAAGGATGTGAATTATAAGGATTTGAAGTTATATCTGTTGATTGTAGAAAAATCTGTTGAAATTACAGCTTTAAATGGAAAATTGAGGACCTTAACAAAACTGATTAAATATTTATTATCAGCACAATTTTTAAAGCTTAGTATGAAGTTTTGTAAAAATCTGATTCAGAATGAATTAAATTGATTTTATTAAATATTATATATATAAGTATATGGGCCTTAGATGAGATAGACTCAACAAGGAAGACATTTTGGGAGAGAAAGGGTTTCGGAGAAGATAATAAGAATCGAAGGAGAGAAAAAAAGAAGGGAAAGAAGGGAGGAGAGAGGTTCAAAGAATTACATCAAAACTCAATTCTTAACAAGTCCAAGGTAAGATTCCAGATTTAATCTCTATGGAAAAGCTCCCTGTTATTCAAGATTAAGAAGAAATTAGGATTAATTTGAGTTAGAAACAAAGTTATGGAGAAGAAAATGGAAAAGAAAGGATAGGACGAAGAACAGGCTAGGTGGATTCATGCTAATTCCATGTAGGTTTTGATATTTTTGATGCATTAGAGGCTTTATCTTCATGCATCTATATGGTTTCTAAGAGTTTTGAAAGCTTGATTCATGCTTTGAAAGGGTGGAAGTGAGAATTTGAAGAGAAAAGAAATAGAACTCATGAATTCCTTAAGAAATCATATGTTTTGATCTATTTTTTATCTTGGAACAAATTATAGTTCGAGATTGATGCCTTAAAAAGGATGATGATTTCATAAAACTTTTCAAGAGTGCTATGAGCCTAAAATCATATTTTGTAACCCTGAAAGAAACGAAAAAAAATAGATAAGAAAAGTGCGAGATTTTCAGACCAAAACAGGTGTTCTGCAACAGCATTTTCTGCACATGCGAAACCCATTACTGCACGTGCAGCACTCCTGTTTCAGCCCAACTTCAAAAAGGCATATCTCCTTCATCTTGACTCTGTTTTAAGCGATTCTTGATCCCAAATTCTTGCCTCGGAAGTCTAGTTTCCAATGGTAGTGATCTCACATCGAAATTATAAGTACACAAATAGATATGCTTAAATTAGTGAAAACTGTTCATTTTCTCTTTAACTATTTCATGCCATTCCTATCTTAACTTAGTTTCCTTTCATTTCTTGCTATTTCCTTAAATCTTAAATATGTAAACATGATATTTGCACTAAAAACATATGAAATTGTTGTAGGATACCTTAGACTTTTCAATATGCACACTGAATACACAATTAAAGAATGAAAAGAAAATTTATGAACGAATAAGGAATGAATGAACTGAATAAATGAAATGTGAATTAAGATATTATAGTTGCATATGTTTTTGTAGGTTTCTCCGTCGAGGTGGCTCAACCGATAAAGCAATGTGAGTAATAGTAACGTAAAGATAAGTTCTTAGTTATCTATTTTGATTTACGAACGACATGATTTTTTGAACATTATTTTGTTCAAAATGAATGCATTTTCCAGAAATGTGATGTGGTTTATGAATGTGGAATGTGGACTGTTTGTAATATGATATGTGGGCCCAAGGATGTTCCGTTTATGCTATGATATGTTAGTCCCAAGGCCATTTCGTTCTATGTGAGAGGTGGAGACATGTCGATGTTCCATCTACTCCACGATAAGATATGATTGGACTTGAGATCGTTCTGAACAGCTGTTGACATGTGATTGGGCCTGAGATAGTTCCGTACTATGTGTGGGCCCGAGGCCGTTCTATGGACCCGAGGTCGTTCTGTAAATGTGAAGTGAATATGGGTTTTTGGAAACCATTGTATGACTCATGTTTAAAAAAAAAAAATGCTATATTTTATGAATGAATGAATGTCCCTTTTTGAAATGCATTTGTGACCCTTTGTATATAGATGTACCAAGTAACACGTAAAATGTTTTGTAATGAATTCAGATATATGTTTCATTTAAGAAAGCATGGATTTTGATACCATAAATGTTTGCTCTAAAAATGATTTAAGATATGTTTCGGAATTGTAAGACATGTTTTCCTAATGTTAAGGACATCATTCATTAACCTCTTTACTTTCTTATTACTCATTGGGCTCTAGCTCATCGTTATATATATATATATGTGTGTGTGTAGGTGAGCAATCGAAGGATCAGCATTAGAGTTTATCCCAGAGTCCGCTTCTCTGCCAAGCCACCCATGAAGTGCCTCTGTGTAGAGGCATACTCTTATTTTGCCAAGCCTAGTTTTGTTTCAAGTCTTTCATATAGTGTATGAGATATGTATAAGCTCTATCATTGTATATGTAAATATTGAAAGTGTAGTTCAATGGTTTAATTATTTCAGGTCATCATGTATGCACAGCTCAATAGATATTTAATATTTTTGTTCTACTTCCGCTTAAGGCCCCATTATTGAATAATTTTTTTTTGAAATTTTGTCATTGAGGCCTAAGTACAGGCCGGTCATGGCCTAAACCTTTAGGGGCAGGCTTGGGTCATTATAGAGTGGTATTAGAGCACGCGTTAAGATCTCACACACTTGTCCATTGACCATTAGCATGTTTAGAATACATTTAAGTTGTACGTATTTTGTAATGAAGTGACATGTGCAATTCAAAAGATGTATGTGAGCTTGTGTAATAAGTTAGGCATTGAGATTGAGAAGAAGTCCTCATGAAATTTTGATGATAAGCGGAGATCAAGATTTGTTTGTTTTTTTAGCCTAAGTATTGAGACTAAGGATTGAAAGTCATTTGACAATTTGATAATTATAAGGAAATGAGAATGTGTTTGCTTAATAAATGTTGTATTGAGGCTAAGGTTAGGAATGATTATGGAATTTTGGGGTTTTGACTAGAATAATGGTGAGTACAAGCATGTTGATTTGTGGAAACATGATAGGATAAGAGACTTAGATCTTCACTTGAAGCAATGAAAATTATATGGGTTGCATGTTAAATTAGACTATGAGAATATTTGGGAGATTGAGACATTTGATGATCAATGAAGTATGTGGAACTATAGTGATTGAGATATTTGGTGATCGATAAAGCATGTGGAATTATAGTGATTGAGAGTTAGAACATTGTTTAATATGAATAAGGTATGTTGATATGGTGAAAGACATAACGTATGAGCCGTAGAATCTTATACCTTTGTTGAATGACCTTGAAAGTCCGATTGGAATCGCGTTCAGCTGGGGTGTCATGAGAAACAAGAAGATCAAAAGAAGAAGTTAAGTATGGACTCAACAAAAGAATCAAAGAATGTGTTGGGAAGTTTCGTGGTAAGAAAGATCAATGAAAATATATTTAATTAATGCAAGAAGTGTTAATTTCTATGTATGCTCGAACGACTATTGGAAAGTTTAGAATTCTTTTGTGTGGATAATTAAAACTTAAGCTGAAATGCTAAGATAGGATAATTGAAACTTGATCTGAAATGCTAAGATAATTAGAATAGGGACACTTCGATATGTTAAGACCATTATTTCAAGTGCATAAGCTAATTGCAAGCAAATTGTTTGTATGATTTGATTGGGAGCCATTCGTTTGTCGAAATCATTTCGTTATAAACTGAATTGATCTTTGAGGCTAATATTATGTATTAAGAATTTCTTTGTTACCTGAAGGATCTATTTTAATGGAAGTGTTATACTATGGATCTGATTTAATGCCCTCCGTATAGATTCTTAGAATGTATGATAAGTAAATGTTGTTAACATGCTGAAAGAAGTTATTGTGGCTTCCGAATGTAAATGACCCTCCTATTTGATTTATAAATAAGGCATGTAAGTTGTATGGGAACGAATATTTGGACTAATGTGGCTATGGAATTTGTGAACCAAGATTTGAATTTGATATTAAGGTTATATTAGATACTTAGCCTATTTTGAAGGCTCATGGATGTCAGTAACAGAATATTTTGATTCATTGGAAACAAGGGAGTGTAATCATGAATATCATTTGAGATTGAGCTTTGATAATTTGGGGAACATGTGAATTATTTGGAGATATGTGGATAGTAAAACAAGGATATATGAGTGTTATGGACGATGTGTTTTGTGTTTTGATGCTATGAAGTTGACTTTGAGACCCATCATTGCATTGCAGAATAATTTTTGGTGACTAAACCATTTTGGGTTAATAACCAATAAATAAATGATAATGAGTTAAACTCCTATGAATCGAAAAGCAAATAGTAAAGAAGTTACTTGAGAACATAAATGGAATGAGACAAAGTTGGTGAATTATTTGCAATACAAATGGCTCAAGTTTTATGGACAAACTTTCTAAAGCGAGAGAGAGTGTGATAACCCCACTGTGTAATACTTTATATTTAATTAATGATGGAAATTTGAATTTGAATTTTCTACTATTCTAAATTAATTCGAGAATTATGAAAATTATAGAGACTGATTTGTATATGATTCTATTGAAGATTTATTTTGGAATTAGAAATTAAAAGCCTAATTGGCTCAAGAAAGAACAATTAGTGAGTTGAATTATTTTAATTTCGAGTGCCAGACCGTATGGGAGCTCAATTAAATATTTGATTCAAATTTGTAAAATTGAGATTTGATTAATTAGGTCCGAATTGGATTTAATTATGTTATGTATCACGCCCCGAATTTTAATTACTTGAAAACATTACCAAAGCCTGTAAATTTAGGTCCATATTTTTTTTATACATATACAAATATCTATTACACTTGAGTAATAGGAATACAATGGTACAAGTTCTTTCTCTCTCAATGAAAATTACAATGTCAACAATACACGCCAATCTCCTACTGTGAAGCTATAAATGAATAAAATACAATTACAGGATGCATCACATCTACAGTGAAATTACATATAAAAGACACATGGACTTCTCAACTCTTCAATCAAAGAATCCAAACTTTCTTCCTGTAAAAAGGTAAAACAACAACAGAGTGAGTACTAATGCCCCGTAGGAATCTCATAGTTCTCAATCAATAACTAGCACACAAATAGAAAAGATCATGCATGCGGGGTGATACCATATAGTAGAGTGCCGTTTTATAACTTCAAAATATCATAAGTAGAGTACCTTTTCTCAAAAACTATTTGAACACTTTTAAGAAAATCCTTCAGCCACTAAAATTCGTCCATTAACTTTAGAAAACCATAGATTCTTGTGAAACCAACATGTTTAAGAAACAACATCATTTAAAAATTATTAACGAATTCCCAAAATATTTCTCATTTCATTTCCATTTTTTTCCCTTATACTATTTCCAATCACTATAACTCCATAATGTCAAGATCCAATTTCCTTTATGTTCAAAAAGACAATCCTCATACACTCAACTCCAACTTGCCCAACAATTACCTCACATTAACGTTTGCATTACCAAATAGAATACAAGCAAGACACAAGAATATCAATCCCTTTTTAATTCAATTCCTCTATTATTTACAAAACAAAACTCATAATCTTCCATTTTAATCACAAGCAATCCATTGAGTGTATCAACACCAATCCATAATCCAATTACCATTTCATTTTCCATTCTTTCAATTAATCTCATATCAAATACCGGATCCAATCACAAGTCATCTCCATGACTCGCAGGCTTTACCGGTCACAAGCTGGAAGGAATGCCGAACCTCACGCTTTACCGGTCACAAGCCGGAAGGAACGCGGAACCTCACGCTTTACCGGTCACCATCCGGAAGGAACGCGGAACCTCAACATACCACACGCTTTACCGGGTGCTACTCCGGAAGGAAGGCGGAACCTATCTCAAGTGCCACGCTTTGCCGGCTCAAATACGGCAAGAAACGGGCCCCAAGATATCATCACAATCCATCATTACAATTACTGGACAATGCCAACACATCTTCCATTATTTCCGTAACACATTAATTCAATATACATCCACCATTTATTAAAATTACATTCACATAACAAGTACAAATATGTTCCATGACCTTCTTCATTATCCATTAAATCATTCATTGTTTTGTCACACAAAAATATAACAACACATCCATAGAGGCAAAGATTCATCTTTAAAGTGTTCATAATTCTTGGGTTCAAACTATTTCTTTACTTTTCCATATTATCATCAAGTCTTCAAATTCAATTTTTTTAAACACATTGATTATCAATTACTACCCACGGTTATCAATTAAATCTCCAACATTTAATTTTCTTTGATACAACTCTTTCATATAACATCGTCATATTTCACAATCTCCCATTTATCATTATTCATACTCATCTTAACCCAACATAGACTTAATTTCATAAATTTAATGTTGATTGAAGTATCATCCTCATTTTTCAAAATAAAACTTCATAACTAGAGTTAAATATAAAGTTGGGCTTTTAGTTTTGAGGTATACAATCACTTTCTAATTATACAATAAAATTCTTAAATCTTCAATTCATCATCTTATCACAAATTCTGTATCATCTTTCAATTTCCCCCCGGGTACCAACACAACACCACCCAACCCAACTCATCCCAAACTCAACATGACCCAACACAACACAACTCAAACTCAACACACCCAACACAACTCAACTCAACACAATTCAACATGATTCAAACACAATTCATCATAATCCAACACAATTCGGTTCAACATTATTCAACACAACTCAACATAATCAACCTTATTCAACATAGTCAACACAATTCAACATAGTTCAAGGTGAACTCTTAAACCTTTATTTCATCCTTTCACCCCAAGGCTCATGTCATCCATAATCATTTCCCCAATCTTCATTTCACATTATAGCATAATTTACAACATCCATAACAAAGGTTCAATCGCTAATTTTTAACATAATTTTCAAACACCTCCAAAATCCAATTAAACTTGTATATATATAATTTAACCTACCAATTTCATGATTCTACTTTCAATTTGGGTAAAATCATTGTTTATCGTCATGAATCAACTTAGGGTTTTCAAGAAAATCAAGAATTTCAAGAAAAATTCAAACTTCTTAAACCACTACTCTTTATTCCAATCTTCCCATTGATTAAACACCTAAGGTTCATAATCCACCTTATTAACTCAACAATTGAACCCCCAACACTTCAAACCCTAAACCCCAAAATCATGATGTACACTATATGCTCAAAAATGTGAGTTTTATATGTATATACTCAAAATACCATAAATCTATCTATTTATGGAAGTATTGAAGGAGAACTAGGACCCCTACCTCAAGAATCAAGCAAGAAAAGAAAGCTTTGAGAAGAATCCTTCACCAATCCAAATTCTATTCGGTTGAAAATGTTGATCTTCAAGCCTTTTTCATTTCTTTGTAAGAGATCTTAGCCAATCCTTAGGCAAATGGAAGGTATTTGAGGTCAAAACCCTAGGGTTTTCAGACCTAGGGTGAGAGGGATGAAGAAGGAAAAAGAAAATGCAAAGAATGAGTTAAAAATCACGTTTTTAAGCTACTAAATTCGCACAGTCCGCTCGAGCGCCGCTTTTCCCGCACGAGCGGACCTGCTTCCAGCACATATATGAAAACTTCAAATGAGTACAACTCTCTCATCGGGACTCCGTTCTTAGTCGTTCTTGTGTCCAAATCGAAGCCCCAGAAATAAGCTTTCTAACGGTTCTAGCCTCACATCCAAATACATAGTGTGAAAAATAAAAGGGCAAAAGAGTGACAGGCACCACTATACATCAATCCAATGTGAATTTAAAATTCGAGTCATCATATTATGTGGAGTGGGAATGTCACAACCCAAACCCGCCCCTAAAAGTTTGGCCCATGACCGGCCTGTACATAGGCCTCAAAACAGAATTTAGAATAATATATAATTACATAAGGGGCCATAAGCGGAAGCGATATCAATATAAGACAACATCCATTGAGCTTTGTGCATACCTGATGGTTTAATTAGATTTAAGCATTAAATACATTTCCAAATAAACATATATAATCACAGAATTTATATAGATCTAACGCACCCTTACAGAAGATTTACTAATTTATATGACTCCCAACAATAAATTAAGGCCTCCACGGGGAGACATACCCCAGGTGTCTTGGCAGACAGGCGAACCTTGGTACAACTGTAGTGTCAATCCCCGATGACTCACCTACAGAAATATACATAAAACAGAATGAGCAAAGCTCAGTGGATAATAGCACTCAAACAATTTAATGATTAAACTTGAGTTATATTATTTATAATGTATATAAGTGCAAAGGTCATATAATTACTCTTGTCTTGTAAACATTTTCAGAACGGCCTTGGCCCCAGTCTTTAAACAGAATGACTTTAAGCTCTTGAACAGAGTGGCATTAAGCCCTTAAACAGAATGGCATTAAGCCCTTAAACAGACTGGCATTAAGCCCTTGTTCATGCATGTATGAACTCAAGAGGTGTCTCGCACGGATTCTAGAGGTGACTCACACTCTAGCACTTCTGTACAGCACTTTGTTTCATACAAGAAATATAGAATGGCCTCTGGCCTAACAAATTATACAGAATGGCCATGGGCCCAGATTGGCTTTAAGCCCAGTTCACATGTGTATGGACTCAAGAGGTGTCTCGCACGGATTCTATTGCAGCACTTAGTTCCGTACAACACTTTGTTCCATACCAGAAATCAATTATATCATGTCATAGCATAAATGAAATGGATAAACAGAACAAAATAATCCCAGACTCATAGGAATACCATTCACAATAGTGCACATAAATTTTGCCCATGGTTTATCACAAGTTGACATAGTTGTCATACATATAACAAATCATTAACAATAACTATTAGCATATAAAGCAACCCATAATTCTATCCGATTAGCCATTTCGATGATTCATTGTAAGATATTCAAAGCATCATGTTCTTAGTAGGTGGGGCTTATATTCACAATTTCTTCCTGTCGACAATTTGTACACTATTAATTCATGCAGAGACATAGGCAATCTACAGTTTCTAATCATTTATAACAGTTAACGTAATTAACTTGCGAAGAACAGAGCGTTAATAATAAGAATTATTAACGGTAGGTAAATGTACAACTACAGTACTATTACTCGCAGTGGTAGGTCTCTGATAGCGGTGGAACGATGTCCTCGTGTCGACCTATAAGTACAGTGCACAACACATAATATGAGATTATACTCGATCCTTTACTTATTCTCTTTGATCATTCAATCAATTAGCCATGGTGGTACCAAGCTCATTATTCCTTAATAAGTTATACTCCATGTCTTAGAAAACAGGAGAAATCAATGGGAAATGGTTTAGGTGAAGAAATGGTATAAAATTGGTTGACAAAAAGTGAATAGTCGTCACTAATTTGGGCATAACTATTTCTATATTTAGAATTTTAGAGTGACACGACTGCCATTGGAAACTAGACTTCCGGGGCTTGATTGTAGGCTCAAGAATCACTCAAAACGGAGTCCCGTGGAAAAAGATATGCTTATTCAAATGTGGCTGAATAGAGTTGTCTCCCGCACGTGCGGGAAACAGAGCCGCACATGCGGCACTGGGTAGTTTGCAGTCCGAAAATGGATGAAAAATTGGAACTTCTCATTTTCAAAATCAAACCTTAATTCATGTAAATCAAAGCCCAAAACCCTTTAATACATGACCAATTTCACATTATCAATCTCCATCAAACATCGTAACTCAAAATATGATTCAATTCCCAAGCACAAGAACATAAGAGCATAATATAGCCATAGTTGGGGTTCAAAGTTCGCATCTTCCATATCAATCCTTGATTTCATGTAATTGATGCTTTAAATACAAGGATTCAAGATAGATGGTCATACCTTAGCTCAATCTTTGTTTTTCTTTTTGTTCTCTTCAATTTCCCTAAGCTTCCATGGTTGATCTTCTTTCTTTTTCTTCAATTTCTTCAAACCCCCATGGATTTGAGAAGCTTGCCTCTCTTTCTCTCTTCTTCTCCTTGAGTTCTCTCTTTCTCACGTGTCTTCCTCTCTCTTTCTACCTTAGATATTGTTAAGTCAAATATCTTGAGTTCCCCAACTCACATAACATGTCTCCATATATATAAATATGTACACACTTAAGCTTTCCACAATAAGGAGGCCAAACATGCCCTTACGAATCGCACAAAATCAAATTTCAATTATACTTCCCAGATGACTCTAAAAATTATGCTGATCATAAATATGCCCTCTGTTCTGGTTTCTGAAGCCTCTACGGCCTTCAATTTTGTAGTACAAAATTAACCACCCAAACATGCATTAACGAATCAAACAAATTAGAATTCTAATTAATTTTCCCAAATAGTTCTAAAAATTCCTATTAACATACCCGAGTACTCAATTTTGATTTCTGAACCCGTAAAGATCGTCAATTCCAATTTTAAAGTCATAACTCAACAGATAGTTCTTCAATTCCAATAGATATAATTAAATTAAAAGACATTATCCCCTAGTTAAATAAGGATGACTTCTTATACGCATTTTGTGGTCGTTACATTCTCCCCACCTTAAGAAGTTTGGTCCTCCAAACTTGTTTCACCTTGTCACAAGTCTAGTTCCGTCTTGGACATATAACATTTCTCAATGATTTTGCCATTCACAATGCTATACAGTCAATTTCAATGGAGTTTGCTCCCAAAATCACAAGTAATTCATCTTTACTGACTAATTGGTAACCCAATTGATAATAATACTTAATAGCATCAAAGCATCGTCTCATTATTCACAACCCTTGTACGTTTCAATTTATTACTTCGAAAGTCATACCTTCCAAATACTATAACAATTTAAGGGTATTCAAAAATGGATTCACTTCAAGTGTTCGATTACATGTGAATCATAAGCTATCAAACATAATTCAAAACTCTTTAGGTTTACAAACAACCCTAATTATCATAATTTCTCAAAGGTTAAGGAAACATTTACTACATAATCATGTTTCAAAGGCATATGCTTCTTGCAACAATTAAACCCAGAATAACAAATAAGTTCTAAATCAACGACTTCGTGGCTCTTTGCTTACTATCAAAATTAGACTCATCAGTTCAAATCAGATTTTTAACAGACTCCAAATAACAACTCAAAACCCAAATCAAGGAATTACATGTTCAGAGTAAATTATTAGTAAAATCAAATACAGATCAAACCTTAATGGTCACAATTCCCAAATTACAGTAAGGTATAATCATTTAAAAGCCATGTTTGCTTGGAAGATCTTAAAGTCAACATCATGACATCAAGCACTTAATACATTTACCATAAAGCTGTTATATTCTTGTTCCAGCAACGTCAAAGTAGGCTGAACATCATGCCTAATCCAATCCTTATTGTTCCATATTTAGTAAAACATTCTAATCATGGACAAAAATATTTTCCAAAAATATGTAATACATAAAATTCATCGAACCTTTCATAATTACACACAATCCGTTGTTCAGAGACATTATTCAGAAACTTATCAGACCTTTCAAAGATTATTAGATGATGGGATAATTACCAATAGCATTGAACTTATTTAAACTTTGACAGAACAATCTCTGATCCAACTTATAACAGATAGAACTGAATGACTTCAAGTTCAACATAGAGCATTCATCAAGTATGCCACAATAAATTATCATATGGAAAATTCATTCATGCATAGCAAAATATCTCTTTCAGAAAACTTGTCACATCCTGAACATTCGAAGTTTCGTAGCATATCTAGTCATTTTGGGGAAATTATTCGGAAAGCTTATCATATCATAAACATGTCGAAAGTTCATAGCATTTTTATCATTTCAGAAAATACTTATCATATAAAACATTTCGTAAGCAAAATATAGATTTCATTAAACATCGTATAGCATAGCCATTTTCAAAATCATTGATACAAAAGTATCTTTTACAAAGACATTACTCACTTAGGTCCATGGTCAACTCACACAAGGTCACACTTTATTCATCTACGTTGGAGGTACCAAAGTTAATTAATGGTATGACATCTCTAAATAACACGGATCACATAAGTTTCATTCCAATGATCACTCATTTGTAGATCACATTAAAGAAACAATCCTTGAATTAATTCTCATACAAAACAACAACGATGAGTTTATGATAACAATATGTTAGGTTCAGAATGAAAATGCATCAGAACAAAATTATGTCTTCCAGGCAAATGGCAGTCCATAAAAGAAACACAATTTTCCATTTATTTACATTCATTTACAAGAATATATGTTCGAACTGAAAGGAGGAACAAAACTTCACTTACCATCCCATAGAAAGATTCACAACAAGACCTTCTTTTCACCAATGATCCACTTCAATAACCCAAGTAATTTGATTAACAAACATATCATCTCGCTACGTCAATAATGCCCATTCGTATTCTTACACGTGGTAAGACAACATAAGTATCACCTCATTCTTACTACCTTTCCCTCAAGCCACTGCATACAAATTAGCTTAATACATAAGATCATACCAAGTCATTTAACTCCATGGTTCAAGATTTCAGATAATATTTTCCTTCGTCAGCATACATATCTCAATTCCCTTAACATACACTCTATCTCTACAATGAACGTACTCAACACCGCCCATATTCTAGTCAAAATTTCAATTTCCCTGCATCACTAAACTTCCATAAAATTCCACCGAATACTACGTGATCACAGATCATAATACTTGTATTTATTAACATTCCATTTCATCCCCACTCCTAGAGTCATAAGATGCAGACTGTTAACATATCGCATATCATTCAAGTTTCGCATACCTAGTCATAACACACACAAGCATACAAAGATGTGAGTGGGGCAATTCCTTTATCTCTACTTCTTATATCAAACCATTCTCAAGTCCCATACTCGTTATTAATCATTATATTTCTCAATTGCCACACACTTCATTGATTCACAACAACCTCAGTTTTCCCAAAATTCCTCCTGGTCTAATTTCACATATAACACAGATAGAAGCTAAGTTTAATCTCTTTTTCACATTACGTTTCCACAAACATGCTTATACTTATCAATTTGAATAGCCGAAGAACACCGATATTCCACATCTTTCAAAACTTTAGCATTATGTAAGCCATTCTAACTTCATAACAATTATCCAATTTTCCTTAGTCACAAATCTCAATCTATGAAACAAAACATATGAATCTTCTTTTATTACCCCAAGGTCTATGAGAATTCTCATTCTTAATCTCAATACTCAACGTATTGTACAAGCTCCCATACATCTTTTAAAGTGCAAATCATATCCTTTTGTTACTAGATACGGGCGATTTAAATGCATTCTAGACACTCTAATGCTCAATGGACACGTGTGAGATCTTCACTCGTGCTATGATACCACCTGTCACAACCCAAACCCGCCCCGAAAAGTTTGGTCCATGACCAGCCCATACATAGGCCTCAAAACATAATTTAGAATAATATATAATTACATACGGGGCCTTAAGCGGAAGCGATATCAATATAAGACAACATCTATTGAGCTTGTGCATACCTGATGGTTTAATTAGATTTAAGCATTAAATACATTTCCAAATAAACATATACAATCACAAAATTTATATAGATCTCACGCACCCTTACAGAAGATTTACTAATTTATATGACTCCCAACAATAAATTAAGGCCTCCACGGGGAGACATACCCCAGGTGTCTTGGCAGACAAGCGAACCTTGGTACAACTCTAGTGTCAATCCCCGATGACTCACCTACAAAAATATATATAAAACAGAATGAGCAAAGCTCAGTGGATAATAGCACTCAAACAATTTAATGATTAAACTTGAGTTGTAATATTTATAATGTATATAAGTGCAAAGGTCATATAATTACTCTTGTCTTGTAAACATTTTCAGAACGGCCTTGGCCCCAGCCTTTAAACAGAATGGTTTTAAGCCCTTGAACAGAGTGGCATTAAGCCCTTAAATAGAATGACATTAAGCCCTTAAACAGAGTGGCATTCAGCCCTTAAACAGAATGGCATTAAGCCCTTGTTCATGCATGTATGAACTCAAGAGGTGTCTCGCACGGATTCTAGAGGTGACTCACACTGTAGCACTTAGTTCCGTACAACACTTTGTTTCATACAAGAAATACAGAATGGCCTCTGGCCTAACAAATTATACAGAATGGCCATGGGCCCAGATTGGCTTTAAGCCTAGTTCACATGTGTATGGACTCAAGTGGTGTCTCGCACGGATTCTAGAGGTGACTCGCATTGCAGCACTTAGTTCCGTACAACACTTTGTTCCATACTAGAAATCAATTATATCATGTCATAGCATAAACGAAATGGATAAACAGAACAAAATAATCCCATACTCATAGGAATACTGTTCACAATAGTGCACATAAATTTTGCCCATGGTTTATCACAAGTTGACATAGTTGTCTTACATATAACAAATCATTAAAAATAACTATTAACATATAAAGAAACCCATAATTCTATCCGATTAGCCATTTCGATGATTCATTGTAAGTTATTCAAAACATCATGTTCTTAGTAGGTGGGGCTTATATTCACAATTTCTTCCTGTCGACAATTTGTACACTATTAATTCATGCAGAGACATAGGCAATCTACAGTTTCTAATCATTTATAACAGTTAACGTAATTAACTTGCGAAGAACAGAGCGTTAATAATTAAGAATTATTAACGGTAGGTAAATGTACAACTACAGTACTATTACTCGCAGTGGTAGGTCTCTGATAGCGGTGGAACGATGTCCTCGTGTCGACCTATAAGTACAGTGCACAACACATAATATGAGATTATACTCGATCCTTTACTTATTCTCTTTGATCATTCAATCAATTAGCCATGGTGGTACCAAGCTCATTATTCCTTAATAAGTTATACTCCATGTCTTAGAAAATAGGAGAAATCAATGGGAAATGGTTTAGGTGAAGAAATGGTATAAAATTGGTTGACAAAAAGTGAATAGTTGTCACTAATTTGGGCATAACTATTTCTATATTTAGAATTTTGGAGTGACACCACTGCCATTGGAAACTAGACTTCCGGGGCTTGATTTTAGGCTCAAGAATCACTCAAAACGGAGTCCTGTGGAAAAAGATATGCTTATTCAAATGTGGCTGAACAGAGCCGCACGTGCGGGAAACAGAGCCGCACGTGCGGCCCTGGGTAGTTTGCAGTCCGAAAATGGCTGAAAAATTGGAACTTCTCATTTTCAAAATCAAACCTTAATTCCATGTAAATCAAAGCCCAAAAGCCTTTAATACATGACCAATTTCGCATTATCAATCTCCATCAAACATCATAACTCAAAATATGATTCAATTCCCAAGCACAAGAACATAAGAGCATAATATAGCCATAGTTGGGGTTCAAAGTTTGCATCTTCCATATCAATCCTTGATTTCATGTAATTGATGCTTTAAACACAAGGATTCAAGATAGATGGTCATACCTTAGCTCAATCTTTGTTTTTCTTTTTGTTCTCTTCAATTTCCCTAAGCTTCCATGGCTGATCTTCTTTCTTTTTCTTCAATTTCTTCAAACCCCCATGGATTTGAGAAGCTTGCCTCTCTTTCTCTCTTCTTCTCCTTGAGTTCTCTCTTTCTCACGTGTCTTCCTCTCTCTTTCTACCTTAGATATTTTTAAGTCAAATATCTTGAGTTCCCCAACTCACATAACATGTCTCCATATATATAAATATATACACACTTAAGCTTTCCACAATAAGGAGGCCAAACATGCCCTTACGAATCGCACAAAATCAAATTTCAATTAAACTTCCCAGATGACTCTAAAAATTATGCTGATCATAAATATGCCCTCTGTTTCGGTTTCTGAAGCCTCTACGGCCTTCAATTTTGTAGTACAAAATTAACCACCCAAACATGCATTAACGAATCAGACAAATTAGAATTCCAATTAATTTTCCCAAATAGTTCTAAAAATTCCCATTAACATATCCGAGTACTCAATTTTGATTTCTGAACCCGTAGAGGTCGTCAATTCCAATTTTAAAGTCATAACTCAACAGATAGTTCTTCAATTCCAATAGATATAATTAAATTAAAATACATTATCCCCTAGTTAAATAAGGATGACTACTTATACGCATTTTGGGGTCGTTACAGGGAATTAAGATTTTTGCGAATTAATTTATCTATGAGGTATTCAATTTGAGTATGTAATTTATTGACGAAGAGCTTGAGTTTGACCTAAAATTGAAGGCCTTACTGATGTGAGAAATCAAAACTGATGATGGAAATAAACTTAATTTGATATTTGGAGCCTTTCGGGAGTTTGATTAAAAAATCTAATTCAGACTGATAAATTTAAATATATGTAATTGGGTTCTAATGGAAGTCAAATTAGGTTAATTAAATTATATGGGAGTTGTGATTAGTCATGATCAGTTAATTATGTCATTGTTGTGGAATTGCATGTCTGAGGATGTGAATTATAAGGATTTGAAGTTATATTTATTGATTGGAGAAAAATCTATTGAAATTACAGCTTTAAATGGAAAACTGAGAACCTTAGAGATGCCAGAAAACAAAACCGATTAAATAATTATGATCAACATCATTTATAGAGCCTAGTATGAAGTTTTGTAAAAATCTGATTCAGAATGAATTAAATTGATTTTTATTAAATATTATATTTATAAGTATATGGGCCTTAGTTGAGATAGACTCAACAAAGAAGATATTTTGGGAGAGAAAGGGTTCTAGAGAAGACAAGAAGATCTGAAGAAGAGAAAGAAACAAGAGAAAGAAGGGAGGGGAGAGGTTCAAAGAATTGCATCAAAACTCAATTCTTAACAAGTCCAAGGTAAGATTCCTAACTTAATCTATGTGGAAAAGCTTCCTATCATTCAAGATTAAGAAAAATTAGGATTAATTTGAGTTAGAAACAAAGTTATGGACAAGAAAATGAAAAAAAAAGGGTAAGATGAAGAACAAGCTTAGTGCCCAAGATTCATGCTAATTCCATCTAGGTTTTGATATTTTTGATGCATTAGAGGCTTTATCTTCTTGTATCTATATGATTTCTAAGAGTTTTGAAAGCTTGATTCGTGCTTTGAAAGGGTGGAAGTGAGAATTTGAAGATAAAAGAAATAGAACTCATGAATTCCTTAAGACAATCATATGTTTTGATCTTTATATCTTGGAACTAATTATAGTTTGAGATTGATGCCTTGAAAAGGATGATGATTTCATAAAAATTTTCAACAGTTCTATGAGCCTAAAATCATATTTTGGAACCATGAAAGAAAGGGGGGGGGGGGGGGGAGGGGAGATAAGAAAAGAGCGAGATTTTTGGACCAAAACAGGTGTTCTAGAACAACATTTTCTGCACGTGCGGCACCCCTGTTTTAACCCAACTTGAAAAAGGGATATCTCTTTCATCCATACTCCGTTTTAAGCAATCCTTAAGCCTAAATTCTAGCTCAGGAAGTCTAGTTTCCAATGGTGGTGGTCTCACGTCCAAATTATAAGTACACAAATAGATATGCTCAAATTAGTGAAGACTGTCCATTTTCCCTTTAACTGTTTCATGCTATTCCTAGCCTAACTCAGTTTCCTTTCGCTTGTTGCTATTTCCGTAAATCTTAAATATGTAAACATGATATTTTCAATAAAAACATATGAAATTGTTGTAGGATTCCTAAGACTTTTCGATATGCACACTGAATACACAATTAGAGAATGAATAGAAAATTTATGAACGAATAAGAAACGAATGAACTGAATAGATGAAATGTGAATTAAGCTATTGTACTTGCATATGTTTTTGTAGGTTTCTCCGTCGAGGTGGCTCAACCGATAAAGCACTGTGAGTAATAGTAAAGTAAAGATATGTTCTTTGTCATGCCCCAATTTTAATTACTCGGAAACATTACCAAAAACCTATAAATTAGGTCATTTTTTTTATTAATTAAAAATTTCCATTACCCTTGAGTAATAGAAAAATAATAGTACTTGTTATCTCTCATGATGAATACAAAAATAATAAGAATACTTGCCAAGCTCTTGTTATGGAGTACAAATAAATATTTACAAACATCAATGTACAATGAGATTACACACAAGATATACATGAACTTCCTAATCCTTCAACCAATCAATCTGAAATTCTCTTCCTGTAAATGAAAATGAAACAACAAGGGGTGAACACAATTGCCCAGCAGGAATCTCATAGTTCTAAAACAATAACCATCCTATAGATAGAAATGATCATGCACGCAGGGTGACACCATATAGTAGGTGACATTTTGTAATTTCAAAATATCATATGTATCATATCTTTTTCTCAAAATTTATTTAAACATTTAAAGAAAACCTTTAACCATCAAAACTATCCCTTTTTATTAGAAAACCATAAATCTTTTTTGAAAATGAATATGTTTAAGGAACAACATCATTTTATATTTATTAACCCATTCCAAAATATTCCTTATTAAATTTTCATCTTAACATTCCTCTTTTTATTCCCATCCTCCCCTTTTACTAATTAAATTTATTAAAACTCCATAACCTCAAGTTGATGTTCCCCTAATACTCAAAATAGCACTCACACACCCCATTCCTACTAGTCTATTCATATTTGTCGTAACTCCTTAATGTAGAAATCCAAATTGCTTTTATATTCAATAACAATTACATCACATCTACATTTGCATTATCAATTAAAATCCAACATATCACAACTACATCACATCCATATTTGCATTATCAATTAGAGTTCAAACATAACACAAGAATAACAAACCCTTTTTAACAAAATGCCTCAATTATTTACAAAACAAAACTCATAATTTTCCCTTATAGTCACAAGCAATCTAGTGAGTCCATCATCACCAGCCACTAATCCAATTACCATTTCATTTTCCATTCTTGCAAATAATGTCATATCAAACACCGGATCCATTAACAAGTCATCTCCATAAGTCACATGCTTTACCGGTCACAAGTTGGAAGGAAGGTGGAACCTCACGCTTTACCGGTCACAAGCCGGAAGGAATGCGGACCCTCACGCTTTACCAGTCACAAGCCAGAAGGAATGCGGAACCTCTACATATCCAACATACCACACGCTTTGCCGGCTCAAAATACGGCGGGAAACGGACTCCAAAACAACGTTACATTTCATAAATTTTATCAAATCATCCGTCATTGTGATTAGTGGGCAAAGCCAACACATCATCCATTATTCCCATAACACATTAGTTCAAAATGCATCCACCATAAGTTAAAATTCCACTTACATAACAAGTACACATTATGTTCCACCACCTTTTTCTATTACCCACCAAGTCATTCACGTGTTCATAATTCTTGGGTTCAAACTATTTCTTTACTCTTCCATATTATTATCAAGTCTTCCAAATCAATTTTCACAACATATCGATTATCAATTACTATGTGAGGCTATAAATTAAATCTCTAGCATTAATTTCTTTGATACAACTCCTTCACTTAACACCGTCATATTTCACAATCTCCCATTTATTGTTACTCACACTCATTTTAACCCAACCTTGACTTAACACAATTTAACATAACTCAATGCAATTCAACATAATACAATAAGATTCTTAAATATTCACTTCATCGTTTTATCACAATTCTCATATCATCCTTACTATTAGTAATTTCTTTTCCCCAAGTTTGGTTTCATATTATAACATAATTTAAAATATCAACATTGAGGGGCTCAATCGCAACTTTTACATAAGTTTTCAAACTCTTTAAAATTTCAATTAAACTTGTACACGTGTAATTTAACAACTCAATTTAATGATTCTACTATCAATTGAAGCAAAACCATCATCTATCTTCATAAGCCAAACTAGGGTTTTTAAGAGAAATTAAAGCTTTTCACAAAAACACATTTTATTTCAACCCTTCTATTACTTTTTCACCCAAACTCATGACCCAAGAACACAACCCAACAAGTATACCCAACTCTCTTCAAACCCTAACCCCCAATCTCATGATTCATCACAATATGTGTAAAAACATAAACTTTTGTATTTATATAAAGAAAATACCACAAATCTATCTATAAATGAGGGTATTGAAAGAGCACTAGAAACCCCTACCTCTTGATGCAAGGAGATGACAAAGCAAAATTCACCGATGACGAAACCACGAAATATTTGGATCAAAATGCAGCCCTTGATGAGATCTACACTCTTTCTCAAAGGATTAAGGTGAAAAGATCATTATAGGTGAGTAGATCTAAAGATTTAAGTGAGAAAGTTTGAGTTTTAGAGAGAGAGAAGAGAACTCATGGTTTGAGAGGGAGGAAAAAGGAGAAAAAATGAAATACAAATATGATTGAAGTCTATTTATAGTAGTAAGGTAATAATAGAATAATAGCCCAAAGTCAAATGAAAAGAACAAGTCAAAAACCCCCCAAAAGTAGGGCCCAAACCAGCCCAAAAATCTGAAAATTACATACAAGTGTCGACCCTTCGGGCAGAGGTGTCGACCCTTCAGAAAGAAAAGCAATTTGTGCAACAGGCAAGGTGTCGACCCTTAGACAGGAAGGGTTGACACTAAATTTCATCACGTAATTTCCAGATTTAGTAACATGCAAGGGTCGACCCTTTCCAGCCTAGTGTCGACCCTTGTGGACAGCAACAAGAAGCAGGTGTCGACACCACCAAGGCTGGTGTCGACCCTAAATTCCAGCAACATTTCCAGAAACTTCACCAACAGGTAAGGGTCGACCCTTAGGAAGGCTAGTGTTGACCCCAGAATTAAATTTCTAAGTTTCTAAAGAACTTTTTGACAAGAACAAATGTGAACAAACAAACCCAACAAGTTTAAATCGAATTATACTCCTCCAAAACCAACATTCAATAACTCCAAAGCTTCCCAAAAAGAAAATAAGGGAATTAAATACACACTCCATTGGATTAAAGGATGTGGGTGTTACATTCTTAATTATCTATTTTGATTTATGAATGACATTATTTTCTGAACATTGTATTTTGTTCAAAATGAATGCGTTTTCAAGAAATGTGAGATGGCTTATGAATATGAAATGTGGACTGTTTGTAATATGATATGTGGGCCCAAGGCCATTTCATTTATGCTATGAGATGTTAGGCCTAAGGTCGTTCCGTTCTATGTGAGAGGTGGAGACATGTCAATGTTCCATCTACTCCATGATAAGATACTATTGGACCTGAGGTCGTTCTGAACAACTGTTAACATGTGATTGGACCTGAGGTCGTTCTGTACTAAGTGTGGGCCCGAGGCCATTCTGTATCATATGTGGGCCTAAGGCCGTTCTGTGGACCCGATGTCGTTCTGTAAATGTGATGTGAATATGGGGTTTTGGAAACTGTTGTATGACTCATGTTTAAAAATAATGCTATTTTACATGAATGAATGTCCCTTTTTGAAATGCATTCGTGACCCTTTGTATATAAATGGATGTACCACGTAACACATAAAATGTTTTGTAACAGATTCAAATATATGTTTCATTTGAGAAAGCATAGATTTTGATACCATAAATGTTTGCTTTAAAAATGATTTAAGATACATTTCGGAATTGTAAGACATGTTTTCCTAATGTTAAGGACATCATTCATTAACCTCTTTACTTTCTTATTACTCACTAGGCTCTAGCTCACCCTTATATATATATGAGCAATCGAAGGATCAGCATTAGAGTTTATCCTAGAGTCTGCCTCTCCGTCAAGCCACCCATGAAGTGCTTCCGTGTAGAGGCGTAGTGTTATTTTAGTTTTGTTTGAAGTCTTTCATATAGTGTGTGAGATATATATAAGCTCTGTCATTGTATATGTAAATATTGAAAGTGTAGTTAAATGGTTTAATTATTTCGGGGTCATCAGGTATGCACAACTCAATAGACATTTATTATTATTATTATTATTTTGCTTCCGCTTAAGGTCCCATTATTGAATAAAAGTTTTTTGAAACTTTGTCTTTGAGGCCTAAGTACAGGCCGGTCATGGCCTAAACCTTTAGGGGCGGGTTTGGGTCGTGACAATGTTGAAATAAGCCTGTGATTGATTTTGATAAAAATTTATTGATGTTCATTCATTTACCACTTTACTATATTGTTATTCATTGGGCTTTGGCTCACCTATCTCCCCTATATGTATGCAGGTGATGGCGAGGATCCTGTTGTGGATGAGAGATCGAGTTAGAAGTCTTTTTCTTTTCTTTTTCTACTTTTGGAAGTTGGAGCTTTCGGACGAGGACCTTGTTTTCAAGTTTTGGTTTTTGTTAGCTGTATATTTATAAATGTTGTACTTTCCTTTTTGGATGTTGAGCTTGTAAAGTTAAAGATAAATTAAATAAAGTTGCTTGTTGTACCGTATGATTTATGCACATGCTTTGGATGGACTCTTGGTAATTAATGGATAATGTCATTTTTCTGCATAAGCCTCAATGTTTTAGTCCAACCTTATTTCGTCTTGCTAGGTCTTTGGTAGTCAGACACTACTGGCCAGTCATAACTACTATCCTGTTTGGGGCGGGATGGGGTCGTGATAGCTTGGTTCTATGTACTCCTCATCACTACCTGATAGCTCGTGATGGAAGAGTATTTCAAAACTTGGGTACCTTTTCTTAGTGATCTGATCAATCTATGGCTCTGGAAAGTCACACATCAAAAAACCTTCATCTTCTTTGACAATCGCCCATTCAAAGTGCCATGGATCGGCTTATGCTTCAGTTTGAACTTCAGTTTAAACTTTCTTCCCATCCTGTTTTCTTTAATTGTCTCTTTATCTTCATAATTTTTCTTTTTCAAATCTTTCTCCGTTGGCTCAAAGCCTAAACCAAACAGATATGGGTGATGGTTGATTTCAAGTGCCACTGGTATTCCTTGTTTTCCACTCTTTCCGAGCCCTATTCCTAGTATGTAACCTTGCTTCCTCATCATCAGCACATGAGGTGCACCAACATACTTGTCTTTGTCTCTGGCCATCTCAATTGGGACTAGCCGAGCTTCTGCCAATGTAAATCTAGTGATGATACATCTTCATCCCTATGTTGAATTTCTAAAAGTAGTGTTGTTACCTCTGGAGGAGGATGGATAGACGAATCATCATATATGATTGTAATTCCACTCTTATGCCCAAATTTCACCTTCTGATGGACAGTTGAAGGAACTTTCATTAGTTGCTAAAGCCACGGTCTTCCAGAAGCATGTTGAATGTTGCAGGAACATCCAATAAATAAAACTCAACCTCTTGTTCCAATGGTTTGTTCTCTATTCCAAGCTTAACTATTCCCATCACTACTCTACTAGTGTTGTCGTAGGCCCTCACAGCTTGGGATGTTGGATTGAAATCTGTAGGTCTCAATCCCATAGCATATGCTGTCCTGGCTAGGCAAACAATCAAAGCTAACCCCGCATTGATTAGTACTATCGACTCCCACTTGTTCTAAGTTTTCAACGAGATGTAAAGAGGCCTGTTATGATTGGATCTCTCTGGTGAAAAATTGTTAGCAGAGAATGAGATGACTTGAGTATCTATAAAGGTAGTAGTTATTAATGATACCTTCTAGTCAGGAGTAGTGTCAATAGATAATTTTGTCTTTCTAAGTGCAGAGAGTATAACTTGATGATGTTCATGAGATGTCATCAACAACCCCCAAATTAATATATCTGCTTGGATGTTCTTCAGCTGTTTGAGCACTAAATCTTCCTTTTCTAACTTTTCTTTTCCTCTTTTTACCTTTTTGGCAGATGGTTCGCCCTACTCTAGATGCGGGGGTTTGAAATACTGTCCACTTCGGGTTAAATAGTCAATTTTTTTGGAATACCACTCATCGTCTGGTACATTCTCTGCCCAACTCTTATTCATATGGGCATTGTGCAAGTTGTTATCTTTATACCATTCTTTTTCTTTTATTGTAGCAAGTAGTCATTGGGCTCAATGTCAATCATTCCAATCTCTAAACCAATCCCTGTGTGGTAAAATTTTATCTTTTGAATGATCCTTCCTTGCATGATCTCAACCCAAGTGACATTCATTTCTTCTCTTTCCTTAGCTTCTCTAGAAATCTGCATCTCCTCTGTTTCATCTGGCTGATTGAACCAATTCAACACAATGGCCACAGTATACCACTCAAGTGTAGGCACTTCGAATCTTTGGGGAAGAGGGTCTTCATCACTGAATTCTTCCTATCTTTACTCCCTATATTGGATCTCATATCTCTTTCCTCTTTAGCTTCTCTGACAACTCTCATCTCCATATTTTCATGAGGTTGATCAAACCAGTTAGGCACTGTGGCAGTTGTGTGACATTCAAGGATTGGCATGGTGATTTTTAAGGACCCTTCATTAGATTCTTTTCCTTCAACATCTTCTACTTCTGTCTCATCATTTGCATTATCAATGGATTTCTTCTTCTTCTTGGTCACATCTTTACTAACCTCAAGGTTTTCAATTTTCAAGGCTTCATTGTTGTTCAATTATTCATCTTCTTGCTCGATTTTAACTTTCTTGTCTTTCTTTTCATTATCCTCATCATTTGTACCTTCTTTAGCTGAATTCTCGCTTTAAGCAACAACTGACTTCTCATTTTCGATCTTCATCTCTTGCAATTTCTTCTCTTCCCACTCAGCACCCTATCCATCACTTGTTTCTAAACCATATGGATCCCACAATTAGAATTGTACGTCTCCCAAATCATATTCCTCAAAGAAATGGAGATTATCCATCTCTTCCAGTAAATTTGCCAACATACTAAGATCCTATTCTTTCACATTTGTATTGGTAGCATTGACATTGAAGAATTCGGGTATAGCTTGCTGACACAATGTGCTTGCTTGGATCAAACTATGTTCCATGTATCTTCTCTTCCCTATTGAACAAACTTCCTATAAACAAATCATCATTAATTTCTCATGGGAGAACCCCATTGTTCTTTTGGTGTATCAGCACTGTGAGCATCAGAGTATTGTGAATTTAAGTATTCCTAACTTCCTTCCATTGATCCATGATTACATCATTCCACACATCAAGTTCAAAAATTTCTTCATCCAAACACTCTTAATCTTAGCGGTAATCCATGCCATTTTTGCTGAATTTAGTTCAAGATCATTGTTGTCTACCAGAAAATCTTCTGTTTTTGTTCTAATGTCTTTCTCTTTCAGCTCATTCTCTATCTTAGTAAATACTGAGGCATTACTGCACTCTACTCGACTTGTAGTTGCACTGATTTCATCATATAGCTCCCTTTGATGTTTAGCCTTTCAACGCAATACTGCCAGAGCCACAACTCTTGCTACCAATTCTGTTAGTGGGTTCGATTGGGGTGTACTCGAAACGCACTAGTCTGTGCTTATGAGAATGTACACATTAGGTTTAGGTAAATGGGATGGAATAATGTACAGGCTAGGGTGGAAGATGGGAAGCGTATGGATAAGGTTGACATTCGGGGGTGTAGGAATTTGGGCATGGTTTGAAAGTGGGTTGTTGGTGACATTTGGTTTCTATGGGCGTGCAATGGTTTTGTTGTTTATTAGATTTGAGATTTCATGGCAGAGGCAAAAACATTAATTGGGTTCATGACCATACTGTTGGTGGAAGACACAATATTTTGGTAGGGTCATGTTTTGGTAGGAGTGGGTCGGAACGTGGTCATGGTTCAAGAAGCTTGAGATTCCCTATATCTAAAAGGATTTTCATGACACGGGTTGAACTCATATGTAGGGGATGGAAGACCTGGTTTTGGGCTTGGGTTTGGTTGGTGGTTTCCTGAGTAACATTAGCAAATGGGTTGACGGTATTGAGTTGAGTGGTTATAGAGTTGACTTCAGTAGTTTTAGTGTTGGTAATAGCAGCATTAGCATTTCAAACATAGGATTTCATTGTAGTCTCATTTTCCGTGATTATCAGTCCTTGATTCAAAGAATTCTCAATCTGAAGCCCAATCTCATGCAGGTCCTTAAAGTTGAACAAAAGAAGGACACTCATTCTCTTCATTAGCCGATTATGCAAATTTCGTATCACAGTTCAAACCTAATCCTTCTCACTAGGGCAGTTAGTCATTCTAGTGGCTTAACTCCACCAACGGGTGATAGAGTTATTGAATTTTTCCTTGGGCTCCTGCCTGTTACTTCTAATTCACAAGTGGTGGCCTCGATTTGTGTGTTATAAGAATATTGCGCCACAAAGGCTTCAGCCAGCTCTTCCAAATTCCTTTTTACCTTGTCCTCCAATTTTCCATACCAGATGACAGCGACCCCAGATAGGGTCCTTCCAAACAGAGAGAGTTTTTGTGCTCGGGTCAACCCTATAGGCCTCAAAATGTCAATAGGCAGATGTGAACAAGTGGATCTCCAATACTTTCAAAACAGTGGATGTGCATGTCACGACCCAAATCTGCCCCTAGAGGCTTAGACCGTGACCGGCCCCAAACCTACCCCTAGAGGTTTAGATCGTGACCAGCCAATAATCCCAGATTACCCGACCTCAAAGACAAAATCAAATCATCAATAATTAATAACGAGGCTTAGCGGAAGCAATATTTAAATATAGATAAGTCCATTGAGCGGTGCATACATGAAAAATTTCATAAGTATTTAAAATTTTAATCTTCATACATTAATCAAAACATATTTACAATTAGGTTCAAACTTCAACTTTATACCATACAACTTGTTCCATAGTTTACATAATACACAACCTTCAAAAACAAACAAAAGACTTCTTCAAAAAGGGGTTGACAAAAACTTGGCGCCTCAAGAGACCAAGAAACTCCCCATCGCGGAGGCACACAAAATGGCTTCACAAGGTAGACTCTCGAGACATCTCTAGACATGTCGTCGCACTTGTTCAACTATATACAAATAAGGGAGAGGGGTGAGCTGGAGCCCAGTGAATAATATCAATATAAAGAGTTAAATGAATGAAGACCAATACATCTTGAAACATATCCTTTTGGCAATAAAAAAAATTCAAATCTCATTCATATCAAAACTTTGCAATAACAATATCCGTTCCAATTATAATACATGGTAACATCCAATAGAGTAACAAATAGACAATCTGTTGAAGCCAATAGGACCCCAAGGGTCAATTCAGTAGGACTGCAATGGGTCAACCAATAAACCTCAATGGGTAATTCAATGTGGACCATAAGGGTTTAACATCAGAGATCTTTGTGTTTCAATTAATCGAATGGGCCATGGTATTATTTCCCCCAGGCGAGGGCCTCACTAAAGGATGCCACGATTACAAGTTCAAAAAGGATCTTCATTCATAGATGGCAAAATAAGATTTCAAATAACATTCTTGACTAATTCAAAATACCATATGAACATAGCTTTATAAAGACATTACTCACAGTGGGTTTGTATCGATATAAGTTTTGGGGCGACCACCTATGGCTATCGTATCTTACTTTAATTCCCTTATGTGTGTTTCTAGCTTATTCTCTCATTAAGGATGTCTAATCAATGCCTAAGAATTCCTGAAAGAGCATGAGGATGAAAATATGCACATGGGAGTGTTTTTTCAAAAATGCTAAAAATAGGGCAGTTCGCTCGAGCACGTCTTTCGTCGCTCGAACGATGTGGCCTGTTTGAAAAAGTACTAGATGGTGCTAAAGTGGGCTTGAGCCATTACTTGGTCACTCGAGCTAAGTGTAATGCAAAGTTGGGTTTGCTCGAGCACACACTTGATCACTTGAGCCAACGGTAAAGGTTTGCAAAATTATTGGGAGCATGCAAAGTACGCTCAAGCAACGACTTCATCGCTCAAGCGAAGTGGTCAAATTCTGGGTTTTCCAAAATTGAGTTTTGAGTTCCAAAGCAAAGGTTTTACGTCCAAAAGCTTGCATGGCTGGTAGGAACATGAAGAAACACATTATAAAACATGAATACTTGATAATCATGAAACCAAAGACTTAAGATCTCTTTCAATTTTCCAAAACAAAACCCAAAACTCTATAATCTTGCCATGCATGTAATGACTTCAATTCTTTTCCTTTCAAAACATGGATATATGAGATAGTGAGTGTAAATTATGGAGAATTCTCAAAATCAATAAGTATGAACTTCATGCATGTATGAATTGTTGGATAATCAAGCTTGAAGATGATGAAATGTACATGCATGCCCAAATTAAACTCATTTCTACCATATTCAAGTTGATTCTAACGTTTTCTTTCCAATTACATGCAAATGATCCTATATACTTCATGAATTTAACATCTATATGGATTATCTATAAGAATTATGGTTGTAAATCATACCTAGAGCTTGAATTTGATGAATCTTGACACAATTCTCTTCAATTCCTTTCCTTTCCTACTTCATTCTTGATTTCTCCTTCTTAAGGTTGAAACTCTCTTCCCCCCTCTCTAAATCTCAACCAAGGGTAATGAATGAGCTCAAAACACGTTTATAACACATATTTATACCTAGGATTAGTGAAGACTAATTAATTAAGCTTAGGGTTAATTAATCAAGTTTAAGTCTAATTAATCTTAATCAATTCTAATTGATTTATTGTAATTATTTTAGTGTGAATCATATAGCGATCCTGGTTTTCCCTCCATTGAGTATTGTATTCCGGACTTGGTTCTGTAGATGTGGGTTGTTTTATTTAGCTTGTTTCCGTCCTTCAATACTTTGTATTTGAGTTATAGGATGTTTTGGGCAGGTTCGTTTCAGGTTGGTTGTGATTGGAAGCATGTGGTTACTGTCCAGATTTTAGCCTCTTCGCTCGAGCCAGGACTTTGTTGCTCGAGCGAGCCTTGTGTTGTTGCCTCTTTGCTCGAGCGAGGGTTTGTACACTCGAGCGAGCTTTTCGTGTCTTCAGGTTTTGTTCAGACGCAGCCTTGGCTCGAGCGAGCTGTTGTTCGCTCGAGCGAGCGAGCTATATGTTTTGGGCTTCTTCACTCCAGTGACTGTTTCTTCACTCGAGCGTGCTTCTGGGTTGCAGACCTGAAGCTTTGTATTGTTCGCTCGAGCGAGGCTTTGTGCGCTCGAGCGAGGTTTCTTTGTGTCTGGTCGCTCGAGCGAGGCTTTGTGCGCTCGAGCGAGGTTTCTTTGTGTCTGGTCGCTCGAGCGAGGAACATATATATCAGTTCGCAGCAGCAACTTTTTCTTCACTGTTTGATTTCCCTTTTGTCTCAAAACCCTAGATTCAACTCTCTCTCTCTACACTCACCTTCTCTCTAGGGATTGATCTAGTTCTTGGGTGTTTCTACCCTAATCTCTTTGTAAGAAAGATAGAGGGTTGCGTGGGCTTCGTTTTGATCCAAAAAACTTTGGGATTGGAGCACTTCCGAGTTTGGCTCTTCTTCCCCTTGGGTTCTCCATTTGAGGTAGGGATTCTCCTTGTTCTTTTTCAATACTCCGTCTATAGATAGACATGTGGTAGTTTTGTATTGCATGAAAATCATATCATGCTGAATTTCTTTGAAAACCATGTGGGAGAACCTAGGGTTGGTTATTTGAGAATGGTCTTTTTATCATTGATAGTTCTTGGGGCTAATTGGAGTGTAAATTAGCATGTTATTGTGGAAAGAAGAAAAAGCCCTAAATTATGTTTTGATTTGGTAAATTAAAATGGAGGGTAGTTGATCAATGTTTGTAAGTCTCTATTGTTAATACGAATTGGGTGAAGGTGTTAATGCCTAAGGGATTAACTATGGCTTTGGGGTTGTTTTGAAATGAATGCATTGAATCGAGTCAGGTTATGGCTTTATAATGAATGGAATTGGTTTTGTGAAATGAAAAAGGGGTTTTGGGAATTGGAAAATCCTGGAAGTTGATCTTGGAAATAGGAAATGAAATGTTAACTTTATGTGAGTTTCAGAAAATAAATATGAGAATTGAATTATTGTAGCATGAGTGTTGAACACACACATTTGGGGGTTTTACCCTTACCTATTGTACTAGTGTCGTTGTTGGGTTTAAGATCTCATGAGAGTTGAGTCTTTATAATAGGTGTATTAAAATCATGCATCTAGAGGGTTTGTCCTTGGTCATCGGTGGAGGATGACATGGTTGTGTTGAATTGTCGTGTATGCATTACACCTGTGTTGATTAAACATTGTATATAATGAAGTGCTACAATACATTATATATGTATAATTGTTAGGGAGGAGATATGTGATGTACTCCAGTGTGTGAGAGAAGATGGGGGATGCACTCCACACACCTATGTGTTCATATACTTTAACACATTGCTTATGTATCTTGATAGTTCATGTGTGTGCATTACACTTGTTCGTTATGCTCTGTTGTATTATAATTATTGGTGTTATACACTGCGCTTATAATCAGAGGTACCGTTACCTTCCAGCTAGCGCCTGGAGAACTGACTTAGCCGGTAGAGCAGAGTTTTATTGTTTTTGTCTCAGTGTATCTGAGTATATCATGGATCGCAGGTTACAGTTTTGGAGGGCCGAGTTCCTTCATTTGTTGATTATATACATGTTGATGATTTGTTATCTCCCTTTTATTAAAGGCATGCATGTATAGATATGAATGTCTTGGGAACAAACCAAAAAACCATTGTGAGATTTTGGGAAAGTGTGAAGGAAAATTGGGTAGTTGAAAGTATGTTTTGAAAAAGGGAAAAATCTGTTGTAAGTATGAAAATGGGAGAAAGGTAGTGGGCTTAGTGAAATTATTTTTTTAAGATGTTGTTATTGTTATAAAAGTTTGGGAACCAGGGATAATGAAAAGAAAAGAAAGATGAATCGCTTATAGCGTTGAATGAAATGGCTGTTTTTGAGAAAAGTTCATACATATGTATATTTTGTATAAACTATCACCTTACTATTCTAGTATGAGATTGGGCATTCATGATCATAGCTATCTGTAAGTAGTTATAATTGAGGATCATGTAGAGATCCTTACTGGACTATATGTTCATCCCACGTTGTTGAATCTTTTTTAGGTGTTAAGCAGGATGTGCTACAAGATTTGGATCTTCTTATTTGTTGGCCACGGGGCCTCTTTTGTGTTGACGGAATGCCATATATGAAAAAGGGTTACACCGTTCTTTTGATTCTTTAATGATTGTAAGCCTACGGGCAGTCTATTTAGAATGCTCATGTTGTATTTTAATTTGCATTCGAATGAGAGAATTGTTATTTATTTCTACTAGTCGAACATTTGAGCTTATTTCCACATGTTATCTCTGAAATTGAATTAAGTTCATGAATTTGGTAATACTTTCGAGTAATAAAAAGTGGGGCGTGACAAATCAAATTTTAATCAAACTTACCATATAATTCTAAATATTCTAATTAGCGTATTGAACTAGTCAATTTTGGTTTCTAAATCCGTTTGGGCCCTTAATTTTTGATTCCAAGTAGGTATTCTAACAGATATTCCATGAACAAATAGATAAGCACAAAATTAAACATAGAATCATCCAATTTTCTTAATAAAATAATATGCAAAAATGATATGCATGTTGGGGCTGTCATAGTGACTGTCGCCTCTGTGTACCCATCCTCTATAACTAGAATGTCACTGATATCCTAGGTCTTCTTGAAAACCTTTCTAGCTTTGCAATACTTTGGAATGTCAGATCATGTTCGGCCAAATCTAGAGGAAAAGTCCCCCAACAACTGGTTGTGGAGCAAGGATTAGGTTGTCTTAGGGGTTTGGGTTCAAACCATAGAAGTCCTCAGCAATTAATGGTGCAGCCGGTTGTGGATGGGCTAGCAAAATGGAGAGAACTCCGAGAGCAAGAGGGGCCACTGGTGCCCCAGGTGGGCCTTTCATGTCAGCTATAGTTCTAGGTTGCGCCATGACTGTCTAGTTAAGGGCATCAACAGTAGTTTGTAGGGCAGTTATCATTTATGTAATCTTAGTGGGAAACTAGGCCATAATTGAAGATGATATTGAACTAGAGAGAGACTGATTGAACTGTATTGCTGGTGGCCGGTTAACTTTCCTCCTTCCGATGGGTGATGACAAAAATACTAGCATAGGATGTCCTCGAACAAGATCACTTACTTTCCATAGATAGCCTGGATGAGTACATTGAACCTGGGGAATGCTAGGTCTCTTCAAAGCAATGGTGTTGAACCTCATAGCAAAAGAAAAGGAAAAAGGATCCCCCGATCAAATAGTGCCCTTGTAGAAGCTCATCAAAACTAGAACTCTGTACTCAAACAACATTCCCCAAACTGATCTGATAGAACCTCTGTGCCTGAAAAGAATCTCTATACCTGTCCTAGTATACAGCACATGGAAGGTAAATGAAAACTAGGATTTCTCTATCGTATTTTTTGGAAGTGATCTAGAGTTTCTCTATTCACACAAAGAGGTATCACAATAACCTAGAGAGGGTGAGTATCTTGTCTTAGTTTTGGATGGTTCTACAGTTCACTATATGCAGGGGTAGGATAAAATCAAAGATGGTGCCCCAACATGATCACCTAAATACCTCTTTACCCCTTTGTCAAGCAGCGAAAGTGTAGACACCCCATTTTTGACCGACCTTAAGACTCAGACGTCACTGATTGAGCGCTTGGTGATGTTGCATATTGTGCTCGTTCTGAGGTTTCAAAGTTTCGGCTGCGAGCCTTGCCTCCGGACTTCGGGGCTCTTGCGTGCTTTGCCTCGGTTCGCGAACCAGGCTCGGTTTTCTCTGTTTCTCTTCCAGAAGGGAGAGAGAGGTCTCGTAGATCATCTCTCAGTGGCCGTAGGCTACGTTTCGTGGTCGTAAGCCATTTTGCCCGTTTGGAGTCCGGTTTCCGATTTTTCAGAGCCGTTGGCCGTGTGCCACTGTTCGGGACCGCTTAACCACCTCTGTTTGCTCCGGTTTTTGGCATGCATGTTATTTACTCCCTTTTGAAGGACACTGCGGTCCGAAAAACCATCTTCGTGGTCGAACACCACTTCCGGTGCCTAACAGTCAATTTTCGGGGCCTCGGGCTGCGCGTTTCGGCCCCCCGAACCTCCATTTTGCATCGGTTTGAGTTCATTTTTGGCAAGGACCTCTGTTTCATTGTTAGGAAGGTCATAGAAGGGTGGGAGGCCCGCAATTGTTCTGACGACCATGTTTTATTCCTCCATCGCCCTCCGTCGCCCGTTTTTCCCACTTGAAAGCCAATGCCGACCACCCTAAGGCCACTTTTTCTTGCCCCAAACCACATATTTGTGTTGTACACACCTAGGAGGCCACCAATATCATATGGCCGGCCAGTAATTGTGTGTGACCCTTTTGAACCCCTCCTAAAAGTGGCCTTTTCCCTCTCCTGATTCATTATCTCCAGTTTTTGATCACATGGTTGTGTTGTGCACACATGAGAGGCCCTCTTTTTGGCATGGCCGGCCATTAATCTTCATTGACCCTTTTGACCCTTGGCCGATCGGCCATGGGGAAGGTTGACCGGCCACCTAAACCCTAGGAAACCGGCCGGCCATGATCCTCTCTCCAGGTACTTTACAAAAATGCCCTCTGTTTCCCCCCAGATTTTGTATCCGGGGGGGCCAACTTTTGGAGGGAAATTTGAATTCCATTCCCCCCCTTTTTTCCCCCCTCTTTTGCCTATATATCCAGGCCCTCCAGCTCCCATTTGAGAGGTTAGAAAATCTTGTCTAAGCCTCCTACATTGTATCTCTCTCTCTCTACACTCCATCCCTCAAAACCCCTCAAATCCCACACCCCTTTCTACACCACCACATAGCACCACACCACCACCATCCTTTCCAACACTTGGAGCTGATTTTACAGAGCTTAGGAGCACCTTTTCTCAAGCCAAGAGCTGCTGAAGCTTGGTCTACAAGGGTGAGTCTTCATTCTCCCTCTTTTGTGCTTTATTTTGTTCTACATCTAAGCCATACTTTATTACATTTTTGGGCTCCGATCCTAACTGAAAATAGTCATTTTTTGATGTCTTTTTCATGATTGATTGAGGGTCCTTCCATGTTTAAGGTCTCTAGCTACCACTTGCTTCTTTACCTCTCTTGTATGCCTTTTTCTTGCATAGTATTTTAGGCTCATTTGTAAACTGTTTTGAGCTTGGTCATAAACTGAAAAGTGGCTTATTTTGAGCCTTTCTTCAACATTTTTGAAGGGTTCTTCACTGTTTGAGGCTTCCTTTTGTCACTTGCCTCTTCATCCCTCTTTTGGCCTTATTTTTGCATGTTTTGTTAGCCCCTTTTTCTTGTGTTTTTGGGCTGTGGTCCAAACTGTAAATAGCCTTATTTTGATCCCCTCTTCATGTTTGATCAATGGAATTTTTCTGTTTGAAGCTCCCTTTTTTCTCTTTGTGTTTAAACCTCTCTTTAGGCCTTATTTTGCATAGTATTTTAAGCTTACATGTGCACTGTTTTGGGTTTGGTCACTAATTGGAAAATACCATTTTTTGAGCCCCTCTTCAACTTTGTTGAAGGGCTCTTGGCTATTTAGGGCCAGCAGCTGCTACTTGCTTCATTATCTCTCTTTTGGGGCCATTTTTGCATGTTAACTTAGCCCTATTTGTGTTCACTTTTTGGCCTTGCTTAAAACTGTAAATATGCTTGTTTTGGGACTTTATTGATTCTTTCTTCACACTTCATGTTCGAATAATGCATTCTTTGCATAGCCATAGGTCATTCCATGTACCTAATTTCATGTTTCGGGTCTCATTCCATGCATCGGGTGCCATGTTTCCATGTTTCGGGGCTGTTTTGCATCATATTTCAGCACTGAAATTTGCATGTTTGCATACCATGTTTCATGCCTTGCCATGCCTTGTTAGTGTTGCATGCTATGCCTTGGGTTCGGTCCTCGATTTGCGTGCATGCGTGCACGCATCTCGAGTGTCTCATTTTCATCTAATGGCTACTGATGTGAGTGTGGCTGTGGTCCACTCATGTTGGTGTAAGTCCATTGCGCATTGTGTATGCCATTTCATTTCATAGCATTGTGTACGCTAGATTGTATGTTAGCGCATTGTGTATGCGATGTTACCTCGTGCATCGTGTATGCCATTTCATAGCATTGTGCATGCCAGGTTGTATATTAGTTGCATTCATGCATGTCATGCATATTGCAGTGTGTTTGGGATAGGAGTTAGCCCGAGCACGGAAAACGAGGTACGTTTCGTACTCCGAGTGACGGAACGTATCTCAATTCCTGGTCGCCGACACTCCGGATTATCCATGATGGAGTCTAAGCCCTGTTGTGTTTTCATGTGCATTCATTCCATATTGAGTCATGCAATTCGACTCCCCGGCCATCATGCATCGAGATGCGTGATTGGTGGCACGAGGATCGAGGACTACACTCCCTGAAGAGTAGTCATGCATACATATGTGAAAATACTTTGCCATGCCCCTTTGTTGCTCTCTGTTGCAGCAAATCAAAAATCAGCAACCTTCCGAAGCTTGGCACGCATCCCGAGAATAATTGCAAACAGAGGCTAATTGGGGCATCGCAGTGGATTTCCGCACAAGGCAACTCAAGCATGCATCATCCATCATCCGGAGCAGAGTTGAGGTAGTCCCTGGCTTGCATGCCAATTTATTTCTTTCCTAATTTAATTTGTTAATTAATTAGGGTTTTGTACATATTTGGACTGTAATATTCATTCGGGACTGTATATTATTTATTCGGACCCTTCGCGTGAGGGCAATATTGTAATAAGTGTGCGTGTGTGTGATGTGTGTCTTCCAACCCCACGTCTTTCTCCCTTTTATTTACCAGCTTATGATGGTTAGATTATGGCATATTTCAATTAGCATACAGTATGCTAGCATGTTTGCATTCATTCATCTGTTTTGCATGCACTGAGCTCGGCACATCATACTAACTGCATTGAATTTTCAATTCCAAGTTGAATACATGTTAGCTGTAGCATTTCATATGCCATGTCTAGAATAGCCGAGCCTGCTATAGTTGCACTTTTGCATGTGTTGCATTAGGCATTTCTGTATAATTAGGATCATGCATGGATTTCTAATTAGTTTCTGTTTTGGCTTGGAGTACTCAGTAAGTTTTATGCTTTAGCATCCTTGCATGCGTGTGAGTGACTGCCATGATAACATGCTTACCATGAGGCTAATTGCTTATGTGATATAACTGCCTGAATGCCTGTGGGTGAAGGTTGGGTTATTTGGATTGGAACAATTCATTCACTGTGTGTTTTAAGCCCACTAGATAGTGGCAAAATCATGTTTTCTAAGCCCACCTGAGGGTGGCAAATCCACGTCTTAGCCTACTTGCGAGTAGCACCATCAAACCATTTTCAAACAAACAAACATGAAATGTTTTGTTCCAATTCAGGCGATCCAGTCTATACTTGTATGCTGTGCGCATCACATAGTAAATCTAGGCTAATAACCGGAATAAGAACGCATAATATTTTCAAAAATAGATATCATGGTTAGTAGAGGCCGATCTTTGATCGGGCGAGCGGGAGTGCTCAAGAAGTGACCTTTGCCAATCATACCCAAGTTCCCGAGCCGAGGCAACTCTGGTGATGACGGACACGTGGCCTTAGGCAAACGAGTCAAGGTTTCCTAAATTTCCCCAAAATAAAATATTTAGGTGGCGACTCTGTATCTGGCAAAGCAGTCCATGTTTGGCACTTCTTTCAAAATCTATTTTCTCAAAACGATTTTCCGGATTTGGACTCTTTGGTTCAGACTTAGAACCGTGACAAATTGAGAGTCCGAACTGTAGTGAGCCCAATATCGAACGGAACGGGGGACTCGTTCCTCCCGGGGCGTTCGGGGACGTCTACAGAAAGGAGTATCAAATAGTAACCGATGATCAAGATCCAAGGGTTTCCATTCCCAACTTGACAAAGCCCATGTCAGCGAGTCATCCTATAAAGCAAGTTGTCCAGGAGTGACAGGTGATGAATGCGAAGGGTTTGAGTGAACTAATGCAAATGCAATGAACATATCTCAATGTTAATAAATCTCATATCGAAATTTTCGAGTCAAGCTCTCTTAGTTATCCCCAGTGACGGCGCCAAAAATTGAAGAATCTCCCAGACCAGGGGGGTTTAAGCGCGCTCGATAGTTTGTACCCTCAATCTGGTTCCATAAGTACAATGTGGAACAGAATGAGAGTCCAAATTTGAAAAATCCATAAAAAAAAAAAAAATTGCTAATCATAATAAATGCCAAAAAATGGACTAAATTACCAAACTCAGAGTCGCTACCTAATCTTTTGAGGAAAACTAGAAAACCCATAACTCATGCCAAAAGACCATGATTCATCATAACCAAAGTGTCTCGGCTTGAGAACTTAGGTATGAGGAGGAAATGTCATGAATTGAGTATCCCTGCTCATCCAATCAAAGATCGACCTCTATTAATCTATGATATGAGAATTATTAACATGATATGATCATATAATCCATTTATTGTTGCTATCTTTACTATATGGAGAAGACAAGTATAGACCAAATCACCTACATTAGAATATTCTAATTTCTTACTATTTTGAAAAGAGTTTGAAAAACAGAAATCTAATGAAAAGTCAAGAAATCTGCCATGCGAGGAGATCAAAACAATTCTAATTTAGGCAATGAAACCTCCATACAATGAGCAGTCATAGAGATATAGCAAATAAGCACATAGCCTTATGGTAGCATGCTAGACATAATAAGAAGCAATCACAAGTAGGATACAAAAATAAAAGAAGCTCACCTGGTACTCCTCTGCACCATGCCAAGAGCGTAAAGGGTTAGAAAACAATACATGATCCTAGATGCTAAACTAAATGATATGTAAAGAAAAGATTAGGGATGCTCATAGGGTACTCTAGCCAAGCGAAAATAGAAAATAATTTAAGTAAAAGAATGCATGATCCTAGATGTGATATGTAATGCAAAAATCCGCACACTGTGAGTCCTAGGGGCTTTGGACACTATCAAGATGACATGAGTATCAATGAAGTGCACACCACATAACTAATCTAAAAATAATGGTCCAAGCCCAAATGCGTGCTCTTATACTAATCATGCGATTATGATGATAAAAACGAGTCTAAGCTAAAGAGTAAAAGAGTTGTGATTTAGGGTAATGGGAAGAGAAACCCATTCCAATGCGCACAATGGTATAATGCGCTAAGAAAATGATGTGACAAAAATAAAGGAAACTCTAACAAGGATAGGGAGGTTCTCTCTCTCTTACATGAAAATGAGTATAAACTATCTAAATCTATGAGAAATGGTAGTAAGATGGGAGATCCAACTTATTCTCGCAGGGAAAGTCCTATGTGGGCTTGTACATCATCAAAATTAGTGAAAATGGTAAAAAGGGCAAAAACTATAATGATAATATATCCCTTATCATAGAGGAAACCGTGCCTGGGTTTGTAACCCGTATAATAAAAAAAGAAAGCACTTCGGGCTTAGCCAAAATATAGCGATCCCGGTTTCCCTTTTTCTTTAACTATTGTACCCGGACTTAGGTTCCGTGGAGTTGGTTGTTGTATGTGCCTTGTTTACATCCTTTAATCCTTATATTGAGTCTCAGGTTGGTTGAGCTTAGGAATCAAGTCTAGTTGCCCAGATTTTGGCTTGTCCGCTCGAGCGGGGGTTTGGGCGCTCGAGCGGGGAATACACCCATCCAGTATGTCCTGTGTAGTGTTGGACGCTCGAGCGGGGAATTGGCCGCTAGAGCGGGATGTTGTGAGTGACGTTCGAGCGGCGAGTTGGGCGCTCGAGGCGGGACCTGTCTACAAAAACTTCTGGGAATGCGCATCCGCCGCTCGAGCGGGAGTTTGGACGCTCGAGCGGGAGTCTGTGAGTGGCGCTCGAGTGGGGGTTTCCACGCTCGAGCGGGGTGACTGCTATAAAAATCCGAGACCCGACTTTCTGGATCATTTTTCATCTCCCTTTTGATTCTAAAACCCTAGAACCGTCTTCTCCCTCCCCCTACACACCTTCTCTCTTAGGTTTGATCTACTTAGAGTGTATTTCTACCCTAAGTCCTTTCTTAAAAAGATAGAGTGGATCAAGGGCTTCCGTTTAATCTGAACAATCTTTGATTTGGAGCACTTTGGTTTTTCGTCATCTTCTCCATTCGAGTTCTTCGCTTCGAGGTAGGGATTTCCTACTCCATATTATAGGTTTTGTTCTAAGTTTTGGTATTTTGATATGTTGGGGGTTGTTTGGTAATTTTGGGAAAAACCCTAGTTGTTGTAATAAATTAATTTATATAATTAATTTAGGGAAAATTGGGAAATTTAGTTGAATTCATGGAATTAATGAATTTATTGATTAAGTGGTGTAGTTGGTAGTTTAATCATTCACCTATGAAAATGTTGGAATTATGTTAGTTGATACATCTATTTCCTGTTTAGAAATAACTGTTTTGGGCTATCGGTGGAGGATAGTCATGATTGTTGTAGACATTACATGTGGATTAGGGAAAAACTGAAACTACTCACATTGGTTAAGTCATTGATTTAGACTGTTGAGTTAATACAGAAAATACATGTATTGATTGTGTATTGTATATGACAAGTGTTTAATACATTGTATATGCATGTTGTTTGGGAGGAGATAGGGGATGTACTCCACGGTTTAGGGGAAGATAGGGGATGGACCTCTAAACCGGATTTGTTTGGGAGGAGATAGGGGATGGACTCCATTAGCATCACTATTATGTGTGCTTATTGATATTGAAGTGTTTTTACATGTTATTGATACAGCACTAAAATGTGTATCAAACGGGAAGTATGAAGTGTTTTGATATGAGCCTGAGTCTCATTTGTTTTATTGATATTGAAAGTAATGTGAATATGATATATAGTTCACTGTTGTAAGTTTGGCCAGGTTCTGAGCCATGTTGATAATAATGGAAAGTGAAATGTGTCTTAGACATTAGTGTCATGAGACTGTATAATGATACAATTGATTATCTTGGTTAACCATCTATTGAATGCTATTGCTTTATTCAATGCTTATATTTGGTTTAGTATATTTCTACTGGGCTGTGGCTCACCCTATATGGGAACATCATTTTCAGGTTCAGGTGATAAACTACCTCCAAGGACTTAGCTTGGAAGGATTTGACTTTTGGATTTTGAAGACTATCTTCAGTTAGTTGTTTTTTATTTGATAGTACATGTAAACATTCAAGCCTAGGGCTTTACTTGTATTTGAGTTAGAACTCATATTTTTGTGTCCAAGTGTTGGCTTGGAAAGATGTAAGCCCGTAGGGCATTTAATTTGATGTTACATGTAATGCTTTTATTTAGTAATATTCTGATGAATGAGATAATGAATTGTTTTCTTTAAATGTTGCATGTCAATGATAAATATATAATGGGTTTATTTTGAGGGCGTTACACAAAACCACTATACAGGTTTCCACCAACTATAGAAATGGGGAAGAATAAGAGAAACCAACTAAGCTTCCAATAAATCAATCAAAAATCCCAAAGATTGCTAAAAATGGAATCAAGAGATAGATTTAGAATGAAAATACGTGAATAGAAGTAGGGATGACCTCTAGACAAGTAGAGATAGGGGCCCAACTGATCATAAGCTCTCACTCGAGCTCTCTCTGATCAATTGAGGTCTTCTAACTCCAAGTCATCGAAGCAAAGGTATGTAGAAAGTAGTCCAAAATTCTCACCAAACTCTCTTTTTTTTAGTGTATTTGATTAAGTATTAGAGTGAGTGATTAGAGGGAATTAGAGATTAGGGATGCTAATTAAAATGTTTGAACCCTTTTTCTTCAACAGGGAGGGTGGTTTTTATATGCAATTAGGGCTTGGAATATGTTTCTAGATCCCATGGATCCGGATGGCATATTCCAAGATCCTTGAGACACGTCACAAGAAAGCTACTTGGCTGATGTCAAAGTAGGTTACGTCGAATAAGACTTTTCAGATTGAAATGAAGTTATTTACTCAGAAAATGCTCTTGTTATCACAACCCTAACCTGCCTCAAACAGACTGGTGTAGTGATTGGCTAGTAGTCCTTAACTACCAAAGGCCTAACAAAGCAAAAATAAGATGGACTCTTAATATAATTGGGGTAAAATTTCTTTAATGGATGTGGGAAGCCATTATGTGTTATATTGAACCCATTTACAACATCCATTCAGAGCAGTGCATAACAATATGAAAAGAAAACACACATTCTTTTTAATTTCATTACATTACATTATTACATAACTTAAATGATAAAATAAAATACAATACATGTGTCATAACTTTACAAATCAGAACAAGCACACAAGTCTGGCTTGTAATTTAACTTTTTTTCATACCCGAACTCTTCGTCACTTACATATATCTATATCTATATATATATAAGAACCGCTTAGTTTCTTGAGGTTTGTCTTTTCTTTTCTATTTTTCCCTTTCATTTTGAATAATCTACTAATGGTGGCCTATATGCTGAGGAAAGGTTTTTTTCATAATTATGCAAACATTCTTGGTCAATCATGCAACAAGTTTTTTTTTTCGTAATTACACGAATATTCTTGGTCAATTATGAAACAGGTTTTTCCGTAATTACTCAAACATTCTTGGTTAATTATGAAACATAAATCTTTTATTTTTTTAACAAATTACAAATACACCCACAAGGTATGTTTAAAATATGAATTGGTTATATAATACTAGAAATTACAACTGTTATTTGTTATAAATTTTCATTCAACGCAATACTCAGGGGGAAAAATATCAATCCTCTTATACAATAATAAATTATCACAATTATTTACTGAAAAATATTTCTCATATTATTAAAAACTGTTAATTGACTTAATGATTTATTTATTAACAAAATGGTTAATTGAAAAATATTTTTCATATCATTAAAAATTGTTAATTTACTTATTAAAAAAATTGGTCATTTGTTATGCGAGTATGATTTATGTATTAATAAGATTAGTTCTTTGTATATATATATATATTCTTTTGCTTCTTTATTAGTTCAGTAAATTATCTTAGTAGTTTTTTTTTAGATGGGAGAATTATCTTAGTATTAGTTTTATATTTATCTGTTGAGGAAAGCTACACACCATATATATATATATATATATTATAAATTTGGAAGAAATATTAAAGACTCATAAATTCTCTCAAAATGATATGGTAATAGAATCGGAGTCTATATCATTGGGTGTATAACAAAACAAAAAATGATACATGTCATACCATATAATTCTATTATATATCTAATGATGTATTCTATTCAATTCCATAGAACAATTTTTTAATTTTTAAAAAATTATCAAAATATAAAACTTAAATATACTGTAATAATAGCTTGTGCCTTGTACGGGCCTTCATAAACTAGTATATATATATATAAGGGAGAGAGGTGAGTCATTGCCTAGTGAATAGTAATACAATGAAGTAGTAAATGAATGAACATCGACAAACTTTTATAAAACAAAACATAAATCATAGCTTGAACATAACTTTAACTTAAGCAAAACATTGCATAACTTGACATGAAAATATTTATATAATGATGATCATTCCAAGGATTAACAAGGTGTTATTGGTATTATAGCCCCAATAACTGGCCTCACTAGTACCTGCACGCGGTAAAACATGATTGGATATTCCCCAAATTGTAGACTTGATTGGTTATTCCCCTAATTATGGGACATGATCCATGAATGCTATCTAAGTACATGATAGAGAGTATATGATGTTCATTCATAGTAAATCATAACATTACTTTCATAAACATATATAGTTTTGCATTTCAAATGATAGCTTTAATAAACATAACTTTACTATACTACTACTCACAAATGGTTCCTTGAACAAAGGGTTTGCTTCTCCAAGTGCTTGACCTACATAGAACACAAACAAGACATTGAACACAATTCAACTTATAAGCTCCTACTTTAATTCAAGTGCCTAAACTTACCTTATTATTTCTTATTTATTTCTTTATTTGTTCAAAGTCTTCCTAAGCTTATTCCAAATCTATATCAAGTGTCAAACTTGTATCAAATGCATGCCTAGAAACATCTTGGGTGATTAAGGCCTGAAGAATGTTGAAGTGTGTTAAAGATGCACAATGAAGGCCCTAAGTATTCTACATCAAGTTCATATACTAAGCATTAGAAAAATATCATGTTTACATATTTAAGGTTTAAGGAAAAAGCAAGAAATGAAAGGAAACTAAGTTAGGAAATGAATTAGCATGAAACAGTTAGGAAGAAAGTGAGGAGCCTTTACTAATTTAAACATATCTTTTTGTGTATTTTGAATTTGGATGTGAGACTACCACCATTGAAAACTAGAATTCCGGGGCTTGAATTTAGACTCAAGAATCACCTAAAACTGAGTCTGGGTGAGAGAGATATGCTCATTTGAAGTTGCAAGGTATAAGCTGAAACAGAGCTGGCTACACGTGCGCCCATCTTGGCTGCTTGTGTGGTGGCTGGACTGCTAGAGCAGCGGGTCAAGATAAGCAAAATGCATTCTTCACGCTCGTGGACCCAATGAAGGCCTCTTGAGCAGACAACATGCCCAGATCGAGGCTGAAACTATTCTTCATGTTCTATGGCTTCCCAATTTGATTATCTTCATTTCTAACTCTCAAAACATGATATATATAATGTCTGAAAACATGTAAATATGATGTCTAATGTATAGAAACTCTTTTTCCTGGAAAGATTTCAAGTTCAAACTTGTTAAAATCAAGGTTTAATTAAAGATTTCACTAACTTGGTCCCTTTTCCATCTTCTTTATTTCTCTTCTCTCAAATCTCTACAAAACTCATTGTTTAAGGTTCCTAACAAGAATAGGTGATAGGGAATGAAAGGTAAACACTTGTATGCTATGAATTCAAAGTAAAACATAACAAAATACATTCTTGATGCGAAATCTTTAAACCCTTTCTTAGTTTCTAAACTTTTTTTTTTTTTTTCATTTAAATTCTTTTAAAATCTTAGTCCAAATGAATTTCTAGCTAGAGTAAGTTTGCAATACTAGGTAGGGAATTGAATTTCTTACCTCCTTATGATTTTTCTTGGATTTCTAGGCTTGATTTCAAAATTTTCTTTGAATTTCTTTCCTTTCTCCTTCCTTTTCTTTCTCTTCTCTTTTGTTCTCCCTTTCTCTCGTGTGTTCTAGGTTCCAACAAATTTTCCTTCTTTTTATTTGATTTGACCTAAGCCTTTATTTGTTGTGGTAGGGCAACAAGGAAGGTATATACATTGCCTACTTATTTGTTTACCCTATTCCTTAATCCTCATCATTAGTTTAATTAATCAATCCTAGTTATGATTAATTAAGGTTAATTTCTAATTAATCAAAGTTTAACTTAATCTTACTTAGCTTAATTAATCCACGATTAGGGTTCACTAATCTCACTTAATTAGCACTACTCCCGATTACCAGAATGACAAAAGGTCTTAAAATGACAGGCACATTAAACTAGGATCATTAAGCTCCTCAATTAGGGCATGGGCATATCCTAGTATTCATAAATTCTAAGCTTAAGACATCCCCTAACTCTTAATAATTTTCAAATATTTCTATTCATAAGTTTCTTTTATTAAGACATGTTTTACACTTTTAGGTTTCTTATTAATTGCTTTCCTCTCTCAAGGCTTCCATCTTATTTCTTTTATACTTCGATCTTCAGAACATTGTAAGCTAATTAAATCGAGTATTTTGCAAAATGAGGTAGTCAATGGAATAATTATTTTGGCATAAGGTAGTCAAATATAGATAATGATAAGTTATAACATGTGGTGTGCTTTCAAGTGTCACACCTGTGAAGGCAGAAAAAACTCGGAGATGCATCCACGGATCAAAGTTGTTTTTGTCTGGAAAATGTTTGGCAGAGTATAAAAGAACCGGGCACGCATCCATGGGCCAAAATCGTTCGGCTTGTTGCAGAAAAGGTTGTTCGGCTGAGCGAAACTTATCTAACTGATTTTTGTGAAATGTTTCCCTTGTTTTTTCATTTATTATAGCTTTCTAGGCTAATTCTTCTAAAAAGTGGATCAATCATGTTTTGGAAAATACACTACCTAGAGGGGCCCAAATGAATGAAAATGTGCCAATTGCCTTAAAAACATTTTGAAAATAGGTTTGAGAGTCCAAAAAATGTTTTAGCCAAAATGTGTGTAGGGAAGGTTTGGTTCTCTCTCCATCCCTTACTTGTTGCTTAAAGTGACCTTTGGTATCTTCATCGGGAGCTTTTCATATAGCGCCCAAAAATTAAGATCAGTTAAAAATGAGGTGTCTGCACCATGATAATATGTGAACTAACTAGCCATTATCTAACATGAATAATATGATTAAAAACACTAATATTAGCAAAGAAGAAAATCAGTATCTTGAGATTTGATAATCAAACCGAAGAGCATGAGAGAAAGGTGAGAAACTTGCTTGAACGCTTCCCTCAAGCCTGGCTACGGATGGATTGTCAAATCCCGTATTTTTTAGGTTTTAATATTTTAATGGTAGGAATTGGTGATTTATTGTAGTAGTTTGGTGGTGAGATTCTTAGATGAGAACATAACCTATTTCCTTATATTTATTTTATCTCAACCTCATTACTGCTCATCTTTTTTCTTTTCCTTTTTTTTTTTGAAATTAAAAATAGATTTTTTAATTTATGCCATTTTTCTTTCTCACCAAGTAAAAAAAAAAAAAAAAAACAAACAAACAAACAAAAAATAGTGAGTCAAAACATGGTCGGCACCCCCATTTCTTTTGCCATACCTCTTGGTCTTTAATTGATGGACAACCTAGGCTATGCTATGTCATACTCCCTTATCTCATCTATCCTTCATTTTCTTTTCTTTTTCTTTTTCTTTTTAGTTTGCCTTTTCTTTGGCCACAAGTATCTTCCCCTATAAATTGAGCCAAATCAATTCTTATTTCATTCTTTTTTTAATTTTTTTTTTTTTTTTTATCTTGCTCCCACTTGCATTTTTATAATAGAAATTTTGAGTTTAGTTTGGATTGTTTAGAGTGAGAGGTAGCACTTTGATCAAAGAAGGGAACTATAGATTTTTTCAAACCTTACTTGCCTTATACCTTGGAATTTTAATAAGAGCCAGTTTTGGAGATCTATGGAGAATAGCAGATTATCAAAGTATTGGTGACGAAGGAATTATTTTGAGGTAAATGGGAGGTGTACAATATGCTTTCTTTAAATCTCTTTGCAAAGAGTTTTATTTTGAATACTTCTCATTTGTACTTCTCTTGATTATTCTGATCATTTGATTAAATTCTGTGAGTTATTTTGTGTTGACAATGTTGATTTGCCTAACTAAATAACATGATAGTACTTCGTACATGGATCGGGTGGACCCTGTCAATAATTTGCATCAATATGCTTGGATAAGCGGTTGTGCTTTTGTAAGGTGAGGCTGGTCACTGGTCATGTACTAAGTAGGACCAGGTATTTGGTCCTGGACAAGTTATCATATGTTTAGTTGATTTGTTTGTGCCAATTGATAAGTTGTTTGGTTATTGAAGCAAATAGTTTCTGCAATGTCATAAATCATTGGATCCCTGTAGATTTATTCTCTGTCTGAGCCTTATTATTCTTGTTGTATTGTATACTTCCTGAATTAATTTATTTTTCAGGTGTGAAGTAATTTAGTGGAGATCAGATTTGAAGTTCTGAAGAGATTATTTGAGTTAGATATTTTGGGGCCCACCACACTATATATTATTTTTGGAGATTTGTATAAATTATATTTTAAGACATCTGTGTAATTATTTTGGAGACGATTTGTACATTTGAGGTTATTAGTTATTTGAAATTGTAAATTTGAGGTTGACTTGATTTATTAATGGCCTAGAAGTTGGTGTGTTACATTGATTGACTTTTTTCAACCTTAAATCTACTTTTTCAAGTTGTTTTGCTACTATATTAGGTTAAGAATCTTGAATTTGGAGGCTAGGGTTTGAGTTTCACTCTTCTAACTCACTAAAAAACACTATTTTTCACTCTAACTCTTAGGAACCATCAAAAAGGTAGGCAAGCGGGTGTATTTATTGGTAAAGGTCACGCTAGGGCTTCTCCATTACTAACTTGCGGCGTCTCCCACCCAAGTCGTAAAATAGTCCCACATGAAACAAAATTTTGGGTTGTCGAGGCAATGTGTGGCCGCACATTGGAAGTGCGCCCGCATATTCTTGATAGCCTTTCTTATTTTGGGCATATCTCTCTCGTTTGATATCAAATTGAGGTAAATCAAGCAGCCTTGGAAATCTAACTCAAGGGGCTACAAGTTTGTAGGTTTAACCTGAAGACAAACTAAAAACTGATAATTTTAGATAAAAATAGTTTTTGGCACAAAAATAGAAATACAACAGCTCTAACAACCTCAAATATCTCCAAGGTTGAAATTATGATACCTTTCATCATCAGGAAGCATTGCAAGCATCTAAATCTTAATGGTTGGTTAAAATGGGGTGCCTATAGTTGCCCCTCTTTGATAGAATTTGAGTAGGCATGGGTGACAAGAGTGGATGTCAAAACTCCATGACCAACCCATTTGGCAAGATTGTAAGACTTAGAGCGGTGGCATACATCCATGGAAGTGATTGAACTCATAGGTTGCCTACATATCCTCATTGTAAGGAATCAGATCAATGTAGTTTTGGGGCATCTAATGTGCAACAATAACTATGTGCAAACAATAATCAATATGCAATCACTCACCAAGCATACATTTCAATGCAAAAAGTTTTTTTACAATGATCAATACTTACCAAATATGTACTAAGACAGAAGACATGCAACACTTATGAAAATATGTATTACGACATGCAATGATTTAGAAGATCTCACTTACCAAATATGTACTATGACATGTAATGATTTAGAAGATTCAACACTTACCAAATATGTACCACTTTAATGACTCAGATTCTAATTCTTATCAGATTGGTGTAAATTGGTGCCCGTCACTTTAAAACTTGTATGGTTGTCGGACTCTTGGCATTGATGGACCGACAAGTGAACTTTAAATATTAGAATTGAGGACCCTTGGGTGATGTCTGGAACCTTGATTGAAGCCTTAACAAAGTGTTTAGGTAAGATTAGATCAAAAGCCCCAAGTTTGAGTCTGAGTTTTTGACCAACCTTCACTCTTTTGCCCTTTTCTCCTTCCATACTTTGAATTTGAATGTGACACTGGAACCATTGGAAATCTTGTTTCTGGGGCTTCCATTTGGACACAAGAATGACCTAAAACGGAGTCCGAACGAGAGAGTTATACCTATTTGAATTTTGAGCTTCTATGCTGGAAGCATGCTCGCTCGAGCGAACGGCGTGATTTTCAGAGATTCTAGGAGGTTCTTTTCCATGCTCGAGCCAAGCTTCCTTCGCTCAAGCGACCAGGTCGCTAACAGACATTATAAAGTGAATTTTTGGCCCAAAAAACTTTATTTTTCTCCCTCTTCTCTCCTCTCATCCTCCAAACATGAAACCCTAACCTTCCAAACTCTTGATTTCTTTATTTTTTACCAAAGAGTCACCCTAAATCTTTCAAGAAGGTTGAAGAACAAGCATGGATCAAGACTTTTACCGATTGTTTTGCAATTTCATTGGAGTTTCAAGATGGGTCTCCATCCTTAGATTCCAATATTGAGGTAGGGATACTTTTACCCTATTATTTCTTTATTTTGAAGAGATTTCATGGTATTGTTGTGACTTATGAGCTAATTTGATGATCATGTTGGATTAAACTCATGTTTTACATAAATAAACCATTTTACTTAATTTTTTCTTGAAATTTCTTTACTCCTTTTTCAAAACATGTATATAAAGGTTGTTAAAACCTATATCTATGATGAAGGAGAAAAACCTCCAAATTTGGTAAAACCCTAAATTCTCAATTTGAGTAAGAAACACTAAATTGAATGGAATTTCTTTGATTCATGGAATATTATGAATAATAAAGAGATGAAAGATGTGGATGTTGATATGGTACATAAATTATGACTTGGATGTTATTTTTATCTAAAGGTTATGTGGTGTTTCATCTATTGTGATGATGGATGCTTGTTGATGGAATTAAAATGTGATAAATTGTTAATTGTGTATGAGTCCGGGTAAGAGTTGGTTTTGGAAAAATGTGGTATTGTGTTGGTACCTGCGTGGGGAGGTTAAAAAGGTGCCCAAATGCCCTGTCTAGGCTTATCGCTAGACAAATGTAGGAAAGATGTTTTAGGGTGTCCACACAGTCCTGCCATATTATAGCCAGTGAAAGTGGAAAAACGGATGGTTTTCTTGAGGAGCCCACCTCCCGCCGTATAATAGTCAGCAAATGTGGGGGCGGTTTTTAAAACTAAAGCAACTTGTGTTGGACTCTTACATAGGACTCACGGTTTGTTTTCCATTGATGTGATTGTTTAATTGTTTTGTTGTAAGGACCCGAAATGTGATTGTTGTGTCATGATATTTACATAATTGATGAAGATAACTTGTGTACATAACTACTTAGATTATTTTGTCTCAATGATGCCATAAGTTTACTCAAGTAATTAAATACTTTGTTAAGTGTATTCCTACTGGGCATATAGCTCACCCCTATTTTGTTTTTCAGGAAATAATGTTGTACAACTATAGTGGTGACTTAAAGTAGGCGGTGTTGGGATTGACAATTGAGAATATTTTGTTGTAAAGATTTGGAGTTTTGTACTAGGACTGTTAGACTTATTTTGTTATTGTGTCTTGTACACCCATGGGGTTCTTCTTTTGTAACTGTCGCCTTGTTTGTTGAACTTGGAGTTGGGTACAAGGTTTCATGGACATATAAACAAGGAAATTGTAAATTTAAATCTTAGTTCAGTGAACATGATGGCTTTTGGAGTAAATTTTTATATTGGTTGCAATGGATTCATGTATGAAATAGCAGGGCATTACAGATTGGTATTAGAGCATTAGGTTCGAATACCTTAGGCTCATGGGAAGTGACTTTGTCACAATGGGATTCCTAGGCTAGGATGGGATGTTTATGTGCCTTGTGTGCCTTGTGTATATATGTGGTTATATGTGTATGGGGTTAACTTTTGAGATATAGCTTTTATCCGTTGCACTCATCGAGATCCTTTTGGAAAGGCATCTGATCAATGCTTTTTCTACTTGGAGGTCCGTGATTGCCATGGGACTGGCTAGTATCTTAGGAGGATAACCTATATGTGCTTTATGTGATGGCATGACAATGTGGATGGTCTTATGTGAAAGTATATATTTGTGTAAATCCCTGTTTGGGTGGTGTGTAGAGCATGAAAATCTTGAGTGAGGCACCTTGGTGTGTGTCACAGGGTTAGATGTTAGCATTGGTTGTGAGTTGGCATAGGTTTGCCCTGGTGGTGGTTGGCTTGTCTTGATAGGCAGTAGTACTTTCGAATCGTTTGTGGTAGTGTGAGTGGTTATGGCACGGTAGGGGTTATGATAGGTGATTGAGAATTTGGCTAATTTGAAATTCAAAAGAGAATTTTTTTTAGAAAGTGAGTTAAATGTAGAGTTTTGAGGTAAATTAGATTATGGATAATAAGTGAAAGAGGTTGTAATAATGGTGTTGAATCTCTAGTAGTGAAGATGGCGATTTGAGGGATGGTGATTTGTTATTAACTGTTAAAATATTGAGTGCTAGAATTGGTTGCTCTCTAGAAATTATGGTGTAGTGCATAAGTAATTGGTCTCGATGCTTGATTATTGGAGTGCTTGAGTAGAAAAGAGTATTTTCAATTAAGTGGTGTAGTTATTATATCGGAGGTCGTGATGGCATAATAAATATTCTTAGAAGCCCTTGGAGTAAACATGGGAGGTTATTATGGGTTAATGGAGAGAGTGACTAAAGTGTGTTGGATTGATTGGTGAAGTCAGATCGATGTGTCCTCATAAAAATCTATGCCTGATGGTTTGAGAATCATTGATGTTAATTCCTCTGTGGCTACTTTTGGCTATGAGATAAAAGTTTTGTAATGGCTAAAGGTGTACGTAAGTATTTCGATTGGGTTTAGAAGTGTTTGTGATGACATAGCTTCTAATATTGAGGTAAAGATAAACTTTGGTAGCTGTATCTCATCTATGAGGTTGAGTTATGTTAAGTTAATCACTAGTTGGGATGCAAATGTAGAGATTTCCTTGAGTAAGAGTTATCTTAATTTTTCTTTTGGGAGCAAGCTTTTGACTTAGTTTTCCATTATATTGTGGGCATGGAGGAGATTTCAAGTTGCTAGTGGGTCAATGTAGCATTACCATTGCTCTTGGTTTTATGTTTGTCCCATCTTGAATGTTTGGAGTTAGCTCGGATTCAAGATGATTCCTTACCTTTAGTTTTAATTGGAAGTATTTGTTGGTGATGGTATTTTGTATATTTCTTGGTTAGACTATTTCCTTGGAAGAAGGAGCTAGTGTGGAGGATGTTTTTGTTGTTGTTTTTAGTCTTGAAACTTATTCTTGGGGTGACTTGGATATGCCTTACTCTTGTGGGAATGTTAGCGGTCTCTTCGGAATGAATGGTTGGAATATGCCTCGCGATCATTACTTTTGGAAATCTTATATAGGAAGGGTTTGACTATTGGTTTTAGACAAACTTTTGAGGTTAAAATGACAGTGTGATTGTTGGTTGATGTGACCTTGACGTGAATCATGCTAGCCTTGTAGTTGTTTCACTGGGAAAATAATAATAATAATGAAATAAAATAAATTTGTAAAGGGCCTACTTGATAGGAGATAGGAACTGTTAGTTGGCCTAAGGAATTGTATCGTTGCTTAGTACTAGGTGGATGGTGTTAGTAGGTTATTGCTAAGTATAGGGTGGGCATTGTGAATCACCATAGTACTAGTGTAGTGTTGTGTGCTAATTTTGGGGTAGGTTCCATGGTGTGTCGGATTTAAGGAATAGGTGTTGATGTGAGTTAGCTTGTCGACTTGGGGTGCTGAAATATGGTTTAGCTGTATACCTAGTTGTGAAAGAGCCCAGAATGAACTTAGAACATAATATTGGAAGTTTTTGGTGAACACCACGTAGGAGTAAAACTATTTGATTTGATGTTGATAGGTTGTGGAGGTTATTGGTAGTTATTGGTGGTAAGTTTATTAACTGTCGTGTGGAAGGGAGTTGGTGGGTGAGTATTTTTCATATAAATTTGTGTTCGGTCCACTACTAGTGATTGGTGTTAATTCTTAGCATCACTCTTACCTAAAAGATAGAAATTGTAAATATGAGAAGTGTACGTGAGTATTTTGGGGTTAAGTTTGGTATGTGTGACGATGGTGTTTTCATGTAATAGAAATGGGAGTTATATTGTAGCCCTTGCCCTTTTGTTATAAAAATTGTTTCATATCCTTGGAGTTAGAGCTGTGAACTCCTTATATTGATCCTTTATTTTGCTATAAGAGTAGTGAGAAATTGTGTTGTTGGTTGGTTGATCGAATACGATTATTGGGTTTACTTTGGATGTATTTGACCTTTAGTGGTAAGTGGTTTTCTTAATTAAAAGATATATAGTTATGCCAACTAGAGGGTAATCCCTTATTTCAACTTTATTCTCTGACGTTTGTAAAGGTAACATCTTAAAAGAAGTTATTCGGTGGGCTCCTTGTCAGGAAATAAAATGGTACGAAGTGCCTTTGTAATCTGGTTAGCTATGGAAATTGTGTTGGAGTGACTATTATTAACCTAGAATTTTTTTTAAATGAATGCGCATTTGCTGGTGTACCCATTCATCTTGAGTTGTGCAGGCTTTTAATGAATGGTTTGATATGATGGTTGGTGTTATTGTTTTGTGACTTGAACAATTGTGAGAGGTAGATTTTAATTTCATTGGGTAAGCCGCGGTGAATGACCTTCTGAGTTAAATTATTTTCAAGGATGGAACAACTATAGTAGTGATTGGATTGAAGTACTGAAAGTACAATTTTGTTAGAAATTTTAAATTAGAAGCGTAGTACCATCTTTAATGGTGAGAGCATTTGTTATGGAGTAAGTCTGTGTTATAAAAGGTGTTGAATTTGGGTTTGACTTTCTAGGACATCATAATCTTAGTATGGTGGGGAGCCCTGTTTTAACCTTGGAAGTAAATACCATGGCATTGACTTTAGAGAATGTGGTGTACTGTACAAGTATAGCGTGATGATTTTTCTTTACGTGGTGTTAGTAATTGTGCTTGTAACACCCGCATCCTTTAATCTATTGGAGAGTGTATTTAATTCCCTTATTTTCTTTTTGGGAGTCTTTGGAGTTGTTGAATGTTGGTTTTGGAGGAGTATGACTCGATTTAAACTTGTTGGGTTTGTTTGTTTGCGCTTGTTCTTGTCAAAAAGTTCCTTGAGAACTTAGAAATTCTATTTTGAGGTCGACACCAGCCTTCCTAAAGGTCGACCCTTACTTGTTGGTGAGGTTTCTGGAAGTGTTGTTGGAATTTAGGGTCAACCCCAGCCTTGGTGGTGTCGACACCTGCCTATTGTTGCTATCCACAAGGGTCAACACCAGTTTGGGAAGGGTCGACGCTAGTATATTGCAGAATCTGGGTATTAGTTGCTGGAAAATAGGGTCGACCCTTTCTATCCAAGGGTCGACACCTTGCTTGCTGCCAGCATTGTCTTTTCTTGCTGGAGGGTCGACACCACCACACCAGGGGTCGACTTTTGCGTGTTTATTTTTCAGATTTGTGGGTCCGAATGGACCCTACCGTTGGGGGGTGTTGGGCCTATTATTTTATTGACCATAGGGCTACTTTCTACCACTATAAATAGGCTCCAAACATAGTTTCATTTCACTTTTCTTCCCTTTCCTCTTTCTCAAACCGTGAGTTCTTCTCTCTCTCTCTAAACTCAAGCTTTTGGCACTAAGATCTCTAGATCTACTCACCTAGAGTGATCTTTTCACCGTGGTCCTTTGAGAAAGGTTGTAGATCTCGTTAAGGACTTCCTTTTGGTCCAATTAGTTCGTGGCTTCATCGTCATTGATTTTTGGGTCGTCATCTCTTGGCTTCAAGAGGTAGGGGCTTCTAATTCTCTTTCAATACCCTCATTTATAGATAGATTTGTGGTATTTTCTTTATATAAATACAAAAGTTTATATTTTTATGCATATTGTGACGAATATGAGGGGGGTTAGGGTTTAAAGAGAGTTGGGTTTATTTGTTGGGTTATAATCTTGGGTCATGAGTTTGGGTGTAAAAGTAATAAAAGGGTTAGAATAAAATGTGTTTGGTGAAAAGCTTTAATTCCTCTTAAAAATCCTAGTTTGGCTCATGAAAGATGGTTAATGGTTTTGCTTCAATTAATAGTAGAATCATGAAATTGAAGTCTTAAATTACACTTGTACAAGTTTAATTGAAATTTTAAAGAATTTGAGTCATTTATGTAAAAGTTACGATTGAACTCATAATGTTGATATTTTAAATTATGTTATAATATGAAACCAAACTTGAGGAAAAGAAATTACTAATGGTAGGGATGATGCGGGAATTGTGATAAAATGATGAAGTGAATAGTTAAGAATCTTATTGTATTATGTTGAATTGCATTGAGTTATGTTAAATTGTGTTAAGTCAAGGTTAGGTTAAGATGAGTGTGCGTAACAATAAATGGGAGATTGTGAAATATGACGATGTTACGTGAGGGAGTTGTATCAAAGAAATTAATTCTAGAGATTTAATTTATAGCCTCACATAGTAATTGATAATCGATGTGTTGTGAAGATTGATTTGGAAGACTTGATAATAATATGGAAGAGTAAAGAAATAGTTTGAACCCAAGAATTGTGCACGTCAATGACTTGGTGGGTAATAGAAAAAGGTGGTGGAACATAATGTGTACTTGTTATGTAAGTGGAACTTTAACTTATGGTGGGTGCGTTCTGAACTAATGTGTTACGGGAATAATGGATGATGTGTTGGCTTTGCCCACTAATCACAATGACGGATGACTTGATCAAATTTATGGAATGTAATGTTGTTTCGGGCTCCATTTCTCGTCGTATTTTGAGCCGGCAAAGCGTGGCGCTTGAAATAGGTTCCGCCTTCCTTCCGGAGTAGCGCCCAGTAAAGCGTGTGGTATGTTGGGATATGTAAAGGTTCTGCATTCCTTCCAGCTTGTGACCAGTAAAGCGTGAGGTTCCGCGTTCCTTTCGGCTCATGACCGATAAAGCGTGAGATTTTGCCTTCCTTCCGGCTTGTGACCGGTAAAGCGTGTGACTCATGAGATGACTTGTTAATGGATCTGGTGTTTAATATGACATTATTTGAAAGAATGGAAAATGAGATGGTAATTGGATTAGAGGCTGGTGATGATAGACTCACTGGATTGCTTGTGACTATAAGGGGAAATTATGAGTTTTGTTTTGTAAATAATTAAGACATTGTGTTCAAAAGGGTTTGTTATTCTTGTGTTACGTTTGAACTCTAATTGATAATGTAAATGTGAATGTGATGTAGTTGTAATATGTTGGATTATAATTGATAATGCAAATGTAGATGTGATGTAATTGTTATTAAATTAGAGGAGATTTGGATTTCTACATTTAGGAGTTACAACAAATATGAATAGATTGGTTGGAATATCATGTATGTGGGATGTTTTGGAGTATTAAGGGAACTTGAACTTGAGGTTATGAAGTTATAATGAATGTAACTAGTAAAAGGGGAGAATGGGAATAAAAAGAGGAATGTTAAGATGTAAATTTAATAAGGAATATTTTGGAATAGGTTAATAAATTTAAAATGATGTTCTTCCTTAAACATATTTGTTTTCAAAAAGTATTTATAGTTTTCTAACGAAAAGGGATAGTTTTTGATGGTCGAAGGTTTTTCCTTAAATGTTCAAATAAATTTTGAGAAAAAGATACGCTACATATGATATTTTGAAATTACAAAATGTCACCATACTATATGGTATCACTTTGCATGCATGATCATTTCTATCTATAGGATGGTTATTGTTTTTTAACTAAGAGATTCCTATTGGGCAATTGTGCTCACCCCTCGTTGTTTCATTTTTTTTTTTATAGGAAGAGAGTTCGGATTGATTGGTTGGAGGATTAGGAAGTTCATGTATCTCTTATGTGGAATCTCATTGTGCATTGATGTTTGTAATTATGTATTTGTAACTCCATAGTGAGAGCTTGACATGTATTATTATTGTTGTTGTATTCATCATGAGAGAGAACATGTACTATTATGATTATGTTACTCAAGGGTAATAGATATTTGTTATAAAAAAAAGGACCTAAATTTCAGGCTCTTGGTAATGTTTTCGAGTAATTAAAATTTGGGGCGTGACAGTGGTGTTAGTGACTGCGTGTGTGTCACTCAGAGGAGTGACAAGTCGTGAAAATTGCTTAGTAATTGTTTTTAGTTGATTGTGTGTGATTCCCCAAAATGGGGTTAATGGTGAAAATTGTGGTGCAAATACAAAATAAATAAAGAGTAATTGGTGGATTTTGGTAGTGGTTGTAAATAGGATGTGATTTCCCCAAACTCATAATGGTTAGTTTATTCGTGTTGTTATGTGCGGTTATTGTTTGCATAACTATAAAGAAATTGTGGCATCGCTATAGTGATGGGATTATTGTTTGGTTACGGTTGAGAGTCACCGATCGAAATATGCTAGAGAATAGAATTGGAAATATATTATGATGGATGAACCAGCTAGTAAATGTGAAACAATTATGAACAATGAATCTTATGGTGTGCATGATTCCTAACAATCTTAAAATAAATAAACATATCTTTTCTTAAAACCTAGTTTTTTTACAAATCATTTGTATGTATTTGAAACATTTTCATATAAAGTCTTCTACCATGAATGATCTTTGTTAAAATTCAAAGGTCAAAAAATATATCTTCGGATGTTCTCTTTTCTATTTGGTTATTAAATATTTTAAAATCACAAGTGAGTAATGAGAAGGCATAATCCAGTTGTGTAGCAAGCACGAGGTTTGAGGTGCTTGGTTTCGTTGAGTTGTGCTTTATTGAAGGCCATGATTGGCAGATAAAACATTTATTAAAATATTTTCTTCTTATGAAAAGGAATTGGGAACTTGGGTTGTGATGTAAGGTAATTGTTTAGAAAATTTGTTTGCTGAGAGACCGATAATTGTTTCTTGGGGTGTGAATATAAGGTGAAAGCTCATTCTCCTAAGGTTCTACATTGTTAGACAACTGAGAATTAATTCCTTGAGGTTAAGTTTATCTGAGATACGATTGTAGGGTACGTTAGAGATGCCTTTGCTTGACTTCTTGTTTCATAGAATTGATAAATTCTGGTGGCTTGTTAAAGATAATCATGTGAATGAGTTGAAAAAGAGGTTCATCAGTCTGGAATTGTCGTTCGTATTATTTGGGTGTTATCAGAATATCAGTGTGGGACTGAAATATGAAAGTTTTTTTGTAGTTTTCGAGTTAGATTTTTGGTGTGGTGAGTGTAAACCAATTGGGAGTTGTTTCTTTTCCGACTTGTGAAATTCATTGCCTTGGGAGACTCTTCTAGAGACTTATGATTGAGCAGAAATTGTTCATGATTAGCTGGAGTAAGTGTTAATTTTAGTATTCGTTCCATTTTGGTTGCTCGAAACTCTAATTTTTTTTTTGAATTGTCTAACTTCGGGGACAAAATTTTCTAAGGTGAGGAGATTGTAACGGCTCGGATTCTAATTCGTATCGGATTGGTGTAAATTGGTGTCCGTCACCTTAAAACTTGTATGGTTGCCAGACTCTTGGCATTGATGGGCCGACAAGTGAATTTTAAATATTAGAATTGAGGACCCTTGGATGATGTTTGGAACCTTGATTGAAGCCTTAACAAAGTGTTTAGGCAAGATTAGATCAAAAGCCCCAAGTTTGAGTTTGAGGTTTTGACCAACCTTCACTCTTTTTCCCTTTTCTCCTTCCATACTTTGAATTTGAATGTGAGGCTGGAACCATTGGAAATCTTGTTTCCTGGGCTTCGATTAGGACACAAGAATAAACGGAGTCCGAATGAGAGAGTTATACCTATTTGAATTTTGAGTTTCTATGTTGGAAGCATTCTCGCTCGAGCGGGCTTTTCTTCGCTCGAGCGAACTGCATGATTTTTAGAGATTCTGGGAGCTTTTTTTCCACACTCGAGCCAAGCTTCCTTCACTCGAGTGACCAGGTCGCTAACAGACATTATAAAGTAGGGGTGAGCAGTGGATATACCGATCCGCCAAAACCGAACCGAACCGATCCGCCGCATTTTGGACGGATGCGTGATAACGAGCGAACAGTTACGGATTGATTTTCTTCAATCCGCCAATTTGGCGGACGAATGGCGGATTTGAGATTTCTTTGGCCGTAACCGAACCGCCAAACCGCGAGCACCCCTAGTAATTTATAAGACTTTGTGTTGTCAATTTGTTTAAATATTTTGTTTGTGTTTTCAATTAAAAAGGATTTTAAATATTCTGTTGAAAAAAAGTTTTCAACTTGAATATCTTTTTTGAATTGAAAAAAATAAACGTATTATCTATCTATATTTTTTGGTTTTTAAATCTATCTCTAAAAATAATAAATAGAAAATATGATATATGCTGGTTGGTTTTTGTTTTCAAAAACAGATATAGATGTAACAATACAGAGACATACAATCTCTACTACTGCTCTGTTCGTGGTTTTGGTGGTATGAATTATTTTTATATTTTAACAACCACAGATTGTAAAACTTTATGTGGATGAGGCATGCTGTGATTGTAGTATGTGAATGAGACATGCAATGATTGTGATATTCTAAAGTTTCAAACTTTTTTGCTTTAGATGAGGTATGCAGTGATTGTAATATTTTTTTAAGTCATGGATTGTCATACTTATTTTATTTTATTTTATTTTATTTTGAGGAAGTGCCCAAGTTGAATTATGTTGAAAATTTATAAAATTTTAAACCGCCAAACCGATTCGCATCCATCCGCCAAACCACCAATCCGCTTAATCCACATCCGCCGGATTGGCAGACGGATACGAATTGATTTTCTCCAATCCGCCAACCTGGCGGACGGATGGCGGATTGGAAGTTCTGTGGCCGCAACCGACACGCGCCCACCCCTATTATAAAGTGGTTTTTTGGCCCAAAAACTTTATTTTTCTCCCTCTCTTCTCCTTCCATCCTCCAAACACGAAACCCTAACCTTCCAAACTCTTGATTTCTCTACTTTTTACCAAAGATTCACCCCGAATCTTTCAAGAAGGTTAAAGAACAAGCATGGATCAAAACTTTTACCAATTGTTTTGCAATTTCATTAGAGTTTCAAGATCGGTCTCCATCCTTAGCTTCCAATCTTGAGGTAGGGATACTTTCACCCTAGTATTTCTTTATTTTGAAGAGATTTCATGGTATTGTTGTGACTTATGAGCTAATTTGATGATCATGTTGGATTAAACTCATGTTTTACATAAATAAACCATTTTACTTAATTTTTGCTTCAAATTTCTTAACTACTTTTTCAAAACATGTATATAAAGGTTGTTAAAACCTATATCTATGATGAAGGAGAAAACCCCCAAATTTGGTAAGACCCTAAATTCTCAATTTGAGTAAGAAACACTAAATTGAATGGAATTTCCTTTGATTCATGGAATATTATGAATAATAAAGAGATGAAAGATGTGGATGCTGATATGGTAAAGAAATTGCGACTTGGATGCTATTTTTATTTAAAGGTTATGTGGTGTCTCATCTATTGTGATGATGGATGCTTGTTGATGGAATTAAAATGTGATAGAATTGTTAATTTTGCATGAGTCCAAGTTAGAGTCGGTTTTGAAAAAATGTGGTGTTGTGTTGGTACCGCGCAGGGAGGTTAAAAAGGGGCCCAAACGCCCTGTCTAGGCTTATCACTGGACAAATGAGGGAAAGATGTTTTAGGGTGTCCACACAGTGCTGGCGTATTATAGCCGGCGAAAGTGGAAAAACAGATGATTTTCTTGAGGAGCCCACCTCCCGCCGTATAATAGCCGATAAATGTGGGGGCGGTTTTTAAAACTAAAGCAACTTGTGTTGGACTCTTACATGGGACTCGTGGTTTGTTTTCCATTGATGTGATTGTCTAATTGTTTTATTGTAAGGAGCCGAAATGTGATTGTTGTGTCATGATATTTACATAATTGATGAAGATAACTTGTGTACATAACTACTTAGATTATCTTGTCTCAATGATGCCATAAGTTTACTCAAGTAATTAAATACTTTGTTAAATGTATTCCTATTGGGCATATAGCTCACCCCTATTTTGTTTTTCAGGAAATAATGTTGTACAACTATAGTGGTGACTTGAAGTAGGTAGTGTTGGGATTGACAATTGATAATATTTTGCTGTAAAGATTTAGAGTTTTGTACTAGGACTGTTAGACTTATATTTTTTGTTGTGTCTTGTACACCCATAGGGTTCTTCTTTTGTAATTGTCACCTTGTTTGTTGAACTTGGAGTTGGGTACAAGGTTTCATGGACATGTAAACAAGGAAATTGTAAATTTAAATCTTAGTTCAGTGAACAAGATGGCTTTTGGAGTAAATTGTTATATTGGTTGCAATGGATTCATGTATGAAATAGCAAGGCGTTACAACCACGATATGGAATATGCACCAATTGCTAAACATGTACTACTGTAGACTCCATTTTGATTGACCCTAAGACTTCGAGTGCTTACAAGCCTCCCAATAATGAAATGGTAATTACTTCATCTTTAGATTGTTTGACGTTGTTTGGAGGTGCTGCATAAACCCGTTTTAGCCAAAAATTAACTCTTTTGAAAAAATGACCATTTACCTCTAGACTCGTTTTTCGCCAAAAACCAATTTTCTGACCTCGAAAAAGAGGAAAAAGCCTGGTTATGCCTTGATCAATGAAGTTTTCCAAAATTAGTATCTAGTTTTATTAAAAACGTTGATCGGGAAGCAATTTGGGCTTATTTGGGCCACAAGCAAGCTAAGGACATGGGACCCCACACTTGTGCATGCATGGATGACACATGTACCAAGGCAGGTGGTGCACACACACATGAGTTATGTATGCGCACATACTCTATGCATGTACACTTCCAAATGTGGCAGAGCCAGTTTTAGAAACTCAATCTTGGTGCAATGTTAGAGAAATACGGCGAGAGAAAGCGATATGAAGCCCTAGAGTGCTTTCCAAGCTTCCTCTCTGCCTATATAAAGACTCATTACCCTTATTCCCATTTCAAAGGGTTAGCATTTTGAGAGCTTTTTGTAAGTTTTGAGAGTAAAACACCCACCTTCTCTCCTCCTATGTCCTTGACATTGAAATTCTCAAACCCACAGAAACTAAAAGCACTTTAAAACTTTCTAAGCCTTGAAGAAATTGGACCCTGACTCAGAGCCTTTGCTTAAGGGAGGCTAGCAAGCAAGAAAACTTTTAGTTTTCTTGTCTTTTTTTTTGCGTGCCTCCAGATTATTCAAACCAGCAGATACAACTCTCATCTGTTAATTTCAATACCCTTTTGCTTCATTTTCCAATAGTTAGTCTTAGTTTAGACATTCATCCATTTTCTCACCATGTAGTTTGTTTATTTTTCTTGCTTTTTTGCTTTATCTCATATATTCTTTTTCGCTTTATTGAAATAGCATGCTTAGGCCTATTTAATGATGCATAAATCATGCATTAGGCCTGGTTTGAATCATCATTTAGTTTTTGGTATTTTTCTTCTTGTTATTTGCTTTTTGTGCATAAGTATCATTGTGGTAGCCTCAAACCAGGCCTAGGGTCATTGTTTGTATGATTAGTTGCATGTTAGGTCATATATAATTTATGTACTGCATGAAACACACTTAAGTGGGTATCTGGGTAAGTTCTCTTAATCCTCATAGCGTATGTGTGTTCTTTGCATTGTCATTTCAATAATCCAAGTCTGTACGTCTTTCTTGCAAAATTGTATGTTTTTGATGATTTTTCATGAATATTATGGCCATGATAAAGTAAAACCACTTTTCTTGGAAAATCACTCATTTTTATGAAAAACATGGCTTTATTCATTTAATCTATGATAGATGATATTTATTTTATTTAAATCACCTAGTTTTAGGGTAGTAAGGGCTCTAGGGTTTAAAAATGGATTGTATGAAATAATTAAACAATAAAATCATAAAATAAAGAATGAGTAGAGACCAATTAGGCAAAAAATGGATGGTTTCATTCAATGGCCTTTCCCTTTTTGTACCTTAGCTCCCGAACCGATAATCTCTAATTGTGATGGATTATGTCCTTTACTTAGTTTTCATCGTTAAATGCTTCTTAATTCCCCATCAAAATTAGTTGCAACTCTTTTGATGTGGAATAAAGCAAGTTGGCACAATATGGGTGGAAACGGGCCTTATACTCGAAAAAGGTGCGGTGTCCACAACTATGACAAGATATTGTTGAATATGTGCTACGACAAGGGATATGCATCAAGTACCAAATATGTGCTATGATAAGAGATATGCATCAATTATGAAATATGTACTACCATATGAGAAATGCATCAATTATGAAATACCAAACAAAGAAATTGAATGCAATCATGCCAATTAGAGTGAAGAATGTGCATAAGTCAAAGCACAAATATCATAATTGAAATCAAGAAAATAAGGAAAAGCAACTAAACAGATTCTTAGCATCGTTCTAGGAAAACTTTCAAAAGCATAATCAAATCAAAACCATCGCAGGAGTGAGCTTGTTCAAATCATGGAAAAGAGTTCGATAGATGACTTTCTCATATTGAGGGGGGAAGGTTTGGCTCGTGTCCTTTGCTTAGTCGATAGCTTATTCAGAGATGCTTATGCTCCTAATGTTCAATCATTGTTCACAATATTCAACATTCTACAAGCTCATGAGATGGGAATTAGTGCGCTATAGATCGATAATGAAGGACATGCTACTATGGCCACCGACCAATGAAATTCACGTTTCTTCTATGAGCTAGATCATCGAGGACTTATCTAATTCTTAGAATGACGGTTTTTCAATAGTCATGGACTTGGTGCCCCTTATTTAGATACTTTCAATGTGAAATCTTGTATTTAAAATTCACTTTACCCCTTTGTGGTTTCTTCTCGGAGCACTTTATCACCTTATAGTTCAAATATGGGCAGAAGAACTCCATTATGGTTTTAGACTAAAGTGCAAAGCTAACTTTGTTAAAAGTAAGGGCAAAATTATCTCTATACCCCTATGGTATATTATCTTTCTCTCTTCTCTAATACATATAATTATTATCTTAACAACATATTTAACAAATAAAATTATAGTAAACTAAACACCATAATTTATTACCATAAAATTACCTTCATCTAATTTTTAATGCAATTTCTTATTTAATAACATTTTAAATTAAACATAAAGTTACCGTAAATTAAACCATAAGATTAATCTAAACACCTTAATTTATTACCATAAAATTATCTTAATCTAATTTTTAATTTTTAACCCAATTTATTATTTAATAAAAATTTAAATTATATATATATATATATATTAAATTAAACCATAAATTAACCTAAATAGTCTAATTTATTACCATAAAATTACCGTAAACTTCTATTTAATTTTTAATCCAATTTCTCATTTAATAACATTTTAAATTAAATTAAATTAAAATAATTAGGGTTATGGTTTAGTTAGGATAAAAATTTAATTTAGACAACAAGATGAATATGAGGGTTTTATTGACATTTTATTCAATTTTTTACTTTGACCAATATTTTTGCATTGCCCACTCTCAATTTGGGAGAGTATAGTACACTTTCCATTATTTTTAATGAAAAAACTAACCATAAAACTTTAGTCCAAATCATAAGGGAGTTCTCTGCCTATATTTGAACCATAGGTGGTAAAGTGCTCTGAGGCGAAACCACAGGGGGTAAAGCGAATTTTGCCCTTAAATATTTTAATGAGAGTGATATTTGTGTTTTACTTTTATTAGGAGTGGCGGTAGAATTGTTAGATGAGAACTTATCATCTTGGCTTCACTTTTTTTTTTTTATTAATATTTTATTCCCATTTTTCAACTTTACTTCCTTACCATGTAAAAAAAACAAAGAAAAGAAAAAAAGTGGTAGGCAAGCAAATGCCATATCACCCATGTCTCCCCATTTCCTTTTAATTTCCTTTCATTTTTTTTTATATTCTTTTACTCTTCCTTATTTTTCCTATAAGTTGAGCCAAATTTCCCTTCATTTTTTTCATCTTTTGCTTCTCTCTCTCTCTCTCTCTCTGTCTATCTCTCTGTCTATTTGTTAGAAAAGACTTTAAACTTAGATTGGGAGTGTTTAGAATGAGAGTTAGCCATTTTACATAATGTAGACACCCCATTTTGAATGACCATTAAAACTTAGATCTTGAAATGCTTTCCAATGATGAAAGATATCATAATTTCAACATTGGAAATGCTTAAAGTTGTTAGAGCTGTTGTATTACCATTTTCATGGCAAAAACTATTTTTTTCCCAAAATTACTTTTTGGTAGTTTGTATTGAAGGTTTGTTATCACCTAGAAAGAGTTGGAATTTTGAAATTGCTGTTTCACACAAAATTATAAACCTTTGAATTATATTTCCAATTCTACTTGATTCGCCTCAATCCTATGTCGGATAAGAAAGATATACCCAAAATACGAAACATCATCAAGGATGTGTGCTTGCACATACCTTGTGCGTGTGCACATCCTTGCTAAGCCAGCAATAGATGCATTTTCTCCTCATACATGTATGCATTCCTAGTGCATCTGCACATGACTTTGTGCCTGCGCACATCACTCCGATACACCTAGATTTTTGAGTGGTTACCAGTCAACGATGGAGAACCCTAGGGTAATCTTTCTTAACCCCTAAGCCTCTATTTGCCTATAAATACACCCCCTCCTACTCCCTTTTGAAATGAGGAGCACTTAGATGCATTTGGAGAGCTTTTTAGTAAGTTTGAGAGTGAAACCTTACTAGCTTAGCCTCAAATTCGAATTTTTTAACCCTAATACAATAGCTTTACCATCCTAAAGTAATCTAGGGTTGAAGAAGGAACACTTATAACCGTAACAAAGCTTGAGGGAAGCATTCAAGCACGTTTTGCTCACTTTTTGGTTGCTCTTCAATTTTGTATTCAAAGCAGCAAGTAAGTACCTTATTTATCTCAATTTTAGAACCTTTTTAATCATGTTTTCGTTATTAGATCATGGTTAGGATGTTGATTTCACATGAAGCATCATATAGGTTAGTTTATGTGCATGTTTTTAACTTTATTTTGCATGTCTTGTTTAGTTTATCAAAATAACATATTTAGGCTAGATCAGTCATGTGATATTCATGCATATAGCTCAGTTTGATCATCATCTAGTTTCAGCATATTTTCTTTCTTTTACTTGTTAGTTGTATTTTGTGTATATTCATCATTTAGTAGCCTCAAACCAGGCCTAGGTTCATATTTTGTATGCTTAGTTGCATGTTTAGGTCATATTTATTTTATGTATGCATGTAAGACGCTAAAAGTGGGCATTCAAGTAAGTCTCTTCATCCTTCATAGCATGTGCTTGTGTTTCTTTGCATTGCCTTTTCAATAATGCAAATTAGATGCTCTATGTGTGCAAAGTTATATGTGTTGAATGTTTTTTGAATATTGTTAATTTTAGATTGAGTTTATGGCCATGGATTATTAAAAATCCACTTCCTGTTAAAAATCATCATTTTTGGAAAATATGGATTTATTCTCTTAATCTAAAATAAATGATATTCATTTTTCGTCAAATCACGTAGTTTTAGGTTAGTTAAGGGTTTTAGGTCTAATAATGATGTTTGTGAATAATTAACCACTAAAATCATAAAATATAAAGTGAGTAAAGGCCAATATTCAGATTGAGCGAAAGGGGGCACTTCCAGGAAAATGGCTTTCTACTTTTGTACCTAAGCTCTAAAACCTAGAAATTTTTTGGTTATGACAAACTAGGCCTTAACTTAGTTTTCATCATTAAAGGTTTCTTAATTCTCCTTTAAAAATTAAATGGCGACTTTTGTTGGTCAGAGCTAGTCAGTGTGGGAAACAATGCTTTAGACTTGAAAAAGGCACGATGCTCACAGTTGGTGACTCTACTAGGGAATTAAGTTAGCTTGACTTGAAAATTTCTATTTTAGCAAATTAGTGGTTAATTATTAATTGCATTGCATCAATGTAGGCTCGAAAAACCTAGCTTTGTTGCATAATATACCAGACACTATACGCGGGCCATGTTATGTCAACAAAGCCAAAGTTAGATTATACTATTAGTACTGTTTGATCATCCCTTTATACTCCAAGGTGGTATGAGAGGTTTATTGATAACCATAAGTGATGTACCCTATTGACCAAACCTACCTTATGCATATAAAAAGCTTTAGCACCTTCCAAACTAGGACATGATACTTCCCTTTCTAGGATTGAGTTATTGCCTTCTTGTGTGATTTAATGAATCTTAGATCCTATTTCCAAGTTAGTACAGGGCAACCCTACCCTAAACAGGCACGAATGCACATTATGTGCTCATGTGATATCTTATCTTGAATAGAAATGATGTAATTTGATTATGAAAATCAATGGTCAGAAAAGTAGTGGTTTGATTACGAAAATCTAAGGCTATTTGGGGTGGTGATTCGATTATGGAAATCTAGGTCCAATTAAACGGTGATTGTGATTCTAGAAATTAGCGGTAAATTAGGAAATGGTTTCCTGATTAAGGAATTTGAGTTTGAATTTTAAATCTTACTTTAGTGATCAATTTGCAATGATTGTCTTCCTAACATGGAATTTAAGTAGAATTCCAATTCTATAAGAAAGTATATGATCAATATACAGCTTCCTAAAAATATAATAAATAAATTCCCCATCTTAGGTAGAGTCTTGGAAATTATAGAAGGTGTTTTGATTGAATGAAATTTTTTTAGTTATTTGACTTTGGGGGAATTTCAATTTTATTGAAAAATTGTAGATAATGAAGTGGTCTTTTATTTTAAACAAAATTTCAATTCCCCTAAAAGGTATTTGATTAGAAGATAATTGTTTGATTGAGTACTTAGAATAAAATCCGAAACTCCTTGGGAAAGAATTTTGAAAGAAAAAAATTCGTGGGGAATTTTGGAAATTATGGAAAAAAAATTATTAGAAAAAAATCTTTGGGTTATTGACTTTGGGGAATTTTGATTCTATGGAAAAATATTAGACAAGGAAGTGATGACCAAGTCTTTCATTTTAAATAAAATTTTGAATTCCCTTAGAAGACATTTGACTAGAAGATGACTGTTTGATTGATTTCTTGAAATAAAATCCGAACTCCTCGAAAATATTTTAAAAGAAAGTGATTCTGAAAAGAAAAAAAAAATGGAAGTTGTAATTTGATCATGTACTTTAGAATAAAATTGGGATTCCTTAAATGAATGATATGAATGGGGTGGTAATTGTTTAATTGATCACTTTGGCAAGAACCCTAATTCCTCGAATGATATTTAATTGGGAGATAGTTACCTAATCACCCACTTTGAGTAGAATCCTAATCATCATGTAGAAAAGGGGAAAGATCTTTAGAGAGTCAAATTAGAATATTGGAAAAATCTATTTCAAAATGCAAAATCATATCAAAATTAGAATTTACGTCAATATTTGGGGATTGTGAACTTTGACAGAAAATTAGAAATTGGGGATTGTGTTTGTTGTGCATAGGAAATCAGAATTTCAGAGATAGTCTTTAAATGAGTCATTCAGAATTGGGTCCAAAGATTGTGTCTTATCTCGTTTCGACAAGTGCCATGATCTGATGGGATGTTCTCTTTGATCCCATGATTACCAAGTCAAGTGCGCTTGGTTTGTAATACTTTTGTGCATCCCTTAAAAAAAAAAAATTTAAAAAAGCCTAGCCCATCTAACCCAGAAAATGCCTAGTCCATATAACCCCCCTCCCGGCACACACATACACACAAAAAAAATAAAATAAATTAAATTAAATAAATAAATAAATAAAAAGAGGTCCAGTCAACTCAGAAAAAGTCCATCCTACAAAAAGAATAAAGAGTTCGTCCAACTCATGAAACCTAGTCCATTCAACCCCAAAAAAAAGCGTAGTCCATCCATCTAAGAAAAAGCCCAGCCTTAATATAAAATAAATAAATAAATAAAAATAAAAATAAAAAGAAAAAAGAAGAGTCAATCCAACCTGAAAGAGCTCATCCCATTCAACAAATTTAGAAAAAAACCCAGTCTAGAAGCTCACCAAGTGTAGACCAATCAGCTCAATAAATAAATAAATAAATAAAACTCAACTCAATTAACTCGTATAACCCAACCCAATCTAAGTGCACTGCCGAGATAATGAGAATGATCAAGGACCTTCAAATAACTGTGGCCGACCTGACCTTTGGGATTTTAACTCCATCATTGACTACACCCCATGTTCAGAATCTTGCACTAAAGGCTCCTCTGACTATAGGGCTAGCTAAAAGGAGCCAACTCAAATTCAAAGATGCTGTGAAAGCTGATGACAATACAAAGGAAATAGTTCAATTTGAGACAATATCTAGACACACCTTGTGCCTTGGTGACACTATGTTGAGTGCAAATTAGCGTTATATTGATTCATCCACCCGTCTATGTGACAAAGCCATTGAGGAAACTATCAATCCTTGGGCACAACTTCAATAGGCTATTGAGGCTCTGAAATCCAAAGGGTTTTACAAGCAGTGAATCCATGCAATTTTTGAGAAGGCTATAGATAAAATTTTTGTTGCTTCATACCCTAATGCTCAGATAAGGAGTGTTGCAAGGGAATTCCACGTAGAAGGCCAAGTTGAAGATACTGAAAGTCAAAATTTGATATGCAAATGAGGATCTAGCTATGAAAACAGAGAGTCCATTAGAAACATCTATACTAACTCCAATGCCAAAAATACTCAGCTAGCACTTACCAATCCTTTTTACCAATACCTTTAAAACTAATGTTAGTTGCTCCACAAAAAGAACCTTCCACCCACTCCATATGGCCTTGTCTAAATCCATGCAAATTCTTATGGACAAGAGATATCCGAAACTCGTCGACCTAATAACCTTGTTAGAGCCTCTCCTAGCCAGCCATGACCCCTCCAAATATTGTGCCTTTCACCAGTAAGCCGGTCACAATACCGATTGATGTGTCCGCCATCGTCATAAGATTTAGGATCTCATTGACAATAAAGTAATCACTTCACTTGAAAATCCTAACCTCTCAAAAGGTTTCTTCCCTGACCACGGCAGCATCAATGCCATCAAAACCTCATGTGACAGCCCCGTTATGTATTATGCTTTTAATTCTTTTATTATACATGTGCTTACGTGCTAGGTGTAAATTTGAATGTTAATTATGTCATTAATGTGGTTTTTGACTTTATATCTGTTAATCGTAGGAATATCTATTGTGATTTCTGATATATTTTGAAATTGAAGGACTTAATGGCATCATAAATCGAAATTCATTAGTTCATTGTGAATGGCATAATTTTTAGAGTCCAATGAGAAGTTTGATTAAAATTACTTAAGATTCAATTACCTAGCCTAATCCCTGATTGGTTGATTAAGCTATTCTAGCCTTATATATATATATATATATATTAAGAATGAGATTAGCTCATTATTCCTGTACTAAAAAATTTGAGAAAGAGAGCTCTAGAGAGAGAGAGCTTGATTTTAGAGAGACGAAGAGCTTGGAAGCTAGGAATTGCATATAAGATTAAAGAATTGTAAAAGGGAACTCAAGTTCTTGAAGAATTTGCTTGATTAAAGACCTTAGGACCATCTGCGAGGATGTGTCGGCAACTGAACCGCTGTAAGTAATATCTTAGTAAAGATATTTTCTTACTCACTCTATTTTCTAAATGTCCTAATGTGGTAAGCTTTTCCGAAATTGTGATTTTGCAAGTACGAAAGAGTTTTTATCTATCTGATCAACATGATATCTGCAAATGTGTTTGAGGAAATATGAACGTATATGATGGACCCTAGGTCGTTTTATATATTTGAAATGGACTCAAGGTCATTCTGCATATTTGACAGGATGAACCTAAGGTCGTTCCGATTATCTAATAAGTTTGAATATCTGTTATCTGTTGACTCAGTGATCATTATACAGCTGTAATTGATTGGACCCGAGGTCGTTTTGTCATGTATTGGACCCAAGGTTGTTCCATTATGATACATTAATATGTGAATGATTTTATTCAAGTATTAGAACTCATTCATGTAACCTCTTTACTCTGATGTTATTCACTGGCCGTTAGCTCACTCTATATTTATATGTATGTAGGTGAGCAGCGGGATGTCCAGCCCCAACCCTAGTGAACCTGTGATGGAACACCGAGTTTTTGTGATGTTAGCCCTAGGTGCCTCATGCACGAGGTTTTTGTGTTTTGATTTTATGTTTCTTTTATTGGTCATGCTTAACCGCGTCTATATATAAGTTTGGTGTTTGTATGTTAATGACATATGTATGATCTTGGACATATGAGGTTTCTTAAGTATGTATGAGTGTGAGTTTTTAATATAGATGAGATGTTTTTGATATGTCATATATGCACAGCTCAATGGACAAAATTTTATATTTCTACTTTTGCTTCTGGCCCCATATATTAAATATGTTTTGAATTCTGTCTGAGACTGTTGGTAATCTTATGATTACTGGTCAATTATGATCCAAACCCCTAGGGGTGGGTTCGGGTCATGACACATCGCCTCTCACCAACTTTGATCCCAGCTAATACATCATAGCTGCCACTGAGCACAAACCTGTTGTGGCAATTCCTGATTCCTTGGATATCTGTTTCATCAAAAGTAAGGAGAAAGAAAAGCAGACTGCAAAGCTTTTCAAAGACTTGCAGGACCTATTCAACCTGTATGAGCTTGACCTTAGCAGTGTTGAAGCAAAATGGTGGGATCCCTGTACCATCATCAACAATGGTGGATGGAGGGATGAACTACAAAATCAACTAGGGACAATTGTTGATTTTCATTTGGTGTAATCTTCTGAACTAGGGGCAATTATTGAATGCACCCTGGAGGCACTTTTTGAACAAGGGGAAACATGGAAGAGATTTGAAGAAGATGACACCTTGGACCAATAGATGCTTGCCTCAGATTTTGCATATGGATTAAAAAATAGAACTCTTTCGCGATTGAGATAAATAGTGCTATTTTGTTAAAATTTGAGTCGTGCCATGCTAGTAATTCTGTTGTGTGTCATAGTTTGATTTATTTATTTATTTTTAATCTTCACTTGAGACTCTTGAGTCATTCATCCTTTGTCGAGTCACATTTATGTAGTCTTTTGCCTTCTCCATATTAATAAGTAAGAGTTGGGTTTTGAACATTTAATTGTGCCTAAGGCTGTGCAAAATACAGCCCAATCCACTAAAACCACACCGATCCGCACTTATCCACACTGCTCTAACCGCTAACTATGGTTTAAACTTTAAAATTTATAATCCACCAACTGAACCACTCCGCTTCGCTATAGTTAATGCATATATATTTTTTAACCTCCAACAAAATATCAATGTAAAAATGAGTGAGAGAGACTTAAGATATAAAATTTATTACAAATTAGTGGTCATATATATGAAACATATTATGTGAAATTACTTTGTTATATGTCTAAACAATATTATACAAATTAGTGTTATATATTATGCAAATGTATGATAATTAGTTAGAATATTCTTCAATCCGCCATCCTCTAAAAACCGCCAATCCTGAATATGCTAATCCGCCAATCTGCCATTCAGTTTGTAATTTTACTCTCAAACCACCCGAAATCCATGTGTGACCTAATGAAAATAGGAAAAGTTTTAATAATTCAATTGAGCAAAAGAATGGTGTAAATTTCCAAATGTGCTATTAAAAATGAAATTCCACGAATAAACTCGAGTGCTGAGAAGGATCCCCTAGATGGTTTGAATGAATTCTTAATTGTCCTTGCATGACTGCGTGTGAGTTTTCAAATAAAATTTTCAAGAAGATTTTTTTGCAGACTTACAAGATAAATTTAGCATTGTGCATGATATTCTACACTATTTTGGGAGTTCTCCTCTCATTCGAGTAACTACTTTGGCAAACACAAGTTATCTAAACCTCATAAGGACATATTTCTTCTCCATGGCATTTCCAACTTTACTTCATGTTTGAAAAGGAAAGAAAAATGAAGGAAAAAAATAATAAGTAGAAGAGAAAAAGGAAAAGGAAAAAAGAAAAAAAAATTCACCATCAAACTAGGAGTACCCATGGAATGAAATCAAGTCAATTGTGAAGAATGGGAGCTTTGCGATTAGCATTTGAAGGAGCTAATGTGAAGCTTCGTTGCTATATGGAGAAATAAAGATGACTAGCCATGCAGAAAGCCTTCTTGTTCCAGTGCACAATTTGAGAATGCATTAAGCTCAAACTAAGGTGAAACATGTTAGATTGCTAGGGTAAGGACAATTGTTGATCATATTTATTGGAATTGCTATAACACTACCCTTGAAAGACTCGTTACGCCGAAAACCTGAAAGGGCAACCCAAGGAAAACTTAGAGCAGAAAAAAAAATGAAAAATGAAAGAATAAGAGCTTCTAAGGCCAAAAACTCCAAAAGGGAAACCATGGCAAAGTTAAAGCAAAAATGGAGAGTGTCAATACCCAAGTGAACCCTAAATCGAAACTGCACCTAGCTTGATTCTCTCCTTGAGATACGTAAGCAACCTCTCCTTGAGGTTTGGCCTCATTTCCTTACCCGATTCACACCCTTAGTTTCACAATCATTCATGAGCTACAATCACCATCGTGCATAATATGTTTTGTGTGGGATAAGGAAGAACTAGTTTTGATCAATTGGTGGAATAATTTTTAGCACTTGAACTTATCAATGGAATTTGTAACTTGAGCCCGAAAGGAAATGAAACTTGATTTTTGCAAAATTGAATTTCAAAAGCAATTCTTGAATAATGAGGCATAAGGAAATCTAGGGGCACAATGAATGACCATTGACTTTGAGTTTTATCTCTTTTCTTTGTTATTTGGTTTAGTTGCTAGCAGTGTCTTGTCTCGTGTCATGGGTATGCTATCTGGTTGACTTGTCTCGTGGGTGCGTTGCTTTATTGCTTCAGGTCATAGGCATATTGGCATCTTGTTGCTTGGTATCGTGGATGTATCATCCTATTGTTTCACATCATGGGTGTAGTTGGCATTCTATTCCATTGCCTACATTAAGACTTTGTCATGTCTCTCAAACCGCACTTAGTTTCAACCATAGAAGAAGATTGACATTGCCAGTCACCTCAATTGGAGAATCTTTCATCTGGAAAATTACACGACTTGTTAGGTCTTATGGTGCCAAGATTTTACAAAATTCCTACCAACAACACATTATTTTGGAAACTATTCATTCAATACAATATAAAACCCCAAAATGTGGCTAGGTGTGCCAAAAAAAAAATAGAGATAAAAGAAAAGAGAGGTGTGAGCCGAATGAAAAGTGAGGAATTTGCATCAAACAGAGAGCAGAAGTGAAGTCAGATAGTGCAAATGCACCATATTACAGACCACTTGGGTGATCTCCACCAAGAAAGAGCTATATCGACAAGTATAACCATTCTGAAAGATGGAGTAGAATAACACCCGGCACACTAGAGGGCTACCAATTTTGAAGAATGCTAGAAACAGTTTTGTGTAGTTTGAGGTCTGCCGAGTTATTTTTCTTTGTGGAGGTAATTTTCCCTTATCAAGTCTATCCTTGGCATGTTTGTCAGTGTTAGTTTGTTAGCATGTGTACGACTCAATGTTTGATAGAATGGCATGGTTAACATTCCAAAAGTTCAAAACAAGTCCTTATGTGAAATTCATAGACAAGATGAAAGTATCCATACGAGGGGTACCAAGTTTATTGTCATGACCCAAACCCGCCCCTATGGGTTAAGGACATAACCGGCCAGCAATCTTGAGATTACCTACGGCCTCATATTCTATAGGCATAACTTGCCAGAGTAAAGGGGCCAAACAGAAGCAAAAATTAAAAACTTTGTCCATAGAGTCGTGCTTATATGCACATCAAACAGACCATATTCAGTTACGTTAATAACCCACCTCAAAATTACAGTTTCACAAAATTCATTACAGACAGGATCATTCAAAACGAGTCAACCTATGACAGGCTATTTACAGATATACAATAGGCCCTTGCCAACAAGACAAAACATAAGTACATAGCAAAAAGGCAAGGTAGGTCTCAAGAGTGAGACGCAAGGCTGACTTTCTCAAAACTCGGATTTCTCCTAGCAGACTTCACTGGGGCTGGGTTTGGACTTCCCTGGGCTCACCTACAAACACATGAATGAGCGTGAGCGATAGCCCAGTGAATAATATCAAACATGACAGTTATATGACAATATGTAGAACAGCATGCTCCAAACGGCCTTGGGCCCAATTCATACTTCTATTTAACACAGATATATATATATACTTATACAAAATTTAGATCAAGTGACTGTAGTTCCACCATACTGGCCTTTGGCCCATTCAGGTTTCCATTCTTGTCAAAACGGCCTCCGGCCCATTCATTTATGTCAAAACGGCCTTCGGCCCATCCATTTACGTCAAAACGGTTTTTAGCCCATTCATTCATGACGGAACGACCTTCGGTCCATTCATATTCATCTAAATGACCTTTGGTCCATTCATATACATCAAAACGACCTTTGGTCCATTCATTCTTATCAAAACAACCTTTGGTCCATTCATATACATCAAAACGACCTTCGGTCCATTCTTTCTTATCAAAACGACCTTTGGTCCATTCATATACATCAAAACGACCTTCGGTCCATTCTTTCTTATCAAAACGACCTTTGGTCCATTCATTGATTCTTGTCAGACTTTAGTCCACAATCCCAATTAACAGCTCATAAAGTTTATAAGGGAATAACAATTGGACATTGACAAACTTTCAAATATTGATATTACTCACAGTGATCGGCATGTTGATTTGCCCTGGAGCTTGACCCTACACGTTTCATGAACACAAAAGGGTCATTAACAGTTTAATCCGTTCTTTAATTCACATATTCCTCTTTAGGCTTTATTATTATCTCATTAACTCATTTACAATGCTTAACATATGCCTAAGAGTGCTTGCAAGTGAAACAGAACGGAAAACAGAACACAAAATGCAAAAACAGGATTTCAGAAAATAGGGTCCCCGCTCGAGCGTGGACTTCCCCGCTCGAGCGGACCCTTAAGGCCTGCAAAAGTGCTGGTTGCATCAAAAATACGCCCGAGCATGAAATAGGACGCTCGAGCGGAAGGCCTGTCAAAATAGCTCCCACGCTCGAGCGTTAATTACCACGCTCGAGCAGACATTAAGTCTGCAAAAAGTACTGGGAGCACGCATTTCCCGCTCGAGCGTCAGGTTCCCCGCTCGAGCGGACCTCAAAATTCTGGAAAACCCAGAACTGTGTTCTTGAGCTTCAACTCGAAATTCAAAGGTTCAAGATGCATGATTTCGGCTCAAATAGCATAGAAACATACACTAACATGGCATAAACCCCAAGTTACAACACAATGAAGCTCAATCCCAAGAATTACTTACATGCTTGGCCCATTTTGACTCAAATTCATTTTCCAACATAATTAATTCATGCATTCCAACTTCACATCTTCATCAATCATGCATGCATGCCAATCCTTGACTCCATTTCTATTACAATTGGTACAAATGGTGCTCATAACCATGAAGCTCGACCAAACCATACTTGCATGTATGATTCGACACCCAATTTCTCATATTCTACTCCTCACATGCTTGATTATGCAATTTCATGGCAATTCTATGCATGCATGTGCATATAAACTTCAATTTCATCATACTCAATACCATTCATGTTCTTGATCAGATATTCTCTTCGAATTAACATTATTACATACACAAATTCATGAATTAAGGGTTGATCACTCACCTAGGAGCTTCAATCTCCACCCGTTCTTGTTAATTCTAGAGTGTAGCTTCCCAATCCACAATCTTGAATCAAAATGCCTAATGGTGCTTCCCTTCTCTCTCAAAGTCGACTCTCTCTTTTCTAGAGAGTTAACTCCAGCCAAAATGATATAAGGAGGAGAATTGAATGTAACAAGGGCCCTTATATGGCCCCACTAACTTAAAATTATTAATATTAAATAATTGAGGCACTAGACCCTCAATTTAATCAGTTTAATCTGACCCGAATAAATTTCCAATTAAGTTCCACCGTAGGCTCTAAAAATTATGCCAATCACAATGGCGTAATCAATTTCGGGTTCTGTGGCCGATAGGGCCCTCAATTTAATTTCCAAAGTAGGTTACTCAAACAGATATTCCTACAGTGAACAGATAGAATTGCAAAATCACATATATTCACATAATGGCACATAAAGTCAGGCTGAACACCTAATCATATTCAAATTAAGGACCAATTTAGCATAATACAGAACAGGGGTATCACATTTATGATCATTGAAAATCCATCATTGTTCTAAGAATGAGATGAGTTCTTGACACTTGGGTGCTTAGCAGAAGCATGGGTTTTGATTGGCTAGTAGCCATAGTAGCGTATCCTTTATTATCAATTTGTGAAGCGCTGGTTCCCATAGCATGAGCTTGTTAAATGTGGAATGTTGTGAACAATCTAAACAAGGATTGAACACTAAGGGCATGAACATCCCTGAATAAGCTATCTACTAGGCAAGGGGGCACAAGCCATACCTTCCACCAATATTTTGAAGCTATTTGACAAAACAACTTTTCCCTAATTTAAGCAAGCTCACTCACATGATGATTCTGATATGATTAGGCTTTTGAAAGTTTCCTAGAATGATTCTAAGATTCACTTTAGTTGTTTTCCCTTATCTACTTAATGTCATTTGGACTCTGATTGGCATGATTGTAGTAATTCTCTCGGCTTGATTGTAATTCTCTCGCATTATAGCATGTATTTGGTAATTGTTTTCATTGCTATTTGCATCATAGTCAATCCAATAATTTTGTTGAGGCATAAAACAAACTTCTTGTTAACTTTGTTTGTCATAGAACATATCTGATTTTTAATATGTCAAAGAACATATATGGCTATTAACCTTATATGTCGTAGAACATATCTGGTTGTCAATATGTCATAGAATATATAACCTTGTGTGTCGTAAAATACATTTGGTTTGTTAACTTTGTATGTCGTAGAACATAGTTGGCTGTCAATATGTCATAGAACATATAACCTTGTGTGTCACAGAATACATCTGGTTGTTAACCTTGTATGTCGTATAATATGGCTGGTCATGTTGTAGCACATATCTAGTCATGTCATAGCACATATTGGAATGTCATCGTACATACTGAAATGTCATTGAACATATCTCACGTCATAGCATATACTGGAATGTCGTAGTACATATTATAATGTCGTAGTACATATCATATGTCGTAGAACATATCTCCCCATGTCGTAGTACATACTGAAATATCATAACACATATCTCATGTCATAGCACATATTGTAATGTTGTAGTACATATCATATGTCATAGAACATATCTGCTCATGTCGCAACACATATTTAGATATCTCATGTCGTGGTAGATATTTGAAAATTGATGTCAGGGTACATATTGCATGTCATGGTGCATATTTGGTAATCTCCTGTCGTAGAACATGTCTAGCAATTGGTGCATATCCTATGCCGTGGTACATATTTGGTAAATGATGAATCTCCTAAATCATTGCATGTCATAGTACATATTTTCTGGAATATTGCATGTCTCTTGTCGTAGTACGTGTATGGTAAAGTTTTGATCATTCTTTTTTTGGGTGAATAATTTTGAAAATTCTTAATGCATTGAACTGGCATGATTTGGCATCATAATTTGGCATATTTGTAACCACACTGTGGTGTACATTATTGCTTCGAGTTTGTTTTCCTTGTGTATTCGCAGAATAGACGCACATGGAGAACTTGGAAAAGGATTGGACCAAAATCATTTTGGTATGACAAGGTGAGTATGGCAAGTATTATCTTCTCTTCTTTTTGACTATTGCATGCTTGGTGAATGTTTGAGTGCTTGTCATTCACACTTACTCACAAACGAACTATTGCACAACTGCCCCCGAACTACACTGTCACAACCCAAACCCATCCCTATAGGTTTAGCATCGTAACCGGCCAGTAATCCTAAGATTACCAAAGGCCTCTGAAACAAATTAACAAAATAAAAGGGGCTAGTGGAAGCAAATATATAAAATACAATGTCCATAGAGCTATGCAGACATATATGGGACAAAAAATTTAAACTTGATTTACATAAATATGTATGACATCATAATTACATCAGTCTTACATCACCCTTACACAAATAACACAAAACAGGACTTAGCTTTGTTTATAAAATATACAAAAACTTGCCAACAAACAAAAGAAAATAAAGTTGGCATTGATTTCACAAAACTTGACCATTAGCAACATTTGGGAACCTCCTCGAGAGGCACAGTGGTTAGCTTGACAAAACAAAACTTTAGGCTAGCAACTTAGGCTTGGTCCCACGCCTGATCACTTACATACATAAATAATACAGTGAACTAGAGCCCAATGAATAACAACAAAGTAAAGGGTTTATGAATGATGTCCATCATAGATTCAAAAATCAGAGTTCATATTAGAAATATATTCAGATTCACATACTTACACAAAATTCATAAGCAGTTATACATGGTACATCATTAGCTCTAACAGATCAGATTAGCTATAAAAGACCCACGTGCATAGTCGGTACTGATGACCATCAAGGTCAACATCTTTGTGCGCATAGCCATGGTATTGTTACCCCCAAGCGAGGGCTATGTGAACATAGGTAGTGGTATTGTTACCTCCGAGCAAGGGCCACATGAACATAGACCACGGTATTGTTACCCCCAGGCAAAGGCCACATGAATATAGACTACGATATTGTTACCCCCGGGCGAAGGCCACATGAACAAAGACCATGGTATTGTTACTCCTGAGCAAGGGCCACGTGCATATTGGCCACTGTATTATTACCCCTAAGCGAGGGCCACATGAACACTTAATGCTAAGGATGCCACGAATACATTTTAGAAAACTGGACAATCATTCATGATTCACAAATAGCATTTCAGAAAACAAATCATATCAAATTGTTCAGAAAATACTCAAATTCAAACATAGCTTTATAGAGTCGTTACTCACAGATTGCTCTAGAGGTTGAACAAATCAGTTGAACAAAATAGATCGATCAGGCGGGTGTTAACACGTGACCTACACAAATACATGATAGATGCATATTGAACTGTGGAGGCCGAATAAAATTAGTTAGGAAGAGGCAGGGCATTTGATTGACATCCGGCCAAAATAATTCGTCCCTGACCAAGGGCTCATAAAGCCAAATAAACAAATTGGCCATATAAGGTGTCGAATATGAGCCAACACTCAACTGAAGGGCCCAATAAATAACCACATGCGAGATCAAAAATGGGCCCGAGGGTATTATAAAAAAGGAGGAATGTCAACTGAAGGAGGTATGTGAGAGTAGAGGAAGTAACTTGAAATAGAAGTAAACTAGACAGAATACTAACTTGTTGTCGAAGTGCTAATTCTGGCACCCCTGACTGAAGTGTTCATTCCTTTTTCAGGTAGCAATCAGAGGATCAAAGACGTCTGACTCGATTTTGGAGTATTTCCAAACCACTTCTCCACAATTGGCGCCATCTGTGGGAATACTCAAGTGCATCCATGGCGGGCATAACAGATGATCCTTTGATAGTTGCTGATGATGTTATGCCAAGAGATGACATCACTCCAAGAAACATGCTTGGACCGGAGAATATCACCGCGCGACGGGCCCTAAACTTCAACCCAGTAGCTCAGACCTCACCCTCAACTTCTGTGCAAGAGACTATGCAGACAATCATGGATGAACCAAAGCAAAATGAACAGAGTCTAGAAGACATGATGGCTGAGAACGAGCACTTGTGCCAAGAGTTGGCCTTGGAGCTAGTCAAATCCCAACAGCCCGCATGCCATAACCGAGGTTAATTCCTAGGTTAACCTCTAAAAACCGCCAATCCTCACCATCCCAGGAACCCAAAAAGAATATTCTTCAATCCACCATCCCAGGAACCCAGAAAGAAGGGACGAGTCGATGTATCCAGCCCATCCGAAGGAAGTCCATACGTACGACATAGGTGGGGGAAAAGAAGTGATGACTCAGATGAAGAAGATAGGCATGACCCTTTCGTACAACGCATCGCAAGGGTTGTGCTGCCTAAAAAGTTCAAAGCACCGACGTTCACCCTATATGATGGAAAATCAGATCCCACTAACCTTATTCGTCATTATAAACAAGCGATGACGTTGCATGCTGATGATGAAGCCCTCATGTATCGAATGTTTCCAAGTGGCCTAGGACCGTTGGTAGTCAAATGGTACTATAAAATGGAGCTGACTTCAATTAAAAGCTTTCATCAACTCCAAAAATCCTTCAGGCCAAGATTCATCACCAACGAAGTTCAGCCAAAGCAAGTCGAACTCTCTCTGGGCAATGCAAATTAAACCAGAAAAGACCCTCTGTGAGTATTCGGCGCGCTATTGGGAATGTTTCAACCTGGTGGATGATGCTTGCAATGATTCCATTGCCATTATCGCCTTTAAGATGGGATTACATCCTGACAGTCTTCTCTGCAATTCATTGACCAAACGGCCCTGCAAAAGAGTTTGGGCGCTAATGAAGAAGTTGAAAAATATTTTAAGGTGGAGGACGATGCCCTGCGAGTCAAGGCTAGACAAAAAGTTGTTAAGTCGGCTTCATCTAGTCTCGTTCAGCCGATAAGCGTTGTGCCATCAAGGAGTCCCAAACCTTGGACTCGGGCTAAGCGAGACAAAAAGCGTGATTCACGCCGTTCAAGCAATCAGTGTTCGCACCGATCAAACGAACAATATCAAGTGGATAGCAGGCGCACAAGACGTTCGGACAAGAAGTATACGAAATTAGCAGAGTTGATCAGTAAGATCTTATCCAAAGTACAACATCTTCTATTCTTTAAATGGCCGTCCAAAATGATAGGGCCTCCTGATTGATACAAGGAGAAGGGATAAGCGGTGTGAATATCACAAGGACCATGGCCATGATACCGACAACTGTTATGCACTGATGGACCACCTGGAAGAGTTGGTACAAGATGACCGGCTGGCATAACACGTCTAAAAGAACAATCCATCGAACACGGTAGCCCTACGGCCGGATTCACCTCCACTTAGCGTAATTCACATGATATATAGCCTACTGTCGTCAGCCAAGGTACATACAATTCAGTTGCAACCTAGCCTGCCCAAGCCAATCACACCAGCCAAACGGCCCCATGAAACTAGAAGGATTAGTTTTGATGACACCGACCTAAATGGAGTAACTCTCCCCCACGTCGATCTCCTCGTCGTCGAGCTACGTGTGAACAGATTCACAGTTGAGCGTGTTCTCATCGATCAAGGAAGCACTTTGGAAATAATGTATTACAAGATGTTTGTTAAACTCGGCTTCACTGATTCAGATTTGTTGCCAACTGATTACCCATTATTCGGCTTCAACGCCAACCCTAATATCCCTTGGGTAAGATCACACTACTAGTATGTGCGGGTACCAGATCAATAGACGTAGAATCTTTAGTCGTCAAACTTCCATCACCATACAATCTCATCATGGGAAGGACTTGGTTGCATACCATGCAGGCTATGCTGAGCAGCTGCCATCAACTACTCTACTTTCCAACTGAGTATGGCATCGAGAAAATTCGGGGTTCTCAAAGATCGGCACAAGCATGCTATCTTATTGCTGCTACAAAGAGGCCAAAGGAACTAGAAATAAACTCGATTGAAGTACCGGATTGAGAAAGCCTCAAGGACATTGGGAAAATCCTCAACGAAAAGGCAATTGAAGACCTTGATCGGATCAAAATCAATGGGAGTCTAGACAAATTCTTCATGATCAGCACCTCTTTGAACTAAATTGATAGACGTGAGCTGGTATCCTTCTTACTCGGAAACCTTGATGTGTTTGCATGGACACAATACAAGATGCCGAGGGCGGATCCAGTCGTGGCCCAGCATCGTTTAAACGGTGATCCAAAAGTCAAACCAATCATTTAGAAAAGTCTACGATCAGCCGTAGAGCATGCATCGGTCATTGTTGATGAAGTTGATAGATTGCTTGATGTTGGGGTAATTTGTGAAGTCACTTATCCCACATGGCTGTCCAATACCGTGGTCGTAAAGAAGAAAAATGGATCTTGGCATATTTGTGTTGATTTCACGGATTTGAATAGGGCTTATCCAAAGGATTGTTTTCCACTTCCCAGAATCGACCAACTTGTGGACGCAATGGCATATCATCAGTGCATGAGCTTCTTGGATGCCTACAAGGGTTATCACCAAATTGCCATGCATTCGAAAGATCAAGAAAAGACCGCATTCCTCACCCCAAGGGGAATCTATTGCTACAAGGTCATGCCCTTCAGACTGAAGAATACAGGGGCAACTTACTAGAGACTGGTTACCACTATATTCAAGGAACAACTCGGCCGCACCATGGAAGTATACATCAATGGCATGGTGGTGTAGTCCAAGGAAAAGTATGCCCATCTAGCCGATTTAGCAGAGACCTTCGGCATTCTCTGAAAGTACAAGATGAAACTGAATGCCTCAAAATGCGCATTCGGCATTGGATCTAGCAAATTTCTTGGCTATATTGTCAACCATCGTGGTATAGAAGCCAACCCGAGGTAGATCACAGCAATTCTAGAACTCGGCTCCCCTCGGTCGGTCAAGGAAGTTCATAAGTTAATGGGAATGGACGCCGCCCTCAATAGGTTTATCAGCCATTCCTCAGAACGCTGTCGATAATTTTTTCATATACTTCAGCAGGGCAAAGCATTTGAATGGACTCCCAAGTGCCAGGCCGCGTTGGACGGCTTGAAAACTTATCTTTGATCAGTACCACTCTTGGCAACTCCATCGGCAGGCGATCCACCCATCTTGTATCTAGCGGTATATGATTGGGCAGTATCCGATCGGGGGGTCAGTGTTATGCTACTAAAAGAAGACTTAGGGAACATCGAACCAATTTACTATGTAAGCAAGGCCATGGTCGACGCTGAAACACGATATCTACCACTGGAAAAACTCATTCTTGCCCTTGTGATGGCTGCAAGAAAATTGATACGCTACTTTTAGGCTCACACCATAGGGGTATTGACGGACTATCCCCCCCGGTCAGCGCTCTGCAACGCGGAAGCATCATGGCAAATCTCGAAATAGGCTTCGGAACTCGGCCAATATGATATCCATTTTTGGCCTAGAACTGCCATCAAGGGGCATGTGCTCGCTGACTTTGTAGCCGAGTTCACAGGCTGCCATGCCAACCTCAAATCTGATCAAGTGCAAACTAAACCCGACTAGCGAATATATGTTGGAGACATTTGGTAGATGTACTATGACGGATCATCTAACCAATGTGGCAGCGAGTTAGGCATAGTAATCATGACCCTCAAAGGAGCAATAATCGAGCAGGCGGTCAAACTGGGCTTTGATGCATCAAATAATGAGGTTGAATACGAAGAATTGCTAACCGGCCTTCATAATGCACTTCACCTCAGTGCATGGCGGTTACTTGTTTTCTGTGACTCGAAATTAGTCATCAACCAGTTGAAAAGGGAGTACACAGCTAAAAATGACCGTATGGCCGCCTACATGAAAATGGCAAATTTCTTGCTCACGAGATTCGACCATCATAAGTTGAATTAGATAACCTGGGATCAGAACACGCATGAGGATGCCCTTGCTTGCCTAGCCTCCTCCATTAACTCAGAAGTTAAATGAACAATTGAGGTAGGGTTCATCTTAGAACCGAGCCTCACCTCTTCAGATTAACATCATTGAACCAGGACCAAGTTGGATGGACCCTATCGCTGCATTTCTTTCCTCGAAACAGCTCCCAACGGACAAGAAGGAAGCCCACAAGTTGCGAAATAAAGCCCTGCGATACTATCTGGATCCGCGAGGAAAGTTTTACAAAAAATCTCTCTCTGGGCCGTACCTGGAATGTGTCCACCCAAATAAAGTTGAGGAACTCTTAGCCAAAATACATGAAGGTAGCTACGGTGCCCATTCTGGAGGGCGCTCATTGGCCCATTATGGAGGAACTCTTAGCTGAAATACATGAATTTGGGATTGAAAATAAGTATGAAAGATTACATTTTGTGTCATTTTTGGACTGGACTGAGTTACCCAAAACCGCACGTGCGAAAAACGGGGTTAGAACAGGGGCTCGCACACTGCTTTAATTGCACGTGTGGCCCCAGGTGCAGCACCTTCCGTGCATACAGTGAGGGGCTTCTGCAAGTACGGAAAACAGGGGAAAGACCTATCTTTTTCTGTTAACTTCTTCAACCCTTTGAATCTGTGTATGAGCATGTTTTGACCCTCCGCAATGCCTAAAGATGAATGGAAAATGAACGAATTGTAAAATGAATAAATAAAAGAAAAGTCTACAAAATGAAACGAATTATTTATCGAATGTGTGTGTGAAATGTTTTGTGTAGGTCATGTGCCGGAGGGAAAGGAGCAAGACCAAACGCCCTATGAGTAATAGTACTTATTTTGCTTCATAAAATAAATGGGTTTCATGAATATTATATGACATATGCAATGTGGACCTAAGGTTGCTTTGTTATACTATGATACGTTTGGGCCCGAGGCCATTCTATTAATGATATGATATTATATGATTGGACCTGAGGTCGTTCTGAACAACTATTAATATGTGGGCCCGAGGCCGTTTTGTACCTTATGTGGGCTTGAGGCCGTTTTGATAATAATGGGCCTAAGGCCGTTTTGTTGACATGATGGGCATAAAGCTGTTCTGTTTATATGATGGGCCTGAGGCCGTTCTGTATTATGTTGGGCACGAGGCCGTTCCGTAATATGATTATGAATGTTGTGGGAAACTTATGCTCATTCATTTAACTTCTGTACTGTATTATTACTCATTGAGCTTCGCTCATTTTATATTATGTATACATATGTAGGTGATCAGCAACATGGAGCCCAACCATAGAGTCTACTTCAAGAATTATTTTTGTGAACCTATTTGTTCGAGCCTCCAAGATGGAGCTTTTTCCATAATTCACATTATGTTATGACTTTTGTTTTGATTTTGCTATAATGGTCTTGGGATATGTAAACTATATGTATGGAGTTAAGTTTTATATGGGCATATGAATATGTGAATGTGCTATGCGATAAGCAAAGTATGTATATTTTTGATCATATTGGCACAACTCAATAGACTTCTTCATTTGTGATATGCGTCCGCTTATGGCCCCATTAGTATAATTATTTTGTATGTTCGTATGAGGCATTCGGTAGTCTATGTATTACTGGCCGGTTATGGTCTAAACCTCTAGGGGCGGGAGCAGGTCATGATAGCACTACTCAATCTCAATTCAAATCCCAAGGTTCGTTGCATATTTTCCAAAATCTTGAGGTAAACTTTGAATCTCTATCAGACACAATAGACACTGGCACCCTGTGTAGTCTCACAATCTCAGCAATACAAATGTTAGCCAATTTATCCGCGTTATAAAATGTTTTCAAGAGCAAAAAGTGAGTAGATTTAGTCAAGCAATTAATAATGACCCAAATAGAGTCCATACCGAGAGAGGAACGAGGCAGTCCAACAATAATGTCCATCGTAATATGTTCCCATTTCCATTCCGGTATTGAAAGTGGCTGAAGCAGTTCAGCGGGTCGTTGATGTTCTGCTTTCACTTGTTGGCAGTATAAACACTTGGCTACATAGTCAGCAATACATTTCTTCATACCAGGCCACCAAAAATTATGTTTCAAATTTTTGTACATTTTTTTGTTCCCCGGATGCATAGCAAATTTAAACTTGTGAGCTTCGGTCATAACATGCTTTCTCAACTCTAAAAAGTCTTCCTTGAAAGTTCAGGACATCACCTTCAAACACAAATCTGGGCCTCGGTTTTGAATCAATCTAATCAACAATCTTCTTCAGAAATTCATCTTCTAACTATTTTCCTTTAATTTCTTCAATTATGGTTGGTTGTGCAAAAATGGTGGCTAAAATTCCACCATGTTCACGCAAGATCATCTTAATTTCATTTCTTTCCAGCTCATACAACAATTATTTCTAACTGGTAAGTAAACATGTTAAAGTCCCAATGTGTTTTCGACTTAAAGAATCTGTAACTGTATTTGTCTTTCCCGGATGATACAAAATTTACAAATCTTAATCTTTTATCAATTCGAGCCATCTCCTCTGTCTCATGTTCAGTTCTTTCTAAGTAAAAAAATAGTTTAGACTTTTATGGTCCGTATACACTTCACAAGTTACTCTATACAGATAATGGCACCATATTTTCAAAGCAAAAATCACGACTGCAAGTTCAAGGTCATGTGTGATAACCCTGTTTCGTATTATGCTGATTAATCTTGATTATGAATGTTATTATGTGTTTGATATAATTTTGAGTGTTTTTTGTATGAATATATGTGATTTTGGATTTCTATCTGTTCACCGTAGGAAAATCTGTTTGATTTTTTGCTTTAGAAATTAAATTAAAGGCCTTATCGGCCACAGAACTTGAAATTGATTGCGCCATTGTGATTAGCGTAATTTTTAGAGCCCACGGTGAAATTTAATTGAAAACTAATTTGGATCGAATTAAATAGATTAAATTGATAAAATAGTGCTCAATTAATTGGTGTTAATAAAGTGTGATTAAGAGAGCCTATAAAAGGCTCATGCTCCCTCAATTCCTCTCTTTTAATTCATTTGGTTGAGATTAGCTCTCTATGGAGAGAGAGAAATTGAATTTAGAGAGAGAGAGAGTGTGTGTAGACAAGTGATGTTTTGATTAAGAAGTTGGAAATCTTGAAGATAAACTCAAGAATTAGCTACAATTTGGAAGAATTGAAGCTCCTAGGTGAGTAATCAAACCTTAATTCATGGGTTTGAGTTTGTAACCATGTGAATTCAAGTGATTATGTGACCAAGAACAAGAATTGAGTGGTAATTGATGAATTTAAAGTCAATAGATGCATGCATGTGAGAAATTGCTATGAATTTGCATGTTTGAGCATAAAATGTATAATCCATGTTAGATTTTAATTGAAGTTCATATTTTTGACCATCTTTTCATCATCTAAGTTGAGAATAGAAGTTGTGTTCCACATGCAAGTGCAATTCATAGAAGCATGGGTGTTGAATATATGAATTTGTTGTGTTGGAAATAAATTTGGTATGATTTGGGGCATGCATGTATTTTATTCATGGGATTTGAGCTTCATAATGTTGTAATTTGGTGTTTGTATCATGTTAGTATATATATATATATATATATGAGAAATATGGGTTGTAAAATGCAAGAAATGTCAACTTGAATGCATGATTGATGCTCAAAGGGAATTTTGGAAAACCCAGAATTTGGCATGTCTGCTCGAGCGGGGAAGGGGTCGCTCGAGCGTGAAATATGAGTTCCCAGAACTTTTGCAGACATTGATGTCCACTTGAGCAGGGACATTCACTCTCGAGCGGGGAGCCATGTAGTGTGACTTTCAGCTCAAGCATCCGAGTTCACGCTCGAGCGTAAAAGTAAGGCAACCAGTATTTTTGCAGACCAAAGGGGTTCGCTCGAGCGTAAGAACCCACGCTCGAGCGAGGACCCCTGTTTCAGGAATTTTGTAAAGATGTTATGTGTTTCATTTTTCATTCTCTCTCACTTCTAAGCACTCTTAGACATACATTAAGCATTGTAAATGAGTTAAAAGGATAAGAAAGAAGCCTAAGAAGGATGTGTGAATTAAGAGCGGAATGAATTGTTTGTGAGCCATTGTGTTTATGAAATGTGTAGGGTCGAGCTCTAGGGAAAATCCACCAGCAGAACACTATGAGTAATATCTTAGTAAAGATATTTTGAAGTACGTTATTTGTCTAATTGCTTGTTTCTATATAAGTCTTATGACCTTGTTAATTTGAATTGCGGATAAATGTTTGTTATGCCATATGGTTGGGCCAAAGACCGTTGGATACAATTGATTAGGCCGAAGGCCGTTTGACATGCATGAATGTTTGGGCCAAAGGCCATTTGACATGAACGATTGGGCCAAAGGCCATAGGACACTGTTCCATGTGAATGATTGGGCCAAAGGCCGTTTGACACGGATAATTGGGCCAAAGGCCGTTGGACATTAATGACGTGGGCTTGAGGCCGTTTGTTAAGGAATGAAGTGGGCCAGAGGTCGTTCGATATGTTTGGGCTTGAATCGCCTAATGTACTAAGTAATGCGCTATATAGAATTCTAAATGGGCCCAAGGCCGTTTGTTATATGTGAATCTCATTCGTGTACCTTCTTTATTTGATATTATTCACTGGGCTTTCACTCACGCTCATTCATGTCTATGTAGGTGAGCCAAGGGATGTCCAAACCCATCCTCAGTGAAATATGTGAGAAACAGTCAAGGTTTCGAAGAGTTAGCCCAAACGTCTCACGCACGAGACTTGTCTTCGCCTCTTTTGTTATTTTGATATAGTTTTGTTATATTGGCGAAAACATCGGATTACTTTTGTATATAAACTTTGGGTTTGACTGACTTAGACTTGAATGATCATGTGTGTACAGAACCTTGTGTTATTATTCCTTTGATGTGAGTTATTAACATATATATATATATGGATTGTTATGGTGTGCCATGTAAGCACAACTCTATGGACAAAAGTTTTAAATTTGCTTCCGTTTGGCCCCTTTACTCTGATGAGATATGTCTTGTTTGGTTTGAGGCCGTAGGTAATCCCTTGATTACTGGCCGATTATGTCCTTAATCCACAAGGGCGGGTTCGGGTCATGACAGAGTGGTATCAAAGCACGAGTTAATAACTCACACACTTGTCCAGATGAGCAATAAGCATCTAGAAAAGATCTAGGATGCATTCATTTGATAAGTACGAATTGGAAAACGTCAAGAATATGCTTAACTGTCTTAATGGGAATGATTATGTGTTACAAGTTAGTGAATTGCTTGCATTGCAAATTATTTGAATATGTATGCTCCTTAGTGTATGCATACTTGTGAATCTTCGTATAAAGAATAATGCAAGTCTAATCAGATGGTGAGAACAAGAGGTGATGAAATAGAGGAGTCTTCTACTGCCAGAATGGATAGATTGGAAAGATTGATTCAGGAAATGGCAGAAACATTGAGGCAACAACAGCAGTGGCAACAACAGTGGCAACAACCACACCCTCCGCCTCCTCCTCCAGTACCACCTGTGCAAGATAATCAGAATGATGACTGAATAATAGCTCTCGCCAAAGAGTTTGAGAAAATAAAACCGCCACAGTTTCATGGGGGATTAGATCCGTTAAAGGCCGAAGCAAGGGTGCTCAGCATTGAAAAGCTATTTGAAGTGTTCCCTTGTTCAGAGACACATAAACTATTGTTAGCCGCTTTTACTCTTGAAGATGGGGCAAGAAAGTGGTGGGTGCTAATGCGTGAAAACAATAAGGATATCGGTTGGGCACGGTTCTTGGAGATTTTCTATGACAAATACTTTCCAAGGTGTGTCCGTGACAGATAGGTGTCAGAATTTATGGACCTTAAACAAAATAGCATGACTGTAGCTGAGTATGAGGCCAAGTTCACTGAATTGGCTAGGTTTGCGCCGCATGTGGTCGACACCGACTACAAGAAAGCGAGACATTTTGAAGGGGGACTCTGAGATGATATTCTGGAAAAAGTGAATGTTCTCAAACTGGAGACCTATATTGAGGTGTTAGACCGAGCCATAATATCTGAAGCTAACATAGCCAGACAAGCTAAATCAACAACTGACTGGAAGGGTAGTAAAAGACAAGGCTTATTTTCGAAGAAGAAATTTTCAAAGAAGCAGAATACAGGCTCCTCAACTACTTCTGACTCTTCCCGAGACACATCTCCAATGTGCAATATTTGCAGTAAAAGGCATCGCGGAGTTTGTTACCGTGTGTCAGGAGCTTGTTTTAAATATGGTAAAACAGGACATGTGGCCAGAGAGTGTAATCAGAACAGTGGAAAATTAGTTGCTAGCTCAACAACATCCATCCCAAAATCGGGAAATACCATGAGATCTACTATCGTTGGGGATACCGTGAGGTAAAGGAGAGTTTTTGCGCTTGTTCCGGGCGATACACGGAATGCTGAAGCCGTTGTCTCAGGTACTATCTCTATATGCAATCAGGATGCTTTTGTGTTAATTGATTCTGGATCAACACACTCTTTCGTAACTTGTGTGTTTGCATCTAGACTGAGTAGACCCCTAGAACCATTGCCATATTTGCTATGTGTGTGTGCTCCATCTGGGGAATCTGTATTGTGTGCATCTGTATATCGATTTTGTGACATGTGTATTGGGAATGCTATCTTATATGTAGATTTGTTGCCCTTGAACTTTAGATATTTCGATGTAATTTTGGGCATGGATTGGTTAACTAAATATTATGCCACCATTGATTGTGTAACAAAACGGGTTGTGTTTAGACCACTGGAACAGGAAGAAATTGTGTTTGTGGGTAACGGGGTAGTGCCTCCACCTTATTTAATATCTGCAATGAAAGCATGTAAATTGATCAGGAAAGGATGCCGGGGCTACTTGTGCTATGTGCTATCTGAACAATCTGTGAATGTTGAATTGAGTAGTATCCCTATTGTTAGCGAATTTCTAGATGTGTTTCCAGATGAATTGCTAGGGAAATTGGTAGACAGGGAGATAGAGTTTACTATTGAAGTTGCGCCAGGCACTCAACCTATTTCTAAAACTCCCTACAAAATGGATACTACTGAAATGAAAGAATTAAAAGAATAGTTACAAGACCTACTTGACAAAGGGTTTATTCGACGTAGTACTTCACCGTGAGGTGCACCAGTGTTATTTGTGAAAAAGAAAGATGGAACCTTGCTCCTGTGTATTGACTATCGAGAACTGAACAAGGTGACAATAAAGAATAAATATCCCTTACCTCGTATTGACAATTTATTTGACTAGTTGCAAGGATCACAAGTGTTTTCCAAAATTGATTTGAGATCCGAATACCACCAGTTGAAGGTGAAAGCAGAGGATGTTTGAGAAAATTGCGCTTCGAACAAGGTATGGCCATTATGAATTTCTTGTTATGCCATTTGGGGTGACTAATGCTCCCGCAGCTTTTATGGACTTAATGAATCGAATTTTTAAGACCTACCTTGATGACTTTGTTGTGGTATTCATTAATGATATCCTGATACATTCAAAGAATAGACTCGAACATGAACATCACTTGAGAACTGTCCTACAAACACTTAGAGAAAAGAAATTATTTGCTAAACTAAAGAAATGTGAATTTTGGTTGGGTGAAGTTATCTTGTTAGGGTATGTTATCAACAAAGATGGGATTTCAGTGGACCCGCAGAAAATAGAGGCAATTGTGAATTGGCCTGCACCAACAAATGTAACAGAAGTCTGCAGTTTCATGGGCTTAGCTGGGTACTACAGGAGGTTTGTGAAAGACTTTTCGAAAATAGTTGTGCCTCTTACCCAACTGACACGCAAAGGGAAACCATTTGAATGGAACGACGAAAGAGAATCTACCTTCCATGAACTGAAAATGAGGCTGACCACTACACCAGTATTGAAATTACCCACAGGTACGAAAAATTTTGTAATTCTCAGCGATGCATCGTATAACGGTTTAGGTTGTGTATTAATGCAGAATGGGTGAGTAATTGCTTATGCCACTCGGCAATTGAGACCACATGAGAAAAACTACCCAACACATGATTTAGAATTGGCCGCAGTTGTATTCACTTTGAAAATATGGTGGCATTATTTGTATGGGGCAAAGTGTGAAGTCTACACGGATCACAAAAGTCTGAAATACTTCTTAACGCAGAAGGAGTTGAACATGCGACTGAGGAGTTGGCTTGAATTGATAAAAGACTACGATCTTGAAATCCAGTATCACCCCGGGAAAGCCAATACAGTTGCTGATGCCTTAAACAGAAAATCGATGGGGAATTTGGCTTGTTTGCTTACTGAACAAAAAGAAATCTTGCAAGATTTTGAGAAGTCCGAGATTGAAGTGGTATTGTGTGAACAGGGCGGATTGATAGCCGTTATTTCAGCCGAACCAGCAATCATTGATGAGATTAAGCAGAAACAGAAAGAGGATGAGTTCTTCAAGAAAGTGATTGATGAATTTGAGACAAGTCCGAAAGCAGAATTTAGTATTGAAAGTGAAGTGTTGAGGTTTCGAAACTGAATGTGTGTCCCAGATATTCCGAAACTAAAGAAAAGGGTTCTAGATGAAGCTCATAAATCAGTGTTTGCTATGCATTCGGGTAATAACAAGATGTATCGGGACCTAAAACAAAGCTATTGGTGGCCCAAAATGAAGAAAGAGATTGCAGAATATGTGTCCAAATGTCTTCAATGTCAGCAAGTTAAAGCTGAACATCAGAAACCCAGGCGGTCTACTTTAACCTCTTCCTATTCCTGAAAGGAAGTGAGAGCATGTGACTATGGATTTTGTTGGTCTACCTCGGACTCCTCGAGGTATGGATTCTATTTGGGTTGTAGTCGATAGACTGACTAAATCTGCACATTTTCTGCCTATTAAGACTACATTTGATGCCTATAGACTGGCTACGATATATGTTGATGAAATTGTCCGTATACACGGAGTTCCGGTATCTATTGTGTCGGATAGAGATTCGAAATTTGTATCTAGATTGTGGAAGAGTCTACAAAGAGCGATGGGAATAGAATTGAGATTCAGTACTGCATTCCATCGACAAACAGATGGACAATAAAAACGGACCATACAAACTTTAGAAGACATGCTCAGAATGTGTGCTTTAGATTTTCAAGGGAGTTGGAAAGATTATTTGCCACTAGCAGAGTTTGCATACAATAACAGCTTCCACTCCAGCATCGGTGTGGCACCATACGAGGCTTTGTATGGTAGAAGGTGTAGATCGCCAATTTGTTGGACAAAAGTTAGAGATAGAGCTCTACTTGGGCCTGAAATTATGCAAGACACTTCCGAGAGAATCAAAATTGTTCAGCAAAGGCTCAAGACAGCTCAGAGTCGACAAAAGAACTATGCAGATGTTCGAAGAAGAGCTCTTGAGTATGAGGTTGGTGACCATGTGTTTATTCGTGTGACTCTGATGAAAGGCCAAGCAAGGTTCAGAAAAACGGGTAAGTTGTCACCCAGTTACATTGGGCCATTCCAAATTCTGGAAAGGCTTGGTCCAGTTTCTTATCGAGTTGCTTTGCCACCAGGATTTGAGCAAATCCATAATGTATTTCATGTATCAATGTTAAGGGGTTATCTTCGGGATCCACTTCATGTAATTGATTACCACCGGATAGCTACTGATGAAAATAGGGAATATGCAGAATGGCGGGAACGTATCATTGATCGGCATGTGAAACAATTGAGAAGCAAGTCCATTCCGATGGTAAAAGTGGAATGGAAAGAACACTATGGGGTGGACGCTACGTGGGAAAAAGAGGATGAGATGCGATTATGCTATCCACTTTTGTTTCCCGACGAAGGTAAAATAAGTTTGGAGGACCAAACTTCCTAAAGGGGCGGAGACTGTGATAACCCTATTCCCTGTTCCGTATTATGTTGATTAATCTTGATTGTGAATGTGATTATGTGTTTGATATGATTTTGAGTGTTTTTTGTATGAATATATGGGATTTTGGATTTCTATTTGTTCACCGTAGAAAAATCTGTTTGATTTTCTACTTTAGAAATTAAATTGAAGGCCTTATTGGCCACAGAACTCGAAATTGATTGCGCCACTGTGATTAGCGTAATTTTTAGAGCCCACGGTGAAATTTAATTGAAAACTGATTTGGATTGAATTAAATAGATTAAATTGATAAAATAGTGCTCAATTAATTGGTGTTAATAAAGTGTGATTAAGAGAGCCTATAAAAAGGCTCATTCTCACTCAATTCCTCTCTTTTAATTCATTTGGTTGAGATTAGCTCTCTATGGAGAGAGAGAAATTGAATTTAGAGAGAGAGAGTGTGTGTGTAGACAAGTGATGTTTTGATTAAGAAGTTGGAAATCTTGAAGATAAACTCAAGAATTAGCTACAATTTGGAAGAATTGAAGCTCCTAGGTGAGTAATCAAACCTTAATTCATGGGTTTGAGTTTGTAACCATGTGAATTCAAGTGATTATGTGACCAAGAACAAGAATTGAGTGGTAATTGATGAATTTAAAGTCAATAGATGCATGCATGTGAGAAATTGCTATGAATTTGCATGTTTGAGCATAAAATGTATAATCCATGTTAGATTTTAATTGAAGTTCATATTTTTGACCATCTCGTCATCATCTAAGTTGAGAATAGAAGTTGTGTTCCACATGCAAGTGCAATTCATAGAAGCATGAGTGTTGAATATATGAATTTGTTGTGTTGGAAATAAATTTGGTATGATTTGGGGCATGCATGTATTTGATTCATGGGATTTGAGCTTCATAATGTTGTAATTTGGTGTTTGTTTCATGTTAGTATATATATATATATATATATATGAGAAATATGGGCTGTAAAATGTAAGAAATATCAACTTGAATGCATGATTGAAGCTCAAAGGGAATTCTGGAAAACCCAGAATTTGGCATGTCTGCTCGAGCGGGGAAGGGGCCGCTCGAGCGTGAAATATGAGTTCCCAAAACTTTTGCAGACATTGGTGTCTGCTTGAGCAAGGACATTCACGCTCGAGCGGGGAGCCATGTAGTGTGACTTTCAGCTCGAGCGTCCGAGTTCACGCTCGAGTATAAAAGTAAGCAACCAGTATTTTTGCAGACCAAAGGGGTTCGCTCAAGCATAAGAACCCACGCTAGAGTGGGGACCCCTGTTTTAGAAATTTTGTAAAGATGTTATGTGTTTCATTTCTCGTTCTCTCTCACTTCTAAGCACTCTTAGGCATACATCAAGCATTGCAAATGAGTTAAAAGGATAGGAAAGAAGCCTAAGAAGGATGTATGAATTAAGAGCGGAATGAATTGTTTGTGACCCATTGTGTTCATGAAATGTGTAGGGTCGAGCTCCAGGGCAAATCCACCGGCAGAACAATGTGAGTAATATCTTAGTAAAGATATTTTGAAGTACGTTATTTATCCAATTGCTTATTTCTATATAAGTTTTATGACCTTGTTAATTTGAATTACGGACAAATGTTTGTTATGCCACATGGTTGGGCTAAAGGCCGTTGGATACAATTGATTAGGCCGAAGGCCGTTTGACATGCATAAATGTTTGGGCCAAAGGCCGTTTGACATGAATGTTTGAGCCAAAGGCCATTTCACATGAATGATTGGGCCAAAGACTGTTTGACATGAACGATTGGGCCAAAGGCCGTCGGACACTGTTTGATGTGAATGATTGGGCCAAAGGCCGTTTGACACGGATAATTGGGCCAAAGGCCGTTGGTTATCAATGACTTGGGTTTGAGGCCGTTTGTTAAGGAACGAAGTGGGCCAGAGGCCGTTTGATATGTTTGGGCTTGAATCGCCTAATGCCCTAAGTAATGCGCTATATCGAATTCTAAATGGGCCCAAGGCCGTTTATTATATGTGAATCTCATTTGTGTACCTTCTTTACTTGATATTATTCACTAGGCTTTCGCTCACGCTCATTCATGTCTATGTAGGTGAGCCAAGGGATGTCGAAACCCATCCTCAGTGAAATATGTGAGAAACAGTCAAGGTTTCTAAGAGTCAGCCCAAACGTCTCACGCACGAGACTTGTTTTCGCCTCTTTTGTTCTTTTGATATAGTATTGTTATACTGGCGAAAACATAGGATTACTTTTGTATATAAACTTTGGGTTTGACTGACTTAGACTTGAATGATCCTGTATGTACAGAACCTTGTGTTATTATTCCTTTGATGTGAGTTTTTAACATATATATATATATATATATCGATTGTTATGGTGTGCATGTAAGCACAACTCTATGGACAAAAGTTTTAAATTTGCTTCCGTTTGGCCCCTTTACTCTGATGAGATATGTCTTGTTTGGTTTGAGGCCGTAGGTAATCCCTTGATTACTGGCCGGTTATGACCTTAAGCCATAGGGGTAGGTTCGGGTCATGACATCGTGGGTCTGATAATTCTTCTCATGTGGACGGAGTTATCGAGAAACTTACGCAATTACCTTACCATTTTACATTAGTACACATCCTAAGCCTTTGTACGAAGCATCATTGTAGATTTGGAACCTATCAGCACCATTAGGCAAAGTCAAAATTGGTGCAGTTACTAATTTGGTCTTCAATTCTTGAAAGGCATATTCTCTTTGTTCATTCCAATAAAATGGTACATTTTTCTGTGTCAATTGAGTCAATGGCATGGCAAGTTTGGAAAAGTCTTTCACAAATCTGTGATAATAGCCAACAAGTCCCAGTAAACTTCTAATTTTTGACACAAAGGTTGGTCTTGGCTAGTCACAATGGTCTCAATTTTCTGCGGGTCAACAAATATTTCTTCCTTGTTGATTACATGCCCCAAAAATGTCACACTGTCCAACCAGAATTCTCATTTGGAGAGTTTGGCATACAATTTCTTTTCTCTCAAAGTCTGTAACACAGTTCTCAAACAATTTTCATGCTCTTCCCTGCTTTTAGAATATATCAAAATATCATTAATAAACATAACAACAAATTCATCCAAATATGGCTTGAAGACCCTATTCATTAGGTCCATGAAGGCGGCAGGTGCATTGGTTACCCCAAACAGCATTACCAAAAGTTAATAGTCCCATATCTAGTTCGGAATACAGTTTTCTCTACGTCTTCTGCCTTAACTTTTAACTGGTGATACCCAAACCTAAGGTCAATTTTAGAAAATACTTGGGCTACTTGGAGTTGATCAAACAAATCATCTATTCGGGGCAGTGGATATTTATTCTTCACAGTTACTTTGTTCAACTCTCAATAATTTATACATAGCCTCAAAGTCTCATCTTCCTTTTTAACAAACAACACTAGAGCACCCCAAGGTGAAGTGCTCGGCCAAATAAATTTCTTGTCTAATAACTCCTGAAGTTGGACTTTCAATTCTTTCAGTTCGGTGGCTGACATTTGGTATGGAGTTTTGGAGATTGGCTGGGTTCCAAGTACTACTTCAATAATGAATTCAATTTCTCTGTCAACTAAGTCACTGGGTAGTTCATTTGGAAACATGTCGGGAAATTCATTGACTATAGGAATAATTTCCACATTAACACTATCCGTAGACACATTCAAAACACAGCACAAATAACCCCTACATCCCTTCTTAAGCAGTTTGTTTGCTTTCATAGCAAAGATCAAATACGATGAAGGAACTACACTATTCCTAGCAAATACAAATTCAGGCAACCTCGGTGGCTAAAACACAACGGATTTGGCAACACAATCAATGGTAGTGTGATATTTTGTCAACCAATCTATACCCAATATGCAATCAAAATAATCTATATCCAATGGCAGCAAATCAACATATAAAAGTACTTTTTCAATCATAACATCACATGCATAATATATATATATATATATGCACAAAACATAGAACCCCTAGATGGTGTAGTTACAGACAACAAATAATTCATAGGCTCTAAAGGTCTAGTCAATTTCCAGAAGAAAGCATGTGACACAAATGAGTGGGTAGATCCAGAATCTATTAAGATATAGGCATTCTGAGCACAGATAGGGATTATACCTGACACCACTGATTCAGTATTCTGGATGTCCCCAGGCACAAGTGCAAAAACTCTGCCTTGCCTTAAGGTTTCCTTTCCAACATTAGTTATCACATTTGTTCTTGGTACAAAAGCAGACCCGGCTGAACTTGCTGTAGGATGGTTGGAATTTTGGGACGCGAGCGAACAATTTTTTATCATATGGCTAATCTTGCCACATCGGAAGCAAGCACTTGTTGATCGGTAGCAGGTGCCCTTTTCGTCCACATTCTGATCAAGTAGGTGTTGTACCACTACTTTGACTTGAACTACTGGAGAATCCTGTATGTTGCTTATTTGAGAATGACCGTCCCATTCTAAAATTAAATCTAGATCTTTTAGTTCTCCATTCATTTGTTGGAGCTTTGGTTTATTTCATGGTTGCTAAATTGGCTTCAGACATCAAGGCTCGATTCATCACATCCACATACTTAGTCAGCTTTAACACACTAACCCAATCAAATACAACTAGATTAAGGCCTCCTTCAAATTTCCTGGCCTTTTCGTAATTCGTGTCTACCATATGTAGAGCAAACCAGGCTAACTTTGTGAACTTGGCCTCATACTTGGCCACTGACATGTTGTCTTGTCTTAACTGTTCAAATTCTGAAACCTTACAATCCCGAAAACACTAAGGGAAGTATTTTTCATAAAAGATCTCTTTGAACTGGTTCCAGGTCCTAGCCCCATTATTGTCTCATATTAGCATCTACTAACGTCGGGCTTCGTCTTTTAGAGTGTATGTAGCCAACAAAACTTTCTGGACTTCAAAACATGGAAAGACTTCAAACAATTTTTCGGTTTCGAGTATCCAAGTCTCAGCCTTTAGTAGCTCAGTACCACCTAGAAAAGTTGGTGGCTTCATCTTGTTGAATTTTTGAGTCAAACCGATAATGTCATTGTTCATCAGCTCAAATTGTACTAGAGAAGGCGAAGGAGGCAAAGGTTGTTGTCATTGTTGTCATCTCGTTGATTCGGTTAAGGCCTCAAGCATTCTTTCCATGCGGTCAATCCGAGCATCAGATGATTCAAATACATCATTACTTCTTGTCCTTTCCATTACTATAGGTAAACAAAATGATAATAAACATAGGCAAATAAATCCTTTTCACAATGTTCATAGTGTTCAGTCTTATTCATTTCACGTTACACATGTTCGTATGTTCATTTCGTTCAGATATGTTCACATGATTAACACACACACTCACACATGCTGATGCAATGTCTCTAATTCTTTTCTAGGACATGCTACAGTTCATATGGACTCGTGTGTGCAGTATAATACGTGCTCTGATACCACTTTGTCATGATCCAAACCCGCCCCTATAGGTTTAGTATCATAATTGACCAATAATCCTAAGATTACCAAAGGCCTCTGAAACAAATTAGCAAAATAAAAGGGGCAAGTAGAAGCAAATATATAAAATACAATGTCTATAGAGCTATGCAGACATATATGGGATAGAAAATTTAAACTTGATTTACTTATATGACATCATAATTACATTAGTCTTACATCACCCTTACACAAATAACGCAAAATAGGACTGAGCCTTGTTTATAAAATATACAGAAACTTGCCTCTAACAAACAAAAGAAAATAAAGTTGGCATTGATTTCACAAAACTTGACCACTAGAAACACTTGGGAACCTCCTTGGGAGGCACGGTGGTTGGCTTGACAAAACAGAACTCCAAGCTAGCAACTTAGGCCTGGTCTCGCGCCGCACCTGATCACCTACATACACAAATAATACAGTGAGCTAGAACCTAGTGAATAACAAGGAAGTATAGGGTTTATGAATCATGTCTATCACAAATTTAGAAATTAGAGTTCATATCAGAAACAGATTAAGATTGACATACTTATACAGAATTCATAAGCAGTTATACGTGGTACATCTATAGCTTGCTTTTCGTGCTCCTTTCGGATACGATTAGCCCTAGAATTCAAACTCATGTAGTTCTGAATTTGATTTCACAAGTGCAATGTGAAATAGATAAACACGAATGAGTCCAAATTTGGCAAATCTTTTGGAAAATTGATTTTGAATCAAAATGCCAAAAATGGACTGCTTTGCCAAATTACAGAGTCACCACCTAAATATTTTTTTGAAAAATTTAGAAAACTCGAGACTCATACCAAAGGCCACTTATCTGTCATCACCAAAGTGTCTTGGCTCAGAAACTTAGGTATGAGAGTGGAAGGTCATAAATTGAGCACCCCACTCATCTTATCAAAGATCGGCCTCTACTAATCATAATGTGATTCCTATTTATATTATATGCTCTTATTTCGATTTATTAGGCTATTTTTACTATGTGATGCATACAAGTATAAACTAATTTGCAAAATTTTGAACACTTCGATTCCATGTTTGTTTTTGAAAATTGTTTGAATAAATGCCATTTGAAAAAGTGGGCTCTTATTCTCATTAATCAAATCATCCCAAATTAAGTAATTAGCCTTCATCCACAGGCATTCAAACAAGTATGTCACTTAAGCATTTAGCCTCATGGAAAACACGCTTGACATAGCAACAATCACACACATGCAATATGCTAAAGCAATAAATGCTTACCTAGTACTCCAAGGCAAGCCAAAAGAAATAAAACAATTAGAAAAATGCATGCTTTAATACGCAAGTGCCAAATTCCATACATGCGAGAATGCAGCTAATAGGTTCAGTTTTTAATATGTCATATGAATCAATTTGATAGCATGCGGTAGCACACGTATTCAATGAAGTAATAAATGACAATGTTGTTAGAATGATGAACTGAACCTTTATGTATGCATGACAAGTGGATGCAAATCATGGAAAATACTAAAAGAAACATGATGTTCTATGCTATCCATCATAGCAAGTAAATAAAAGGGAGAAAGAAATGGCCGCCCCTAGAGGTTTAGGCCGTGAGAAGCCAGTAAACCCAGATTGTCAAGCCCCAAATTTTAATTACTCGGAAACATTACCAGTGCCTTTAAGTTAGGTCCGTTTTTTTTTTTTTTTTACAAACATCCATTGCCCTTGAGTAATAGAAATATAATGATACATGTTCTCTCTTCCTCAATGAATACAACAATAACAACAATGCATGTCGAGCTTCCACTACGGAGCTACAAATAACTAATTACAAACATCCATGTACAATGTTTATTTCTTTCACATCTACAATGAAATTACATATAAAAGACACATGGACTTCTTAACTCTTCAATCAAAGAATCCAAACTTTGTTCCTGTAAAAAGATAAAACAACAAGAGGTGAGCACTAATGCCCAATAGGAATGTCATAGTTCTCAATCAATAACTAACACACAGATAGATATGATCATGCATGTAGAGTGATACCATATAGTAGGGTGACATTTTACAATTTCAAAATATCATAAGTAAAGTACCTTTTTCTCAAAAACTATTTAAACACTTTTAAGAAAAACCTTCAGCCATTAAAAATCATCCCTTAACTTTAGAAAACCATAGTTCCCTGTGAAACAAACATATTTAAGAAACAAAATCATTTAAAAATTATTAACCAATTCCCAAAATATTTCTCATTAAATTTCCATTTTTAATATTCCTCTTTGTCTTTCATTCTTCCTTTCTACTCGTTATATTTATTTAGAACTCCATAACTTCAAGTTCAAGTTCCCTAATTTATTCACAGAACAACACTCATAATTTACCTTTATGGTCACAACTAATTCATTGAGTTCACCATCACCAATCCATAATCCCCTTACCCATTTTTGGTTTCCATTCTTTACAAATAATGTCTATGCACATTTCCTCTTTAAACCAAATTACACATCAATATGCAATTTCACAAATTCTTCACAAGTCACAAATAACATCATCAACTCAACACACATCTCAACACAATTCACCTTTTGCCAACTTACTACGGCGGGGTAGCGGGCACCCGATTCATAACACTTTCCACCTTTCGCCAGCTACTATATGGCGGGAAGTGAATTCCCAAAAACCATTTTCTCAAAAGCCATTTTCTTCCAAAAACCATATTTTTCCAAAAACCATTTTTCAACTTTTTAAAACCATCCCCCACATTTGCCGACTACTACATGAGGGGATGTGGGCACCCAAAACATTTTCGAAAACCATCTGTTTCTCCACTTTTGCTGGCTACAATACGGCAGGACTGTGTGGACACCCAAAAATCATTTTTCCACTTTCGCTGGCTACTATACAGCGGGGCTGTGTGGACACCCAAAAACGTTTTCCCACATTCGTCCAACGATAAGCCTAGATAGGGCAATTGGGCACCTTTAATTCAAAACCACCCCCACATTTTTCGGCTACTATACTGCGGGAGGT